>NC_134703.1:169912951-170244201 GCF_043290135.1 Rhipicephalus microplus
AAATACCTAATTTTTGCATTGGAGAGTTTGGAAGCAAGGCTTACTTTTAATTTAGATACCTCACTAACTGGTTTTTCATGTTTTTTTTGGCTCGTTTTAGCCTACGGTGTAAATGAATGATTTCTCTTGTCGTCCACGGGTTATTTTTGTTAGTGCGAATATATTTGAAGGGGACAAATTTTTAAATGCAATAATGAATAGTTTCTTTCAGAGCATCCCAGAGAGTTGTGACACAGCCCGGCATGTTATCACGAAATTCCCACAAACAGTCAAGTATTGCATAGTCATCGACTTGAGCGAAATCTTTTTTTAACTTTTTTCCTTGTTTTTTGTGCAACTTC
This sequence comes from Rhipicephalus microplus, assembly GCF_043290135.1. Lineage (NCBI taxonomy): Eukaryota > Metazoa > Arthropoda > Arachnida > Ixodida > Ixodidae > Rhipicephalus > Rhipicephalus microplus. The sequence goes on from NC_134703.1 coordinate 169,913,293, forward strand.
GCATCACGAAGCGGAAAGGAAAGGTACACCGCCTTCTGGTCTGACACACCATCAACCATATCCACAGAGTATGTAGAAATATCATTAATAATAAAAATTAAATCTATTACCGAACGGGTACTTCCCGCTTCTCTGGTGTACTCTGTAACAGTTTGTTTTAGATCACACATAATCATAATATCCACAAGAGGGTTTATGTCCACATCGAAAAAGGAAACGGGGTCACGCCAATCAATGCACGGAATATTAAAATCACCGGCGAGTATCACCCTGTTGTTCGAAAACTGAGCCATATGATCGCACAGTTTGGAAATGTATTCAGGGGAAGCCGATGGAGGCCTATACACAGCACACACGATAAAGACATGGCCCCAGCAGTTTACTCTGAGGAAGAAACTTTCATGACCATCGATTTGGTTTATAACAACACCTGTCAATGGATGCCGTAAAACAATGGCTACGCCACCGCTCCTACTTGGCCGATCACAGCGAAAAATGCTATAGTTTGGCGGTATTAAAACGGAATCACAAACATTGCCATTTAAGCAGGTTTCCGTGATTACTGTTATGTGTGGATCATGTTCAAGAAGCAACAGTTCAAGTTCGCCCATTTTATTTAGAAGGCTCCAAGCATTGAAATTTAGTATCCTTATATATTTTGCCTCGGCACGCGATGTACGTCAACGAGTGGCGTCCAGCTGCTTTGGAAGTGCTACACGTTTATTTTTTGTATCGTTCCATACAAAGGTGGTGTCGTCACTTTTCAACTTATCATGCAAAAGAGACACGCGCTTCTTATTCACTCGGTCAACTTTGGCGCTATCCCAAAGAAACTTGCGCACGCGCAGTGTTTCACGACTGTGGTTATTTTGAATGAAAATATTTGTCCCTTTAAGTTTGTTTGTATTTTGAATGACAGCCTGCGTTTCATTAAAATCTTGAATATAGGCTATTACTGGGCGTCGGCCAAGGCGGTGAACATGGGCTATAGACTCGCATTTAACTCCAAGTTTTTTCTCCAAAATGTCTCCAACAACACTTTTTCCTAATGATGTCTCGTTTTTCCCGCTATTTTCCAAAATGCCATAAACGATTATGTTTGACCTTCGACTGCGATCTTCAAGGTCAACAAGTTTCCTGCTTTGCAAGGCCACTGAAGTTTGAAGGGATAATGACGATGATTGAAGCGCTGTAATTAGCGGCAAGCTTTCCTTTGATTCTTTCATAGGTTGCTCTAGTGATTTTAAACGTGAGTCAAGATCACGAACAAGCTTTACCCACTCGCTAAACCTATTTTTTCTTTTCAGTAACCGCGGCGTGAATATCGGCCTGTCCCTTCAGTACATTCTGTGAAATATCAGCTGTGGAGAGACCCGGGTTGCTTTCAACATCGCCACAAATCAAAATGCCAAGAGGTACGTAACAGTCATAAGCAATACTCAAACAAGCGCCTAGGCACGGCAAAACCAATAAAAACAACTCATCTTCACTCCTAATTGTAGAGAATGAACAACTAACCTGCACAGCGAGAACAAAATGCTAAAGGAACACTGATAAGGTGTGTGCTTACATATTGAAAAGGCCCAATTCTAAGAAAATAAGCTTTAGCAATCGTTGTACAGTTTTGTTGTCTGTACATCTTTGTTGGTGCTCTTACAGTACACTATCTGCTCAGCTCTAAGCACAATCCCTTTTTTTTTTGCATAAACATATCGATAGAACCTGAGCACTCTCTAGCAAGCAAGCACTCCTGAAATCAATTGGTGGTACATGATGTGTGTTTGTCCGAATACTGGATCAATAAAGGTCACTTTTAGTACACACTTGTTATTGTGTTTACTTTTTCAGTATACTTGTGCTTGAAAGCTGATGCTGTTTTTTCCCTGCTACATTTAAAAGTTAGGACTTGAAATACGCACTATCTTGCAGTGCGGCTATGGATAAGTCAAAATCATGTATCTTTCAACTACCTGTGCGATTTGCCAGATTTTTTTCATTACCGTAGTGCACAGAATTTAATTTCGTAGTGGTAGACACTATAGTTATGACAATTTCATTTACATAGAAGCAGATGTGCTCGAAGAAATCTGGGAGGTTTCTCTTCTATAGGAAAAAAAATGTACCACATGCAATGAACACAATCTTGCTCTTCACGACAGCATTTCCGTCTTTGAGAAAGGTGTGCTGCAAATGCTCATCACTTTTCTGATTTATTATTTTGGGAGCCCATTGAACATCTCTGCAAAGCTAAGGCAATTGAGTCTAGCCTTATGAGCTTTGGCGCATCTTTTTGTAAACTTCTATGAGCTAAACACAGTTAATTAGGACAAAACAGTTCTGGGTGTTGTTCGTAAACTGTAACAAGGCAGAACTAAATGTCGGGAAGCCTGTTACTGCCCCTCATTGTGGGGGTGTTCATTTTGTAATGCAATTAATAATTTCTGACGGCTCAAATGCCAACTATGAAGTGATCGTGAGTTGTACAGTAGTGGACAAATTTAGATTGATTCTGGCTTCCAGGGGTTAAAACAAATGACATTGTAGCCTCGCAGAAGAAAAGACTGCTTGTCGAAACATTTGCTCTGACACCTCATGTTCACATATTTTTCATATTTTCAAACTTCCATCTTTTAAGGGTCAGTTTAGTTCACCTGCACTAATTGGAACTGCTTCACAGCTGTGCAAGAGAAATTCAAAATTTGTGCAGCACGAGTTCAGCAGTGAGGCATCACAAGTGAATGACAAGGCGCCGACAAGATGGAATTCTTATTTTTGTTCGCATAAATTAATGAAGAGGAAACATCTTAGCAAAACACGCCGCGTTTGTAGAGGTGGGTATGGTACCTACGTCTAATATTATCTTGTATGTTATGCTGTGTGTTTGGTTGCACCAAACCAGCACCATCAGGGTAGGAGGTATAGGAAAATCATGGACTAGTTTTGGTGCTGTACCTCTCTTGCGCTTTTTGAAATGAATGGCATGATTTAGAGGATGCCATTGCTGCGCCACTGAAACGAATGGCGCAGTGCAGCACTTGGTAAATTGGATCATGTGCTGCATGCGAATCGAACAAAGCTTTAAGCACACAAGCGTCTTAGCGTTTCACCCCCATCGAAATGTGGCCACTGTGGCTGGGATTAAACAGTTTGAAGTTCAGCTCAGCAGGGCCACACAATCTAACTAATAGTGTTACAGTTTTAACATTATTGAACTGTATCTTCCATGCCACGGTAGACAGCCAATGCTTGTGGCCATTCTAAGCATCCCTCCATGATATGCGCGGTAACATATTCACAAATACAGCATTACAAGTGTGAGGTTCAAGATGACCCTTTGTAGTGGACATTCAGATGTTTCAACGTGCTTGCAGAGTAGACATTCGGGGGTAGTCATCCTGTCGTTGCATGACAGTCTGGAAAAACAAGTAGTATCAACAGATATCAATGCATGAAATAAATGCATAAAATTTTCCAAAGTAAACAAACTCAGTTAGCTAGTAAACAGCAGCATTTTATACATATATGTAATGGTACCTCATAACACGTGTATCACTCAGGGCTGCTTCTTCACAAGGCATGTCATGTAACAGGTGCCTTGCCCATTGTACCCCACTGCTTGCTAGTCAGGTGGGCCAGGAGGCTGTCGCAGAAAAAGAAGTATTTCTCAGTTATGTGACGCTTTCTTTGTCACACTATAGCAAAATAAGACCCATAATTACGACATCATCATCATCATCATTATCATCATCATCATCAGCCTGACTACGTCCACTGCAGAACAAAGGCCTCTCCCATGTTCCGCCAGTTAACCCGGTCTTGTGCTTGCTGCAGCCAATTTACACCCGCAAACTTCTCAATCTCATCTGCCCACCTAACCTTCTGTCTCACCCTAATTCATGGTATAACTGTCAGCTCAAGAGCACGAATAAACAGAAAGAAAGAAAGGACAAGTGCTTTGCATTTTACAAGCGAATGCATGTTTACATAATCTTCCCTTTCTAATAAATATTTTATTTGCGAGAAAGCGCTTGTCCTCTCTTCCTTTTTGTTTATTCGTGCGCTCGAACTGACAGTTATACCATGTATATCCAACTAGCCCACCTTTCGAGTCTGTCCTTCTAATCCGCTTGCCTTTTCTGGGAATCCAGTTAGTTACCCTTAATGACCAGTGGTTATCCTGTCTATGCGCTACGTGCCCGGCCCATGTCTATTTCCTCTTCTTGATTTCAACTATGATATCCTTAGCCCCCGTTTGTTCCCTAATCCACTCTGCCATCTTCTTGTCTCTTAAGGATACAGCTACCATTTTTCTTTCCATCGCTCGCTGCGTCGTCCTCAATTTAAGCTGAACCCTCTTTGTAAGTCTCCAGGTTTTTGCTCCGTAGCTAAGTACCGGCAATATACAGCTGTTATATAACTTCCTCTTGAGTTATAGTGGCGATCTACCTGTCATAATTGGAGAGTACTGGCTAAATGTGCTCCACCCCATTCTTATTCTTCTCGTTACTTCAATATTGTGGTGCGGCTCCGCGGTTATTACCTGCCCTAAGTAGACATAGTGGCCCCGCCATGGTGGTCTAGTGGCTAAGGTACTCGGCTGCTGACCCGCAGGTCGTGGGATCGAATCCCGGCTGCGGTGGCTGCATTTCCGATGGAGGCGGAAATGTTGTAGGCCCGTGTGCTCAGATTTGGGCGCACGTTGAAGAATCCCAGGTGGTCAAAATTTCCGGAGCCCTCCACTACGGCGTCTCTCATAATCATATGGTGGTTTTGGGACGTTAAACCCCACAAATCAATCAATAAGTAGACATAGTCATTTACAACTTGAAATGCACTATTACTTATCTGGAAGCGCTGCTCTCTTCCGAGGTTGTTGTACATTACTTTCGTTTTCTGCCGATTAATTTTAATACCCACCTTTCTGCGCTCCTTGTCTAACTCCGTAATCATGAGTTGCTATTCGTCCCCTGAGTTACTCAGCAATGCAATGTCATCGGCGAAGCGCAGGTTACTAAGGTACTCTCTATTAACACTTATCCCTAACTGTTCCCATTCTAGGCCTCTGAAAACCTCCTGTAAGCACGCGGTAAATAGCATTGGGGAGAACGTATCTCCCTGCCTTACATTCTTATTGATTGATATCCTGTCTCTTTCTTTATTAATAACTAGGGTAGCAGTTGATCCCCTGTAGATTTCTTCCAGGAATTTTATATTTGCTTCATCGACACTCTAATTTCGATGTGTATGCACGACTGCTGATATTTATACTGAATGAAACGTCTTCTAGTAATCTCTAATGGCTATGTATAGTGGTAGGCTATATTATGAGCATTTCTCCTTTACCTGTTTGATAGTATGAATGTGGTTGACTGTTGAGTAGTGTGCTCGAAATCAGGCTTGTTCCTTTAGGTTGACTCTGTTAGCAATTACCTTTGTTAATAGCTTTATACTACAGAGAGCAAGCTGATCGGGCATGTAATTTCTTAAGTCGTTGTCATCTCTTTTCCTATGTATTAAGATGATGTTAGCATTCTTTCAAAACTCTGGTACTCTTCCCGTCAGGAGACACCTCGTAAACAGGGTGGCTAGTTTTTCTAACACAATCTGTCCTCCATCTTTCAGCAGATCTGATGTTACCTGATTCAGACCAGCAGATTTGCCTCTTTGCATGCTCTCCAAAGCTTTTCTTACTTCTTCTATATTACTAGTGGGGCGACATCTGGGTTACTGCTAGTTCTTATAGTAATAAGGTCGTGGTTGTGCCGGCTACTGTACAGATCTCTGTCAAACTCCTCCGCTATTTTAACTATCCTATCCATATTGATAGTTATTTTGCCTTCTTTGTCCCTAGTGAGGAAAGTCTAGCTTTACTGTTCGAGGAGCCAGATGGTGTTAAATGGGATATAATAAGGATCAGTGAGGTTAGGAGGACAGATGAGGCCTATACCATTCTACAGAATGGGCACGTCCTTCGCTATCGGGGCTTGGCAGACAGAAGAGAACAGGGAGTGCGGTTCCATATTCACAGAAACATAGCTGGCAACATAGAGGAATACTATAGCATTAATGAAAGGGTGGTAGGTATTGTAATGAAACTGAATAATAGATACAAGATGAAGGTAGTACAGCCTTACGTGCCTACATCCAGCCATGATGACGCTTCAGTTGAAAGCTTCTATGAAGACGTGGAATCGGCAATGAGTAAAATAAAAACATAGTATACTATACTTATTGGAGACTTCAAAGCAAAGGTAGAGAAGAAGCAGGCTGTAGACAAGGCAGTGGGAGATTACGGCATCGGTACTAGAAACGCTAAAGCAGAGCTACTAGTAGAATTCGCAGAAGGCAATAATTTACGAATTTTGAATACCTTCTAGGGAAAACGAGGAAACCGCAAGTGGACATGGAAGAGCCCTTATGGCGAAGATAACCACGAAACAGAATTTATATTGAGTGCACACCCAGGCAACGTGCAGGATGTGGAAGTGGTTGTCAAGGTACGATGCAGTGACCATGGAATAGTACGGTCTCGAATTCGCCTAGACTTGAAGAAGGAACGGCAGAAACTGATAAGCAAGAAGCCAATCAATGAGATAGCACTGAGAGGGAAAGTACAGGAATTCAGAGTCTCGCTTCAGAACAGGTACTCGGCTCTTATTGAGGAAACCAACCTTAGCGTAGATACAATGAATGATAATCTGTACGGAGGGTGCAGTGGAAGTTGGAGGCAGAGTAGTTAGACAGGACACTGACAAACTTTCCCGAGAAACGAAGAATTTTAGTAAGAAGCGTCCAATAATGAAAGTCTCAAGTACAATAGACTAAATAGAACTGGCATTAGTTTCGAAGTTGACTAATAGGCGTAAGGTATGCGTTGTAACAAAGTGTAGCATGGAGAGAATTGAACACACTATGAAAAACGGAGGAAGCGTCAAACCATAATTATGTGATGTTTCTCAAACTCGACGGCGGTAAACTATTGACTAGTAGGTTTATGGCACTAATATATGGGCCAGCTACCAAGACACATGCGATACGACAGGGATTTATTTGCCTTCTTTTATCGCAATGTCCTGGTTGGTGTTACCTGGTGATAGAATTTCAGAATTAACTAATGAGTCAGCAACTCGTTCCCACGTGAAGCCACGCCGCAAGTAATGCACGTTTTTCCGTTACATATTAATAAGTTAAACAATTTTAAAATTTAATATTGCACTGCGCTGCCACCGTGTGATTCCTACGCAGTCATTCTGAAAAAACTACATATAGCGAAATGAACCAACTGGCCCCACAGGCAACCGTCCTTAAAAACTGAAGTTGTTTCTACTCACCAGGCCGGGCTTGCAACGAGTGTTCATCCGATGAAAGCTTCAACGGTCGCTTCGTTCCCCGGAAGTCACTTGAATTTTCTCAGCGAAAGCATTTGAACGAGTCAAAATAAACAGAACGAGAAAGAGTGTGTCAGTCGGCAGAGGCTCGAAACATTTAGAGCTAAACAGACACATTCGAACGTACCGTAATTCGTTACCTGCTGTCGCAACCGTTGGCCGCTGCAAACTTTGAAATAAGGATAAGTATGTCAATAGGCTGCTGCTGACCTCGAGTCAGCATGTGCAAAACTATTACGAAAATTGCTGACGCACCACATGCTTAATAAAAACTACTTGTTAGAAGAACAAGTTGTTTTTTATGTGTAGAGGTAGGCAAAGATGTAGTATTTGATTATTTTAAAATAAAAATTTGGCTCTGACGAGGGCGCTTCTACAAAAAAGTGCAATTGTGCGAGTGGCAAAAGAGGTGAGTAGATCCACTCTGGGTGTTTGAAGCAGAAACGCGCCGTGGTTGGTTTTTTCGCCCCCTACAGGTGATCACATGAACTTGAGAGTTTCCGGGGACTGGTTTCAGTTTATCAAGATTGCTATGCAGTTGTAGTAAAGGTTCGCAGTTGACGACAGCATGAACTTCGGAGATACCTGTTGCGAAGCCAGCGGCGTTGAGAATACTGTGCAAGATGACCATCTCGATGCATTTTTGCCGATTTGATGATGCGCACTGCCCAGCTTTTCCACCTCGAACTTACATCGGAAGACTAGTTTTTTTTAAAAGACGAGTACCAGCTGCATAACGTCAGCGTCGAGCTTTGTACCAATCAGCAGGTAATTGTTGTAGCAGCGGCGATTTCGAGAGTGCGATGATGCGCGAAACACAGCGCGAAGATGTCATACTAGCATCTTGGTGGATGACTGCATGATGAGGCGTATAACAGACATTGCCTCGTGGCCTTGGTTGTTCTTGTTGCTTTGTCTGTTCTTTGTTTAAAACAACTATGAGTACCGCGCCAAGCTGCCTCAAAGTTTCGGTGTTTTTTCAACCTGTTGCATTGCGCATGCAGATAGCGTTTGACTAATTTTACATTATCGCTACCGGGAGATATCTCTGCAAATTGCGTTTCCAGTGGCACTTTGTTCCACTTATGAAATTCGACGGTGCTCCCTTCAAACATTTATTCGCTAGCGAAGCATGTACCTTTCTCTCAGGTGATGAATTGACTCCGATGAAGTCGTGACGCCGCATCGCAGAAAATGGCCCCGCCGTGGTGGTCTAGTGGCTAAAGTACTCGGCTACTGACCCGCAGGTCGCGGGATCGAATCCAGGCAGTGGCGGCTGCATTTCCAATGGAGGCGGAAAAGCTGTAGGCCCGTGTGCTCAGATTTGGGTGCAGGTTGAAGAACCGCAGGTGGTCGAAATTACCGTAGCCCTCTACTACGGCGTCTCTCATATTCATAAGATGGTTTTGGGACGTTAAACCACACATATCAATCAATCGCATCGCAGAAGCTTCGCAGTCAGAAAGGGAAGGCGAGCTGCTACTCATGAAGAGAGCACTCTTATATAAACTCTTATAGTTCAATTGTCCACGGAATGGTTGATTCCAACTTAGTTTTCACGGCAGTCTATTCACTGGACGATCGATCTATCTTTCCAGAAGCTACGTTCCGGTAGACGTAGGACCCAAGTAGCATACTTATTTTCTGTGGGTGCCAGGCGTCGGTATAAAGATTGTCTGAAATGTCATCTTTGTTCTCGCGCTAATGCTCCAAGGCGGTAGTGCTGATGGGTAGCCTTGTGACCGTACACACTTCATGTATGTCAAAGACCTTCATGGTCACCACAGTGTCCCTACGTTGTCCTCGAAAAGTCAAAGCTACCCTTCTGCTGCGTAATACATTGCGGGGCTTGACGTGGCTGAACATAACCATTGAAAATTCTTGAAAGGACGCGTGAAAATATGGGCCCGATGTCCAAGAAAAGAACTACAAAAGAGATAACTGGGGAGTAAGTTCGTGCTTTGACATAGAAACTATCGTGAGGGTGCAACTAAACACAACACACAGAAAGCGCTTTCCTCGTCTGTTTTTTTCTGTGTGTTGTGCTTAGTTAAAGCGCTTCCTGTGTGTGGTGTTTAGTAGCGCCCTCACGATGGTTTCTATTTCAATGAAACTGTTTTACACTAACCGGGCACCTGAAGTCTATTGAGATACCCACTAAAATATAGGCACGATGGCTTCCGTTGTCGAGAAGAATGCGTACGAGACGCCTGCGAGACCCACTTTCTACCCACAATCGTTTTGTTAGGAGAAGCATTGCGTTGACTCCACTTGGGGCGCTTGAGGTAGATGTGACTGAAGGCGTGTTTGTGCCTCGCACGGTCATACATGGCTTGTCCAATTTCACAGTCGTCGTGAATGTACGGGTCAAAGTGAATGTCAAAGTATTTCACTAGAAAATTCTGGATAGTCTTCCGGGCTAAAAGCTGCTCTAGGCAGCTTGATTTGGTTATTAAGACCGTTGAATTGGCAGCATAACACATTTGCAATGCAAATGAGCATATGAGGTCGTTCTTAAAATATGTGAGTGATATTGCAAGAAGTGCAAAGAATATATCAATTTGTGTGAATGGCATGCAAGAGCCGCAGCAAAATTTTCAATAAAAATTTAGTACTGCTTGGAAAGTATATAACAGCACAGCCAGTCTGGAGGAGCGCGCTCCCTTTCCTTACGGCCTGAGCAGCCACGGGGAGTACGATGGAACTTTTTTTATACAGTCATGACGGCGCGCTCTGCGAGAAGACGTCGCGAGCCAACCCCCCAAAGCCCATTGCGCCGCATGCGCTTCGTATTGTAAACTAGCTGTGCCCGGCCAATTTCTCGTGCTAATTACTACTTCCGATTGTAGGAAGCGGTGAAGGAAGTACATGTGCGTGTAGGGACAGTGTGGCTTTCTCCGCACTCGAAAAAACAAGACGCACACGCAGCGCTACTAGCCACAACAATCTTAATTTTTTAAGACCTGACCACCTTATTTTCGAAAAAGGCGAAAATGCTTGAGGCCCGTGTTCTTAAATTTAGGCGCACGTTAGAGAAGCCCAGGTGATTGATATTTCCTGAGAACTCCACTACGGCGTTCTTCATAACCGTATCGTGGTTTTGGGATGACCATGCTGATGCAGATATCACCGAGTGCGTACTTGAGCTCGTTGCTACAATGAGACGGGTAATCTCAGCCTTATGACGAGCCACTGAGACAGCGTTACCTTTGTAAGCATGATCGGTGCGACTAGAAGTATGACATGGCGGTAAATTATACGTCCCCGCAAATGATGTGTTACTATCATACAGGGTGTGGAAAAAAGATAATCTTGAGAAATTCCGGCGCACAGCAAGCGGTGGCATGTTTAGCGTTTTATGCGGGCGTACGAATGAAAACGTCACTGCCAGAGCAGTGTATTTTTTGGGGGGCCACGCATATCACCCCGGATCCGCCACTGGCCAGGTCACGCCATTCGGGAAAGTAGCTTGCTGCCGTACGCATCGCACTTGGATACAGGGAGTTTCCCCGACGTATTTTTCGTGTTCGTGCCAGCCTGCTTTTGCGAAGAGACCTTCGTGTGTGCTTGGTGTTCTGGTGGAGCGTTAGCACAGCGCGCACATGGTGTACTGTTGTGTGCAATTTTGCAAGTTATGGTCTGGAGAGACTGCGGGCGTGTCATTTCACCTATTTCACCAAGTTGAGGACTGTGGGATTGTGATCATCCGCATTGTCTCTGATAACTCCTGTGCGAACACAACCATGTTCAAACTCGTGAGAAACGGCCCCCTGTCAACTGTAGTCAAACACCGCCACGATGACGAACGGGTAACTTTTTGAAGTAATTATTTCAATTTCAAAGCACGATTTAGGATGCCTTCAACAAAAATGTGCAATTTCGCTATTTTCAAGTACAGCAACAGCCGGCAAGTGCATTTGAAATAAACATTTCCAAAACCATAACTAAACCGTTTGCTCAACCAAGTGCAATATTCATCCTCCTACTTATTCTCGAAGTTAGAGCAAACTAAAGAAAAGGCTTTGTTATAACCACATCAATGCTCTGCCGAGCAGCAAAAGCGGTCGTATGAGCGGCATGCGCCACCACTTCTGAAGAGCGGAATTCACTAGAGCCATCATATATACTTCGTACCATGCTTATATCGCATTGATATTATGAATACTATGTTGAGTAACTTTAGAACGCGCCATGGTAAGTCGGAAGCCAAGCGCCCTCTGCGCACGCTAGCCTCCGCAACGGCCGGGAGCGGGTTGGCTTGGAGCGCCCCTACGAAACTGCGGCCATAGGTAGCAACAGCCCGCCGTGTGCAGGCCGTAAGGGAAGGGAGCGAGCGCGCGCCTCCAGACCGGCCGTGATAATGCAGAAAAATAATGTAGTTGCAAGATAAAATGAATGGGAACAGCATTTTGTAAACTTGAAAGTTTCTGTGGTAGTACTAATTTTTTAATGGTATACATCGCATCAATAGAAAAATGATTAAGAAATAGAAAATAAAAATAGGATATAAAAAAATTGCTCCCATATCTGCATGTTAATCTGCAAATGTCGTCGAAAGAAGGTAGTCTTGCGTGTGGAGAGAGTGAACAAAACATTTATGTGATGTTCTGCGCAAGAAAATTGGTGAATGGTATTCTGGAGGCGCTGCGTTAGAAGGCCTAGTGCGCGGTGCGGAGGCGAACGAGCGCATCAAGTCACTTCACATGGAGACATGAGCCCCATCTGGCAGTTTTCTTGGAAAACGAAGCGCGTGGCTCTGACGCGGATGTGCGTGCCCGTCTCAAAGGGGATAAGGTGTAGAACGCAAGGTGACGGGTAGGTGCCACCACCGTTTCGTCTTAGCAAAGCGTCAGAAACACTCGCCTTTTCGTGCAAGCATTGCATGGTCAGCGCAGCGTGGTAAGTGCTACGGTCCTTAAAATTACTTGCGTATGCCTTTTCTAGTAAAAAACGTACATGCAGAATATATACGTGTTGTTATGGTGCCCCAGACATGCACAATAATTCCTTTCAAATTGACAATTGCACAAGTATGAACGCTCAACCTTGAGCAACATTGGTGGGTGCTGCGAATGGGGTCGACCATTTCAAATACATAGTCAATAAAAGTGGACAAACAGACAAATGTACAGACAAACAGACCAAAATATTTGCATCGAAGGTCCCCAAGAAAGACTATCGTTTTTAAAAAACAGGCAATATTTTACAACATCAAGGCATATGAACGTGAGAGATGCAACAAAGATGCGAGAAATTCATGCCACCGTCGGTGTGCAGCAATAGTAAAAGGCTGGCATATTCATTTCGGATAAATGGAAAATTACAGTGCAGAGCTTGGAAGTAGTAGGGGGTTCGAAAACAAGAAACGAATCATGTTAAAGTATGGTAAAGTGCTTACCAGGAATTCTTTATAAGTGTCGCAAAAGTAGAACGTCTCTAAAACCCGGAAAGTGCTGAACCCGTGTTACTTTCTCGGAAGACTCTTCTAGTTGATGCTAGGTAGGGAATGTTTAATAAATCTCAAAGATTCTCCTTTTGCAGAAACAAGATAATATGTAGCTTCTCTTTGGTTGTGGTTATTCAAACCAGACTGCGGTGTTTAGGACGGGAAGCGCGTAGTATACTTGAAGCTTTACCTTCGTTGGAAGCAAGCGTTGACATCGTGATAATGCTACAGTGGGTGAAGACAAGTCTCCTAGACAACTCTTTTACGTGCGAGTTCCAACCAAAGTGAGAGGAAAAAGTAACTCCGAACATTTTGTGTTCGCCTACCACTGCTATGTTTTCACCTTCATATTATATAGGGTTGACTGTTTGCAGTATTTTCCTGCATGAAATATAATATGCTTAAATTTTGTTGGGAAGATCTTTATTTCGTTGGTGGATCTGGCTGAAAGAACTGGCGTAGAATATTGCAACGTTCACAGTGACACTTGCAACGTGCCGTGCAGGTCGGTAAAAACGTGCCATGTGATTACTTTTTGCCGCAGCAGTGCAGCATCGAGCACTGCGCAAACGAGCCCGTTTTTCACCCGCCGAAAGCTGGACGTTGCGTTGCGCTATGTTGTGACGAGAACTGTTGCATAACGCTCAGGTACCTTTCATAACTGACAGATTCGGCAGTGAGTTCTGACGCCACTGGCAGATGAACCACTGGTGCTGGTGGAGCTTGAACATCTTGAGAGGGCAAACGTTAGAAAGGTGACTCCGTTCATTCTGACCTGTCGTCCTCTTTGATTGCAATCTGAATGCTCAGGAAACTAAGAGTTGCTTCAGCCTGGCGACCATTTTCCATGCCGATCGCTTGCCGGCTAGCTCTGCGAAGCAATGGGCTCCTACGACCCACCGACCACGGCGTTTGACCAAGTTGAGATGGACCTCCTTGGACCTTTCCTTTGTCTCACTCCGGAAACAAGTGGATCATCGTTGCAACTAATTACTTGACGCGTTACGCTGAAGCGAAACCATTGCCACGCGGTACAGCATCTGAAGTCACCCAGTTTTTCATGCACCACATAGTGCTTCGTCACGGCGACCCGTCATTCATCACCACTGACCAAGGGACAGCGTTTACGGCAAAACTGTTGGACGATATCTTCAAGCTCAGTTACACGAACCAGCGTAAGACAACCGAATACCACCCCCAGATTAACGGCTTGACTGAAAGGCTAAATAAAACGCTGGCGGACATGATTTCCATGTATGTGGATGTGCAGCATAAAACGTGGCACGAGAACCTGCCGTACGTAACGTTTGCGTACAACACCGTCACCCAGGAAACGATAAGCTTCGTACCCTTCCGCCTCGTTTATGGTCGAGACGTGCAAACCATGCTTGACGCCATGATTCCTTGTAACATTGATAAGCACGAGCTGCTAACTCCTGATGTCGAGGATTACATTCAGCGTGCCGAAGAAGCACGTCAACTAGCTCGCGCGCACAAAAGATCGCAGCAATGTGAGGACGCCTGAAAGTACAATATCCACCATCGACAAGTCACCTATTAACCTGGGGACCAAGTGTGAGTTTGGACTCCTGTTAGACAGCAAGGTCTCAGCGAGAAACTCTTTATCAAGTACTTCGGACTCTACAAAGTAATACGGCGGTTGAACGAGGTGAACTATGAAGTTATTCCAGACGGAGGCTCAGCAACGACCCAGCGTCACTCACCACGAACAGAGATTGTGCATGTCGTCCGCCTAAAACCTTATTTTACGCGGCGATACTCGCCTTATTGTGCCCACGCAGCAAACATTTTCTTCTTTTACGTGGTTCGTTGGGTCCTAAGGAACTTTGAACTGTGTTAATGTTTTTATGACCAGCCACAGACATTTTTTGCACCTGCATATGCCCTCTGCACTTTAAGTATCTTTTGTCCTTTTTTTCCTTAAGGGCCCAGCTGTCCCCTTGTGTATGAGCATCGAGTCGATACTCGAATGGGAGGGGGAACAATGCCACCTAGAGTTGTGAGCCAGCAAGCCATAGCGAGCCGAAAAGGGCAAAGAGAACGAAGAAGTGTGTGTTAGCGCTTCGTTTGAAGATGCACGCTGGTGCCTTTCTGCCTCACTGTTCCTGTCTTGTCTTTACGGCTCTTCGTGCGTGACAGTATGTATGTATGTATGTTTGTATGTATGTATGTATGTATGTATGTATGTATGTATGTATGTATGTATGTATGTATGTATGTATGTATGTATGTATGTATGTATGTATGTATGTATGTATGTATGTATGTATTGCAGCAAACTGCAAGTATGAAGTTTGAACCAAATGCATACGAAAACTGCATCACTTTTGACGTTGCTGAGAACGCAGGTTAAAACATTTTCCCAGACTGGAGTAATATGTTCTAATTTGAAGTTTCCCTTCCGTGAGTATCCGACTTTATTTTCTTTCGGTAAATGATAAGCGTAAATGATAAGTTAAATGATATTTGATTGAAATGGTTTGTATTCCATTCAATTTGTAAGAGGCTTTTACTATCCGAAATATGGACGAGTGACTAATTTGTAGAAGGAAATAAAGTCAGATAAAAGAATTGCATGTGCGCGCCAAATTTCGCTAACTGAGAATGCTTGGTATTATATTCAATTTGAAAAATGCTTTTACTATGCGATACATTGAAGAGTGACTAATTTGTAGAAGGGATAAAAGTTAGCTCGAAAATTGCATATGCACATCCACTTTCGCAAATGAAGCTAAACAACGCAATACTCTCATTTTCCGCGTTGTTTCCTACAAATATGAAAAGCTGTCTTCTGCAATGTTGGTATATTGAGTTTAAAATATATGTATAAGTTGTAAGGTAATTCAAAATATAACGAATCATTTCACGTATTCTCACACTTAACAAAGCTTTTAAAGTGGCAACTTAAGATAGTAAATATTCCAAACCATGCTATTATAGCATTTACCAAAGCTCCCAAATTGGCAACAAAAAGCAGTAAAGATTCTAAACCATGCTATCATGGTGCAATAAAATCACTGTGGTCTGCGATTGAAGTCCCTGGCTTTCTAGTCCTAGGTTATTAGACCTATAACCTTGATGTGGGAACACACGTAAGGGAACACACGAAGAAAAAGAACACATAACCAGCGTTTTTTTTACTTGGACCTATGCGGGCTCCTTAGTGATTTAGCCGTCTCGTAAGGACACAAAAATATAGCAGTAGTGATCCCAGGTTCATAGCGCACTACTCCACGAATACGCTCTGCCTGCTGAATAGTTTCGCTGCTCAACATGGCCACCCTAAGCCCGCTCGAGGAAACCGAGTTTAGGGATCAAGGGCACGCGTGGCTTACACGCTTCGATAAGGCACAAACGTAGGAGTTCTCCTCTTACACCAGAACGAAAACCGTTTCTGTGTTTATTACTGCTCGTTCTACTTCGTTTCTTCTGACGCCATTCTTCCCTAGGCAGAAGGGACGGCACAAGCATTCGCTGCAGACGCGACTATATTAAATTAGGTGGTGCACCTCGTCGATCTGTGTTTGCTTAGTCACTGGCAGGTATGCCACCAAGGAGACGTTCCCAGAAAGAGGCTCCTCGTGAACTAGAAAACCGGGTCCCATTTTTGGCGGCTGCAGCCGTCGTTACCAGTCACCCAAGCTTGCGTCGCTGAAGCCAAATTTCAGAGCGACGAATGGGTGACGTCTCCAGCGGGCACAATTGCTCTTGTGAGAAGCCCGTCAACCTATCAACAAGACGTGCACGACGGAAGTGGCCGCGGCAGCAAGACCTTCTGTAAGGTGGATCCCTGTTGACACAGTAATCCATGTTGACACAGTGAGGAGGAGGAGGATGAACGAAGGAGGAAGGACATGGAGGTAAGCCAGCTCTCATACCGGTTGGCTCCCCTGTGTTGGGGAAGGGGGTAAGGGAAATAAAAGAGGACAGAAAAGAGACTTTAAAGGCAAAAAATAAAGATGGTGAATAGTATAAGAACGGTGACACTACATACCGTCTGTCTTTAACAACCCACCAGAAGTGCAACAATGCTCTCAATGCTTTGCGTGCGGAGGATGGTCTGGGCCAGTGTTCAAATACCCTTCTTTTTTAGAATTGACGATTGTTAGGTCTTTCTAGAGCTTTCAAAAGTTCTTTTCTTGGCGCACTAATGTAAAGACACTTGCACAGAAGACGGGCAATTCTCTCCGTGCAGCCACAGTTGTTGTATGTTGTGTTACTGGCCATTTCGATTTGAAACAAATAAGCATTCGTGAAGGCCACCCCGTGCCACAGATAGAACAAAAGTGTCTCTTCAGCTCCAGTGATTCCCGATGGAAGACTGACCAAGCTGTCCTGTAGGTGTGCGTCGTTAATGCCGTCAAATTCTACTGAGCGAGTGCCAGTTCTCATGCAAGTGATTGAAGTCTTGTAGCGGCCTCCGTTCTTGATAATGGCCCAACTGTACAAGGGGTATATCATGAGAAGAGACCGGGCTGCCTCATCTGCATGGTCATTTCCATGGATGACGCAGTGGTCCGGTATTCATTGATACACTATGCCATGCTGCCCATGAAGCATGCCCTGAAGCAATCTTCTATCAGCAACTAGCTGTTTATTAGTCCTTGACGATATGGTGAAGCAATGCCCTGGATTCGGAGAAGATTGACCTTGTCTGCAGTGTTTCTTCAACTAGAAACTTGAATGGCGGTGATGTCTTCAGCCGTGGTTGACACCAGATTCGATGTCATGAACTTTATTTTGACAGAGTTTTCCGGAATCACAACTGCGCTTGATGAGCTTGCTGAGGCAACGACCGATCCGTGTAAATGTGAATGCAACCATTGTGTTGCTGATGCAAAAAAGTAGTGCTATTTGTTTTAGGGTAGAATTTCTCGATTGTTTGTTCTTTTGCGTTCCAGGGGTGATTGTTAGCGCTTCCAGTGGATGTAGACACCACAATGGTAACGGTGGTCTTGCTGTGTTCGTGAAGTTCACGAAAATCGCCGTGCGATGTCGAGCAATATTATAGCAGAACGCAGAGTGTTGCCTGGAAATTGGAAGGGAGGCGAGGTGATGCAATTGAATCCGGATGTCGTGTCTTATGTGCGTTGTTAAAGCATCGATGTTGATGTAGGTTTTGATAGGGAGTTCACGAGCGATGGCGACAGTCGCTGCTGACGATGCGCTTCTCGAAAACCCGAGGCACATCCTCAGTGCTTGAGCTTATATATACTGCTGGGCGCATACGTTTGTTATTTCGGGCCTTGATGACCACAGGCAGGCTGCAGTGCATGAAGCGTAGCAAAAGTACAGTTAGCAATTGAAGCATGGCTCCTATGATGTACCCCATCACTTTTCCCGCTAAAAATCCTAAAACTTGGGTGATGGCAGGTTTCTTTTTCAAGGGAGTTATGTTAGGACTCCAGCACACTGCGATCGATTACTATTCCCAAGATATGGTGGGTCGTTTCACAGCTGATCGTGCGTTCTTTAATTCTGATGACATATGGGGTCATTGCCTTCCGCGTAAACGCAACCACTGAGCATTTTTAGACGGCAGCTCCAGTCCCCGTCCGAGAAGGTAGCTTGACGTCAGTGCAGCTGTTCTGTGAAGCCTGGTCCGCACGTGTGGATGCGTGACTCCTGATGGCCAGGTGCAGATGTCGTCTGCGTAGATCGACAGATGCACGGACCGCGGCAGGACGTGAACAAGACCAATGAATGCAAGCGTCAATTATGGGACTCAGGACCGCACTTTGAGGTACACCGCAATAAGTACAATGGTGCGTTGTTGCACCATCTTTTATGTCAACGAAGAGGGGGCTGTCTTTCAAGTAGCTGTAGGTCATTGGTAGACACGGCTCCCCAGTCCAATGTTGCCCAAAATGTCGAGGGTGGTCTCATGCAAGGTAAATACATATGTGCTTTTAACGTCCAAGAACAGTGCCACCGATAATCTCTTTAGGTTTTCCTGCTGTTGCGCAGACGTGACAAGGTCAATAACATTGTCTATGGAAGACCGTCCACGCCGAAAGCCAGTAGAAGCATCGGGGTAAGTATTTTCATTCTTCAGATACCACTATCGGAGAGTCAGCATCATGTTCTTTATCACTTTTTTGAAGTAGCTGACACGTATGATAAGGCGATAGGAGGCTATGTTCAGAAACGATTTACCTGGTTTGAGCAGGGGCACAAGGCTGCTGGACTCCCACGAAGAAGGAACCAAATCGTTGCTCCACGAGTCATTGTGTACAGTCAGGAGGGCTTGCCGAGCTGTTTGTCCGAGGTCAGCAAGGGCCAACTAATTGACTCTATCAGGTCCAGGAGACGAAGAACGCTTTCAGGTCGCGAGTGCTGTCTGAAGCTCCTCTAGAGAGAGCATATTGTTCGTCCGAGTGTCTCACAACATCGGCGCTTTGCCTAGGTCACTCACTGTGATCCAGGACCCCTTTTTGGTAACCCTGGCACAGAAGTCTTCTGCTTCTTTAATTTTGCACCGGATTTGATGGAAAGCAAGATATTTAAACGTGCGATGCTGTAGTGGCAATGTTCGTAAGCCGTGGAGGATTCTCCATATTTCCAAAAAAGGCTCCTGGGGATCGAGTGACTTGCATAACCTTTCTATCACAGCGACTGCAGTGCATTGATTCGACACTGAATCTTCTTTTGTAGACTACTCGCCTCCCTAAAGTCGTAAGTGAATTTCGTGCGCATATAACGTCAATCGGCATGGCGACGATTTTTATATAGCTGGGGTAATCACTGCCATGAGAATCATTGTGCGCAAACCACTGTTCCTTGGTACTTAGGCTACGTGACAGAAAAGTTAGATTGAGGTAGGCACTATATGTGAGACACTGTAAAATTGTACAATTAAGTGCCATCTTTAAAAGTATAGTTGGTGGTCACACGTAAAAAAGGACAAGTCTTCACCGATGATGTATCATCTGCCTTCCCAACAGTGGGTGATGAGCGTTAAAATTGCCAGTATTAATCCATGGCTGAGGTGTCCCTGATATAATGGCCCATATTCTTGCAGGGCCAAAGTGGCCTGAAGGCAAAATATATACAGCCACAAGCGCCAAATTCAAGTTCTTGCGTTTAACTCTCAGGCACACGTATTCGTTGCTGCCATCCGGTGTAACTGGATGCTCAATATATGTGAGCTCACTCCTGATATCATCAATGAACTTACTGTGGTCGTTACAGGTTGCAGATTTCAAAGCTTCGTACTTAGATAGTCGTATGTCATTGTGAAGGCATGGCTCACAAATGACAATATTTGGGAACTGATCCTCAACTACAAATGACCAAAAACCCGAAATGTGGTGGTTGAAGGCCTGGGTTTTTCCATTAGAAAATGCAAGTCTCTTTAACTTGTTTACGGAAAGGATGCAGAAATAGAGCCATGGTGCTTCTCTAGACTTGAGAGCACCGGATTTAGAGCATCCAATATTTGAAGGGTGCTGTGAGCAGCCGGAGTCTGCATATTATTCAGGAGTACTCGAACCATGTTGACGAGAGTCTTAATTATGACTATTACTTCCTTATCTTGACTGTCGCGACTTACTCGCTCAGAAGTAGCTTTCAACGGGCAATGCTGCGGCTCTACTGGCAGATTCATCGATGGTAGCGCTGGCCACGCGTCCAGTCGATCGGTTATTCTTGCGTATATCAGAGATGCTCGTTGTTGGCACTTACTAGTGCTTGTGGAGGTGCTTGCGTGATATGGGGTAGCTGTGTATCCCTTGACTTGTCGAAGGAATCCTAGAAGTTATCCTGCGATCCGACCGCCGCCGTCGTCATGCTTTAGCAGCAGCCTCCTTGTGGGTGGAACTATGTCTGACAATCTGCCTCAGCACTTGCCTCTCCTTCTTCATATCTCGGCACTCCTTTGAACACACATCCTGAGGACCTTGACAGTTTTCGTACTTGCAATTTTCTGCATGGCAGGCTTCTGTGTTGTGTGACTTTGAGCGTCGGGAGCACTCAGCAGAGTTTGTGCGAACAGCACTCACGTGTCCCATTTCACAGCAGTTGCGTCACTGAAGACATCTCGGCACGAACAGCCGCACTGTGTGCCGAAAATGACCAACTCTTACATGAGACGGAAGACTGTCACCCTTCGAAACAAGTTTTACGCATCGTGAGTTCCCAAGACGACGGGTTTGCAAGATGGTAGTAGCTTTTAGCACTGGTTTGATCATAATTAAAAAAAATCAATACTGCTGATAACAGCGATGATATAGTCTTTTCACATGCAAGTAATGGGTTGAGAGCAAGAGAGCCTCTCAACCTGCCCTAGATTGGCTCTCAACCGGCCCTAAATAACAGCTGTCCTAGAGTCATATACAATGTGGTACACTGTATGAATGTGTGGTGATGTGCCCCAGCACTTTGACTTTGTAAACTTCGAAGTGTTAATGTTCCCGAGCATAATATAGCATGGATTCAAGTTTTTTCAGCGGGTGTAAATTTTATTGTTTGCAGAGCGGGCTATCTTCAGAACAATTCAGACATGTGTTCCTCAAGGATCTCTGCTGTCACCCAATATATTCAATAAATTATTAAGCTCTATTCCTACTCACGATAAAGTGCAAGTGTATCTATAGAATCATTTATATATTATATATATATATATATATATATATATATATATATATATATATATATATATATATATATATATATGTGACACTATGATGAATGGCACACGTGGCCTGGCTCATACGCCATGTTTATTCTATAAGCACTTCTTCCTTCTCGGCTTCTACCAACCATCGCTACCTTCATACGTCACATGATTCCCCCTCCCCCCGAAAGAATGCGCAAGCTAAAAACTATGAAGCAAGAACAAGTGGTGTCTCATCATAGGAAAAAATATCACAAAATAGAGTAGTTCCATGTAAGACGGCAGTTCCATGCACTTGCACAAAAATCTTCACAGGGAAGGCAGTCCAGTGACATCTAGGAGACCTCAGGTGGGCGAGGTTGGCTGTTGCGTTCTGGAGAGCATAACCCTGCATTCAACGTGGAAAATGGTGATGACACAGCCTGGATAGTAGCGAAAAACGAACAAGGTTGGGAGTCCTTGTAGCATTGGAAGGTTGGACGTCTAATGCGTCGGATTTCGAGTCGTGGCTGCGACAGACGCATTGTATCTAGAATGCGTGCTTCTTGAGAGATGGTGACGGCTAGATGCCTGTGTGCTGGCGGCATGCAAGAAATGCTTCCGCGTCTTTCTGGGCGTTTTCCGTGGTGTTGTCTGTGTAACCGCAGACGCAGAGAGCGTCTGTGGCGATGTTCCTTCATACGGAAACGTCCTACTTCTTGAAATGACCCTTGGATCAAAGTTCTTAATTTTTTAAGTTGTTCAAGTCGTGAGTGTGCTTCCGTTGAAGTTTTCGTTCGTCGTCGTATTTTCTTGGTTTGGTGATAGCTCTGAGAAAATTGTGGTTGGTCATCGTCGTTGAATAAAGAGACGCTGTCGGTATTGCCAGCATTCTTTACGAGTGGAATGCAAGCATGATTTCTGTCAAGAAAAGCAGTAGATACATTTTCGTTTTTATCGGCGAGACTCGCATTGAATGGTGAGTCCGTAATGTTTCCACTTTCGGTTGGTCCGGTTCCTGAGAATGACATCGCCGCAAACATCGCTTGACGTGTTTCCGATTCCGTAGGTTCGTTTCTTTGCGGGAGAATTGAGCCAAGCGTTCCTGAAGTACAATCGCTTTCGGAATGGCAGTGGCTTGACAAGGTATTTGGCCGATATTTCAGGTGGTGAGTTGCGTATGTGGCGATATCTTGAGAGGTGCGATGAGAGTGACAAGCACCAGACGAGCTACTTGGCACAAAACCAGGTGGTGGCTTACGTAAGGAAGATGAAGAGTCAAGTACATTCGGTGCTTGAATGTTGTCTTGATTTGTGAATTGTATGGAAGAGTTTAGCGTTGGTGATATTTGTGTACATGGGAAACCAGGTGGAAGGTTCGGCCTTGTAGAAAGACGGCTAGGATGTCTTTCTATGAGCAGATGACTGACTTTGCCTGACGGGAATCGTAAACTTCTGCTCTGTGCTCGAACGCGTGAAGGCTGCTTATGACTGCGATGACTGAGATCGAATGCACTGAGAGCGTGTGTTCTAATCGAATCTTCATTGGAGTCTTGAAACCAGACGATCATTTCTTCTTTTATTTTTTGCCAAGACTCGTCGTTGTCGAATATGTGGGTGAGGTAAGATTTAAATGCCTCACCGGTGACGTAGTCGCTGAAGTTCGTAACCATCTCCAGTTCCGACCAAGATGCAGCGGTAAGCGTGGAACTAGAACAGGTCGAACCAGTCCTGTACAGGTCCATCGTCCGCTGCTCCGATGTACTTGGGGATGGGAAGGTCGGTCGATGATTCTGTCATGGTGCTGGTCGCTGTGTGCGGCTAGGAGATGATTTCGTAGTCGATGTATGGTCAGGGCATCTTGTGTAGAACTGCGTCGATGATGAGACACTGATGAAGTGGCTGGGAGGTCTTCATCCTGTCGACTCGTGTGACGCTATGATGAATGGCAGACGTGGCCTGGCTCATACGCCATGTTTATTCTATAAGCACTTCTTCCTTCTCGGCTTCTACCAACCATCGCTACCTTCATACGTCACATATATATATATATATATATATATATATGACGCTATGATGAATGGGAGACGTGGCTTGGCTCATACGCCATGTTTATTTCACTCTGACTTCTTCTTCCTCCACCTCTACCTTCAGTCAATACCTACTTATGTTACATATATATATATATATATATATATATATATATATATATATATATATATATATATATATATATATATATATATAGCATTCTTTTCAGCTTTATATTACGTACACTCGTTGTATAAAAGTTTACAATCATAATTATATGCCATTGAAGTATTGCTTGGTGACCTCCAGTGTGCATGTCTCTAATGTTATTAAAAATGCTCTTCTTGCGCTTCTAGTGAGTATTCCTGCGCGAATCGCATTGATGTACGGCCAGGACTTTATTCCACAGTTGAATACTCACAGGCGAAAACTCACTGCTAGGGATCACGGGGGATCCATACTTACACAAAAAATGCCGGGCCTGCGCTGCAGGCCCAGCACACTCATAGCGAAATCTAGAAGAGTGACCTTTCAGAGCCTTTCGAAACACTCTTTGGGTAACTACTGCAAGCAAACTTGCTTGATACCCACTAGGGCATTAAAATGAAACTTTTATGGTAGTAGGACGGCATTCACTATGCTATTTTTTATCATTCTACTGAGAAGCGTGGTATTCGATAAGTACTTCCAAGGAATTTTGTGCCAATCGTTCATGCAGGGGCTGATGACGATGAGGAATTATGGCTGAAGTGGGTGTCGCAAATTGTGTAGAGGACAAGGAGCGACATCATCATCAGGAATCAGACCAGTGTTCGGTATAAAAAAAAGGTCGACGGGTCAGCATCGCCACGAGCATGGCGGCTCGTCTTTTCCTCAACATTTTGGTGCCGAAACCCGGGAGGAAGGACCTTCGGAGGTAAGACGTAGCGGCCTTCACGAATTTCAACCGCACTCGCAGCCTCAAGGACTTTTTGGAAGCCGCCGTTGGTTGAAGCTGATGTGCGAAGCCAAACCGTTCTCGAGAACCAGATCAAGAAGCATGACACCTCGACATTACTTGAGACTTCGTGCTGCGAAGCGTTTGTGACGGACACCACGTTGACTTGACTTGGACCTCAAACAATGAGTGAAGAACTTTGTTTGTTTAGTGGTTACAGCAACTGTGATATTGTTCATTATGAGGCCACAATGGGGGGCGTGGACGATGTTGGAGAATGTTGAGGAAAGGACGAGCCGCTATGCCCATGGCAAATCTGACCCGTCTACCTTTTCTTTATTCCGAACACTGCTCTAATCCCCGATGATGACGTCGCTCCTTGTCCTCTACACAATTTGGAACAGTGGGTATGCACCACAGTTAATACGGCAACAAGGACAAGCTTTTTAAGCAGTTGGAGCATTAGACAACCCACTCGTTATGCTATTCGCATTGTGCGACGACTGGTTGTTCTTGAGCTGTTTTAAAACACTTTATAAGTTGTGTTAACGCGATTGCTTTCCCGACATCAAACATACCTAAGGCAAGTTTGCCAACGAGTCCCAAGCACCTGTGTGGCTCAGTGGTAGAATACTGGGCTTGAACCCAGCTGACCTGGGTTCGAGCCCCACTGTGTCTTTGTTACTAGGTTTATAACCAAAACAGTATCCCCCAAAACGCTGCATAAATGAGACACAAATAAGTGCCAATTTTCATTACAGGAATGACGAGAGCACGGAGCGGACTTGCTGATCGATAAAGATTGCTCGAAATGAAAGAACGCATATCAATTTGTCCACATCATCCTTTTAAACAAATATTGACAGAAAGTGCAACCAACATAACAACAATGAGATCGCAAAGCTAATATTCTTTATAAATTAGATACTATCGATAAAAAGAGGTGAGAAAGTTGCGTGCTGGTAGATCTTTCGAACAGCCCTACATACTGCAAAAGTAGTGTGCCTGATGCTCCTGAAAAACCTCTTGAATTTCACAACATGTTAGGTGGTTGGAGCAGGAAGCTTTGACGAAACAGGCCAATGCAAGCCACTGAAGTCAGACCGGAAGCTATATCGTTTCCTTCCGCCTTTTTCTTTTCGAATTTCAACATTTCTTGAGCTGTAATTTCGTGTTTCTTCGGGAACATTATTATTTCCATTTGACTGCTTTGGATCACAGTCTTTTTTGTTTTTTTTATTTTTCGCATTGGTTTTCACGTGGCACAGTACAAATTGAGGAAAATTTTGGTAGATTCAACGAACCTTGGGAATCGACGTTATGCGATGCATGCAGATGGAAGGTGACCGTAAAGTAATTGGCTTATTGAGTGATACTTTATCAACCTATGCCAAATATATGTACAAATATTAAAACGCACAGACATGTGTTTATATTTTAGATGTTTATATAACCAGCTATTTGCTTGCTCAACAATTCCAAAACAAACATGAGTATCAGCAACACCAGAAGCTACAAGCTGATATAGAGCACTTGGGATACTGAGCATGGTAGCCCTGGACACTACTACATAAATCAACTCCAGCGCATGGCACCCAACTACAGCCCGACGTGACGGTTGTATCACAGGAGTACATAAGTATAGTTGATAAAACTGAACAGCCCGCACTACCACGACAATGAACGTTTCACGAACATTAGGGTCTTTTTCAATAGTAGTTCCGAAAGCTGACGTGGCTCTGTGGTGGAATGCTTGATTGCCTCGCAGAATATTTCCACGCAGATTGTTTTCATGCTTGATCGCCACGCAGAGTTTCTTAACGCTCACGCATTTAAATTACCTATGTACGTTCTCGTCATACCTTAGTAAATGATAAGTGTCAATCACCCGTGGCACATACCCGCATGCGGGTATATGCTTCTGTCTGGCGGGAATAAATAAGTCTTCGGCGACGTACGTGACGGGATAGCAACATAAACCAAGTCTTGACCAGAGAGTGAGATTTGTCACACCATGTAATCTTACCCTCCATATTTTGGTTCACGCCAAGTTAAGGGGGTCATCACAAGAGCACCCAGAAATAAGCGGATAGATAGATAGATAGATAGATAGATAGATAGATAGATCGATAGATAGATAGATAGATAGATATACAGACAGACAGACAGGCAGATAGATAGATAGATAGATAGATAGATAGATAGATAGATAGATAGATAGATAGATAGATAGATAGATAGATAGATAGATATGCAAATGGACACAAAAAGTACTTGCAGTACGCAAAGAACTGCTTCGCATTTAAAACAAGGTCTACTCTCACACTACTTAGCAATTTTTCACTCGACACATACATAACTCCATTAAAAGAGACACGCTTTCTTTTTGAGATCATTCTACTTTCTTCAGAAAGTCGCACAAGGGAAAACTCTTTCGAGACAGCATAAGAGCATGTCTCCCTAATAAGAGTATCAACACGTACCTTCTAATAATGTTATATATGTGACAAATCAGTGATCACCAACGAGTTAACAGTTATTCATTATTTTTAAGTATGTTTTCAAAGAACAGGACGAAATTAGACGTCGACATTGTAGCCAAAGCAATGTGCGCACTGTTGTAATGCAAGAAGAAGAATATTGGTTGAATACCAGGGGCACTGAATTTTGTGCTTGTTGGTTTTCTATCAGTGAACGATTGAGCGCGTGCATACTATAGAACACATGCAGGTGATGACAACACAATCGCTTGTGTTGTCGTCACTGTTGTATAGGTTACCAAAAAAATGTTACTAAATATGTTACAATAGCGCTTTACTTGGGCGAGTTGGTACATACTCGAATAGGCTTCAGCGCGAATATGACGAAGACAAAAAATACACACAGAACGCAGAAGGGCGCCGACTTACAACTGAGTTTATTTACACACCAACAAGCATTTTTATGCGCCTAAACCCGCTTGTATCTTACAGGCAGCTTTCGGCGCATAGAAAGGCTTGTTGATGTACAAATGAACTTAGTTTTACTGGGTTTCAGATTAAAAATACCATTTGCTGGATTCGTGAGATCTCTGGTGGAATCACCCTTCTGCAAAAGAGACGTAACCAGGGAATAAGACCACATCGGGCCCATGTCCTTCACGAACCCTATGAATTTTTCGCCATGGCATCATCATTATCAACAGCAGCAGCAACAGCAGCAGCAGCAGCCTGACTACGCTTAATGCAGTACAAAAGCCTCTCCCATGTTTCGCCAGTGAACTTGGTCATGTGTGCATTTGCAATGGAATACATAGCGCCAAATTACAGTTTGTTTGCCCTGCCCCCACTTCAGCTCAAAGCGGTGCCCCCTCCCATTCCCTTTGACGAAAAAAAAATGTCAGTCGTGTAGCTGCGTGAAACTGTTGTTATGCGTTGGACAGCAGTACTATTGGGCCTAAGTTGTAACAAAAGGTAGAAAGTGAGCCAACCAAGGCACTGAGAGAGAAATGAAAGTCTTTTTTTTCTTCACAAGAAATAAAATTGACGTTTCGTGCCTTGTTGTCCTTCCCTTTAAACGTTGTCTTCCTGCCATGGGTTCACGTCTATTATACATGATGTGCAGAATTCTATTTAGGCAGTCGACATCGGTAGCACACCTGTAGGCAGGTTAAGTTACCGGCTGTCTCTGGTATGGTGAAGTATTCCACAAAAGGGCGCCTATAAATTGGAGTCTAGGTGTACGATGCTGATCTTGTCTAATTTGATCTGGTGGTCGTTGACCACGCTATGCTCAGCGAGTTTACTCCTGTGTCGCTCGAACTTGCTGATGTCAGTTTCATGTTGTCGCAGGCGCTCGAAATTCTTTGCTTTTCTCACGTACGAAGTGTGATAATCAGCACGTGGTATAGTGTAAACCAGCCCAAGTGCTTTCCTTTCAGGAGCCTGTCTTTTGGGCACGGAAAGGCACAGTGGCCAGCAATTTATTTGATGCAATCCAATTCCACGAAAAGCATGTTACTACAGATTGTCACGGTCAATTCCGCGGCTTTCTTTAAGATTTGCGTGGCTGCTTCTCACAAATAGTCGGGGCGTCTCAGGTAGTTCTATCCACAATTTCTACAAAAAAAAAAATCTGTCTCATTTTCTCTGCCAAAGCCTACAGGCTGACAGCTGTAGGACGCTGCGATAAAGTAATTCATCGGGGTGAGCTCTGGAAAATGGCACTTACATGATTAAAACGTAATGAGTAGTGTGACACCGCACATTAACGATACATTGCGTTACCCTTTACCGTTCCGAAGTTATAATGAGTACGATACGAAGTTACCGAAAAAAATTAATCGGTTACCGGCTACAGCGTTACTTGTAACACGTTACTGCCATTACTGATTGTCGTCGCCTCCCTGTGTCCATGTGTGCATGCTTAAGGTTTGGTGACCAGTTGCATACCTCCTCTATTGATTGCACTTGGAATCCCTTCATGTAGGTTTTTTTGGATTATTGCTTAAGTTCATGGAAACACTTCACTTGGTTATTTTGTTATTTTTATAATGTCATGGTGAATAAATGTTATTTAATGCAATCGAAATATGAAAACACTCTTCCATTGTCGAAGAAAGATCTAATGTGAGAGCACGAGGTGCACAAAAAAATCAGAAACGCTTCCTAAGTATAAAACACGTGAATATAAAACAACGTTAACCATTATTTTCTACTGGAGGTGCCAATTTGTAGCCAATCATTTAGAGTTTTCATAGCCTCTGGATCTCGGGCCACATAAACTAGTAATTTTGTGAAGTCGTTCACTGTTCTCCACCAAATTATTTTTGAAGTAACACAACCTTTATGTCATACCACAAAAAATTATTTTCAGGGAACTATTTCACTTAACTAGAGGTTCTGGTGTTAAATGTTGCTATTTGAACCTGAACTTAGCAACGTTTAACGCCAGAACCTCATCTAGTGACGCAAGTCTAACTGTACTATTCGAGGAGCTAGAAGGCGTTAAATGAGATATAACAGGGCTCAGTAAGGTTAGGAGGACAGATGAGGCCTCTACAGTGCTACAGAATGGGGACGTTGTTTGTTAACGTGGCTTGGCTGGCAGAAGAGAACTCGAACTCGACGTTGAGTTACTTATTCACAGAAATATAGCTGGTAAAATAGAAATATATCATAGCAATAATAAAAGGGTGGTAAGTATCGTAATTAAACTCATTAGAGGAGATACAATATGAAGGTGGTACAGGCTTACGCGCCTATATCCAGTCATGATGACGCACAAGTTGAACGCTTCTACGAGGACGTAAAATCGGCACTGAGTGAGGTTAAAACACAGTATACTATACTGATGGGTGACTTCAACGCAAAGGTAGGAAAGAAGCCGGCTGGCGGCCAGGGGGTAGGAGATTAGGGCATCAGAACTAGAAATGTAGAAGGGGAGTTATTAGTATATTTCGGAGAACGCAAATATTTTAGGATCTTGAATGCCTTTTACAGAAACGAGGAAAACGTAAGTCGACATAGAGGAGCCCTAATGACGAAAATAAAACGAAATAGACTTTACAATGAGTGCACACCCAGGTATCGTGCTGGATGTGGAAGTGCTTGGCAAGGTACGATGCAACGACCATAGAATGATAAGGTCTCAAATTCCCCTAGACAAGACGAAGGAACGACAAAAACTGATACGCAAGAAGCCAATCAATGCGCTACCACTGACAGGGAAAGTACGGAAATTCAGAGTCTCACTTGAGAACAGATGCTCTGCTCTTATCGAGAAAAACAGCCTTAGCGTGGACGCAGTGAATCATAATCGGACGATTATAGTGAAGGAGTGTGCAGTGGAAGTTGGAGGTACGGCTGTTAAGCAGGACACCAGCAAGCTGTTCCAGGAGACAAAGAATCTCATTAGGAATCGTCACATCAAGAAAGCCTTAACTCAATAGACAAAATAGAAGTGGCAGAAATTTCGAAGTTGAATAATAAGCGTGAGGTATGAAACGTTCCAAAAATGATAAAATAGTTAAAATAGTAGAGAAGTTTTAAAGAGATTTGTACAGTAGCCGAGACAACCACGATGATAATGCAAGAAGTTTCAGTAGCCTACATGACATTCCACCAGTAAAGACAGAAGTCAGATAAGCCTTGGAGGGATTGCAAAGAGGTGAAGCTGTTGGTGAGGATTGGGTAGCATCAGATCTGCTGCAAGGCGTAGGACAGATTGTGTTAGAAAAACTAGGCCCCCTGTTTACGAAGTGTCTCCTGATGGGGAGGGTACTAGAATCTTGGAAGAATGCTAACATTATTTTAATACATAAGAAAGGAGATGACAAGGACTTGAAGAATTACAGGCCTATCAGCTTGCTCATATCGTATACAAGCTATTTACAAAAGTATTTGCTAACAGAATTAAGACAACTATGGGCAATCAACCAAAGAAACTAGCAGTACTTTGAACAGGATACCCAACAATCTGCCACATTCATACAGTCAATAAGGTAATATAGAAAGCCTAAGATTACAGCCCACCACTATACATAGCCTCCAAAGATTACGAGAAGGCATCGGACTTAAGAAAAATGTCAGCAGTGATGCAGATACTGCAAAATCAGAACGTCGACAAAGCATAAGTAGGCATTCTACAAGAAATATGCAGAGGGTGAACTGCCACTATAGTGCTCCATAAAGAAAGCGAGAGAATATCAGTCAAAAATAGTGTTATACACGGGGATACAATTGCTGCAATGCTATTTACCGCGTGCTTACTGGAGTTTTTCAGAGGTCTATAGAATTGGAAGAGTTAAAGATAAGAGTTAATTGAGAGTACCTTAGTAGCCTGCGCATCGCCGATGACTTTGCATTGCTGAGTAACTCAGGGTACAAATTGCAACTCATGATTACTGAATAAGTCCTTAGTTAGGTCTTAAAATTATTCTGCAGAAAACGAAAATAATGTACAACCTTTGAAGAGAACAGTACTTCGAAGGAAGTGATAATGCACTTGATGTTGTAAAACATTACGTGTACTTACGCCCGGTAATAACCACGGAGCCGTGCTACGAGATTGATGTAACTAGAAGAGTAGGAATGAGGTGGAGCACAATCAGCAAGCACTCTAAAATCATGACTGGCATATTACCACTATTCCTCAAGAGAAAAGTATATAACAGCTGCATCTTGCCGGTACCTTCCTACGGAGCAGAAACCTGGGGGCTCACAAATAAGGTTCCGCTTAAATTGAGGACGACACAGCGAGCAATGCAGGGGAAAATAATAGGTGTAACCTTAAGAGGCCAGAAGAGAGCGGATTGGATGAGGGAACCTTCCGGGGTTAAGGATATCTCATTTTAAATCTAAAAGAAGAAATGGACAAGGTCCGGGCGTGTAGCACGTAGGAAGGATAACCACTGGTCATTAAAGATAACTGACTGGATTCCCATAGAAGGCATGCGGCTTAGGGGGAGACATAAAGTTATACGGGCAGAGGAGGTCAAGAAGTTTGGGGGTATAATGTGGCAGCAGGAAGCACAGGAACGAGTTGACTGGCGGAACATGTGAGAGGCTCTTGTCCTGCAATGGACGTAGTCCCGTTGATTTATGATAACGACGATGATGATGATGATGATGATTGTTTTATTGAGCCTCTAAACGCGTCTTCACGCAAGCACCTTGACGTAAGACATTGTGCGCGTCTCCCGCCTCAGGCAGCCTTATAAACCTGTGCTCATGGTCCCAGGCCACTTAGGTCACAAGAATTGATCCCTAATTTGTAAGAACTGGGGGTACCGCAAACAATGAACATGGTGCTCAGAATGATGAAGTGGATGAGGAAGCGATGCGCTCCATCGTTTTTACACTGCATTACATCAGGCCAGGATTATCATCATCACTGCATTACATCAGGCCAGGAGCATTACATCAGGCCAGCTGCATTACATCAGGCCAGGGAATCCATGCGATCCCGCGTGCAGCCCTGTTTTGTGAAAGTATTGTGATAGCGACTGCTAAAATGTCTTAATCCGGGGCTACCATTATTATTCTTTAGATTGGTCACCTTCCCAAGTTTACATTTATAAGCGAACTGTCTTGCACCGCCTTTACACCGGGCATGTGCAGAGCAAGGGACAAGAATCTGTTGCGGCTTCATAAGTGCAGTACTTGAGACGCTAATTATTTCCCTCAAATTGCTGATTCAGAGCGGAATGAATGGCCTCTGGATAAAGATTATACGGTCCGATAAAGATTATACGGAACGAAGCTGCCACACGGCAGCTTGGCACCCTGTTTACGAAGGGGACAGAAAACTAGCAATGAGGGTTCGCTTGATTCGATAAGGAAGATATTTTTGTCTTAGAGTAGGATTGAGTTCCGCGAAGAAGCCATGATCTCATTTGGAAGCTTTGCGAGAAACAGCTTTCGTCTCCTCCGTTCAATGCGGATACATGTTCCTTGCATCCACCGATGCCGAACGAAGCAAGTATTATCTGCACATTGAAAAGAAAGTACCATGAAGTAGAACGTAAAACGTACGCCTTCCGTGCGTTTGTATAAAGTTATACTCCGTTTGTTTCAACATTGCCATTTTCCTTGCGGCCACCGATGCCGAACGAAGCAAGTATTATCTGCACATTGAAAACAAAGTACCATAAAGTAGAACGTAAAACGTGCGCCTTCAGTGCGTTTGTATGAAGGTATACTCCGTTCGTTTCAACATTGACATTTTGCTTGCGGCCATTGATGCCGAACGAAGCAAGTATTATCTGCACATTAAAACGAAAGTACCATGAAGTGGAATGTAAAACGCACGCCTTCAGTGCGTCTGCATACAGGTATACTGCGTTCGTTTCAACATTCCTTATTATTATTTCACTTCGTTCATTTTACCTTTCACATTTATACAAACTACCACGCTCAGCTCCTTCTGTTATCAGAAAATAGCACAGCTGCTCTGTATTTTTCTACATCGCAGTTTTCAAATGCTTTCAAATATTTAATTAAACAACGCAAAATTTATTTGTAATGACGTCATACTAGCGTACTGACGCACCAATCACGAAATGTTGGTCCCGATGCTGCTCGGGCTTACGAAAGGAGTTCTTCAGTTTCAATTTAAACGCGCAAGCGTCAACGTGTTTTCGCACAAGCTCATAATTCATTACGTCTTCTTCAAGACACAAGACACAGACCGTTATCAATTTGCGATTGCAGCTCGCGGTGTGGCCATTCTGGAGAATGTCGAACTGACGACCATGGTGAGCGTCATCGTGGCGCTCATGGTGTTCACGGCACTCTTCTGCCTCGTCCTTAGGCTCTTCAGCAAGTGAGTACGGCTATGCATTTCACGCATGCGCTTCACTTACAACCTGGTTTGACAACTGCATTGAATGACCATTGCACGTTATTTTGCACAAGATCTTCAAGCTCCTATGGTTCAATTGTTTACCACTATTAGTACAGACTATATTACTTGAAACATATTGGTACCGGCACATTGTACTGTCAAACGAATGCTTTCTTTCATTTGTATTCTTGACGTCCGTTCTTCTTAAAGCCAAAAAACGTCAGACGCAGCAGCCCTCCGCTTTTATATGGATATTTTTGCTGTAGCACTGTCTATTTAGTTATTAAACACACAAAACGGCAGCGTTAACAGGCCAATAGGTGGTACTGAAACCCATCTGTAAAACAGTCTAGAGACGCTGCAGTAAATTTTAAAAAAGACCTTTCTTTATCTCGAAAAAAAAGAGTAGTGCTATGGATCCGCTTGTTTAACCTGCCCTCACTGTGATGTACTATCAGTGTCAAATGAAACTCGAACAGCGGCAAGCCTTTGCGATGGTATAGTGCGTGCTTTCAAGCTATCATCGCAGACAGACACGCGTATATGTGCAGAGCTGCCGAACAGCAGGCGCGCGCCTGTCAACGTTGATAACTGGACGGTGTGCACTACACTGTTGATACGGCTTGCCGCTGTTCGAGTTTCATTTGACACTGATAGTACATTTCAGTTATTACATTCACAGCTTAATATCTGCGTTTCACAAAGATCTCACATTTTTTGAGCAAGGGCGCAGACACACTCCAGAAAGGGGAGGAGCGACCGTCTTGACAATTATCGCCTGAGCATAGATGAACAGAAAATCGCTAACTCCAAGTTTTATTATATTTTTTCATCAATGCTTCTACAGGTATACGAAGCGGATAAAGTATTTACTAGATTATTTATGTGTGCTGGGCAGCTCTTGGATGCTTCTTGTTAAAAAAATAACAGCATATACACGGAGTGAACGATGATGAGTGGGGTGATGAACTGGAGGGTTTCATCGCTATAAACCGTGAACCATCCGCGAATATTACCCACTACGTTCATCACAGACGTGATAAACACTGTACATATTTATACAAGAAATTTATTATTTGTAAGTGGTAGCTGTACGTCGCTTCCATTCCCTCTTCACTATAACGGCTTTTTGGTCGGTGAAGTGCAAGGTGGATCTGTGATGGGGCGTAGTGGGATGTTTGCAAGGACGAATTAGTGAGCAATTGAGTAAGGTGGAGTTATAGGCGGTCACGTACAAACACAGTGGGACAATCTAAGGCTGTTTAACGCGCACCTGAATACAAGTACACGACCATCTTGAATTTCATATTGGCTACTGCTCCGCAGTATTTGCTTCATGCTCGGTGAAGTGGTGGATCGGTGTTGAGCGTATATAGTAGCATATTTGCAAGTACGAAATACTGGGCTGTTGGCAAATTTGGAACTACGGGTGGGGACGTACATGCATACATTAGATGGACAGACTCACGCCTTTGGGAGCTTCGCTCCTAAAAAAAAATATCTGAACGTCGGCGTGATTCTCTTAATATGCCTTTGAATGCTTCGGAGAGGTAAAGTCTCAGACTTAAAACTGAGATTCTGCTCTCCAAGTTTAAGTTATCGTTAAGAGAAAAAATAATTAAAAATAAAAAGTCTTTCTTTACTGTGCCGAACTTACAGTTCGTTGTGAGAGATGCCGATGATATAGTTTTGAAGATGCGAGTTTCTTTCACTCCTATTTAGGTTCAAGCACATTTAAGTTCTTTTTTTATCGCTCAGCATTGCTAGCACATGCCTGTGAATTCCGAAAGCGAGCCTGATACTTCTAGCGCAACATCGTAAGCACTTTGTCAGCGATGCGCCTGTCAGGAATACATTTCATCGAACATACACTTGCATTACTGCGCTGCTGTTTAGGCCACGAAAAAATTGCGTACCATCGCTAGTCGCCGCAAAAAGCGATTTACTCAATATTGACGTTCTAACAGACCCAACAGAGCTATAGGAGAAAGTTCTATTCTTAAAACTTGTGAAATGCACGCATGTTTGTATTCTTTGCGCTTCAAGAGGCACTAAATTATCGGACGTTCCAAAAGTTGGACATTTTTTTTCTTGCCTTTATTTTTGGCTCGTTTCTTCGAGCAGTCAAGCATGCACAGCGTGTGGATTAATCCTGCAGTCATTATTCAAACTCGCTGTGGTCACGTCAAACGGGAACACTTTGGATGCAGCGCAGCCATCAATATGAGAATATTTATTGCCATCATGGTGCGGACGATGTCATGCAATAGTAAAATTTCAGAAGTACATTGCCGTTAGAACCAGCCAATAAAGATTTATCGTAGATGTGCATTATCACTAGACCTGCATCAATCAAGAATATCTTGGCAACATAAAGATTTTTTTAAACGTGTTTACCAGCTGACCAATTTATGTACTGCCTCTAAAACGATCTCTGTTTCAACTTGAGCATTTGGACTTATGGTTAAATTAGGTCGACACCTAGCGGTGAGTGGAGGAAACCTGCAAGCGTGGATGACACCTTGCGTCGTCTGCAGGCCAAAACGGCTTCGCATGTGTGCGAACATGATACACGCCCTCAGGCATAGGTGGCGTTGCCTCAGAGGGTAGCGTATTCCACTGTGTTAGAACAATATTTAAAGCTTGTACGTAAGCTTCCTTGTGATTGCAGACCTTCAGCAACATCATCCAGTTAAGTGTCGGTGATTTTGATATCTTTTGCAATAGCGCTAAACAAGAAATAGAATCTACGAAGGCTAGTTAGAGGTGAATGAAATGAAACAAGGACTTCAAGCCTCGCACTTCTATGGCGGCACACTACTTGTTAGGAGTATAATTTTGTTATCGTCATTCAGTTGTTGCGTGACTAACTTCAGCTGTTCTTACGACGTTTCTTTACATTTGTGGTCCTGGTGCTACAACAAAAATATTCCTCCTTTCAAGCGAAGGTTAGGGCTTCCGTTTGTCATTCATCACTAGAAAGAAAAGCAAATTACACACTGTGTTATTTGAGGTTTTTCATGACTCGCGAGTGATAACACTGAGTTGCCGGTGGCTATTATAGGTTAAGAGAAACTAATACAAACTTGCCTACTTTGCTTAGAATTACGTAGCATTGAAAAACCTAAACTCTGACGTTGTTTATTTCATATCGTGGTTTTAGCTCAAAACTTCGGCAGTTTTTTTTTTATTTTGCATTCTAACTTGAGCACGTGTGCAGCGTTCTTATATAGAACAATGGGAGGTTGCGTATAATATGCACTTAAAAAAACACTTTTGTCGCATAACAAATCTGGAGCATTGGTCATTGCCTATTACCCTGCAAGTAATCAGGAAAAGAAAGTTTCGTGCGAAACTATTGAATGCATCGTTTTGTATAACTACAGTAACAGTGTACTAGATGTCCGTGCTAAGCCCACGATCAACTCTGTATACTCTGGGTTGGAGGGGAGGAGTGAGCTGAGCGCTTACACCTTCCCGTGGTGTTGCTTCTTGAAATAGGCAGCTCCCTCCAACTTGCTGCTTTCTGCAATATCCAATGCATTCCCCAAGTTTACCACTCCGACCTCCGCGCCCCACCTTTCGACAATAACCCTCGCTAAAGGCCTACCCACCATATACTAGTAAATACACAATATACACAAAAACTCGCAACGCTTCACTGAAATGAATGATAAAAAATATTCGGCCGGTCCCACGTACCATACAAATTAAATCGATGTGAATCATGCGGAGGCAGGATGACAATAGTGTCACGAGGTTGTGATACACGCAGCACTTGAGAGGAAGCACGCAGGAGTCAGGGCGGTGTCAGGCGAACTGTTTATTGGGCGAACTTGTGCCCAGCAAAACAGGGCCAAACACAACTCACAGCAACAGCGGCGTGAACAGTCGTCGGCCGACGGAAAAAAAAAGACTCCCCAGTGGCGCACTGCGCCGGCTTTTATACACGCGTCGTAACGCGTTCCAGAGTGGCATACAAGATAAACGCGGCCTGCGTTGCGCTTAACAGAAAGTGATAGCGGCTTTCTTCGTAAACCAAAAGAACCGCACGTGTCACTACCCCCCTCTGAAAAAGCATCGTCCCGATGCTAAAGACAGAACATAAGAGAGAGTACATGCAATAAATTACATTAACAATGCGTCACAGCTAATCAGCGCGCGTAATAAGGTTTAAGTCGCACCACGTGTACGACTTCGGGTCGTGCACGGCGTCGTTGGGATGACGTTAAGCCATCGGGAACGACCTCGTAGTCCAGTTCACCACGACGTCGGACTACCTTGTAGGGTCCAAAGTAGCGTCGCAGGAGCTTCTCAGACAATCCCCGTCGTCGTATCGGCGTCCAGACCCAGACAAGGTCGCCGGGTTGGTATTCGGTGTGGTGTCGTCGAAGGTTGTAGTGGCGCCTGTCGACCGTCTGTTGGCTCTTGATACGCAGGCGGGCTAGCTGTCGAGCTTCTTCAGCGCGATCCCGGTAGCTGGCGACGTCGAGGTCTTCTTCGTCGGTGCCGACCGGTAGCATGGCGTCAAGCGTCGTTGTTGGGCTCCGTCCGTAGACGAGCTTGTATGGAGCAAACTGCGTCGTTTTCTGCACGGCCGTGTTGTACGCGAAGGTTACATACGGGAGTATGGCGTCCCACGTCTTGTGCTCGACGTCCACGTACATGGCCAGCATGTCGGCGATGGTCTTATTTAGACGCTCAGTGAGGCCATTCGTCTGTGGGTGGTACGCGGTGGTTCGGTGGTGGCTTGTCTGACTGTACCTCAAGATCGCTTGCGTTAGGTCAGCCGTAAAGGCCGTACCTCTGTCGGTGATGAGGACCTCGGGGGCTCCGTGGCGGAGGACGATGTTCTCAATGAAGAGCTTGGCGACCTCGGCGGCAGTGCCCTTGGGCAAGGCCCTTGTTTCGGCATAGCGGGTGAGGTAGTCAGTCGCTACGACAATCCATTTGTTGCCAGAAGTTGACGTCGGGAACGGCCCCAGTAAGTCCATGCCAATTTGTTGGAATGGCCGTTGAGGTGGTTCGACGGGTTGCAGAAGTCCGGCTGGCCTAGTTGTCGGCGTCTTGCGTCGCTGACAGTCTCTGCATGTTTTTACGTAGTGGGCGACGTCGGCAGTGAGGCGAGGCCAATAGTACTTCTCTTGTATTCGTGTCAGTGTGCGGGAAACACCAAGATGTCCGGCTGTCGGGTCGTCGTGTAATGCTTCCAGAACCTCTGGACGTAACGCTGAAGGCACCACGAGGAGGTGGTCGGCGCGGAACGGCGAGAAGTTCTTCTTCAGGAGGACGTTGTTTCGCAGGAAAAACAAAGCCAGTCCTCAGCGGAATACTTTCGGCACGTCGGCGGTCTTGCCTTGCAGGTAGTCCATGAGGCTCTTGAGCTCTGGGTCAGCTCGTTGGCGTTCCGCGAAGTCGTCGGTACTTATGGGTCCCAGGAAAGAGTCGTCGTCCTGGTCATCCTGGGGCGGCGGATCGACAGGGGCGCGAGACAAGCAGTCGGCGTCGGAGTGCTTTCGTCCGCTCTTGTAGACGACGGTGATGTCAAATTCTTGTAGTCTGAGACTCCACCGTGCAAGGCGCCTTGATGGATCCTTCAAGTTAGCTAGCCAACACAAGGCGTGGTGGTCACTCACGACTTTGAAAGGCCTGCCGTACAGGTAGGGGCGGAACTTTGATGTAGCCCAGATGATGGCAAGGCATTCCTTTTCTGTCGTGGAATAATTGGCTTCTGCCTTCGAAAGTGACCGGCTAGCGTAACTGATGACCTTTTCAAGTCCGTCGGTCCTCTGCACGATCACGGCGCCGAGCCCTGTGCTGCTTGCGTCCGTGTGAATTTCGGTGTCAGCTTCTTCGTCTAAGTGCGCCAGTATTGGCGGGGTTTGCAGCCGTCGCTTTAATTCTTGAAATGCCTCGACTTGCGGCGTTTCCCATTTGAAGTCGACGTCGGCCTTCGTGAGGTACGTCAGTGGCTCGGCGATCCGCGAAAAGTTCTTCACGAAGCGCCTGTAATAAGCGCAGAGGCCAAGAAATCGGCGTACTGCTTTCTTGTCGGTGGGTGCAGGAAAGTCGGCGATCGCAGCTGTTTTCTGTGGATCAGGGAGCACTGCCGACTTGCTGATAACGTGGCCAAGGAACAATAGTTCCTCGTAGGCGAAGCGGCACTTTTCTGGCTTCAGGGTAAGTCCCGAGGCTTTGATTACCCGAAGAACAGCTTCAAGGCGCCGGAGGTGCTCGTCGAAGTTGAAAGAAAATACGACTACGTCGTCCAAGTAGACGAGGCAAGTCTGCCACTTCAAGCCTGCGAGTACTGTGTCCATAGCCCGTTGGAACGTCGCAGGCGCCGAGCAAAGACCAAAGGGCATGATCTTAAACTCGAATAGGCCGTCTGGTGTTGTGAAGGCAGTCTTCTCTCGGTCTCTCTCGTCTACTTCGATTTGCCAGTAGCCGGTTTTGAGATCCATCGACGAAAAATACTTGGCGTTGTAGAGTCTGTCCAGAGCATCGTCTATCCGTGGGAGGGGATACACATCTTTCTTCGTGATCTTGTTCAGGCGACGATAATCGACGCAAAAACGTAGGGTTCCGTCGTTCTTCTTCACCAACACCACGGGTGATGCCCACGGACTCGTAGACGGCTGAATGATGTCGTCACGCAGCATTTTGTCGACTTGTTGCTTGATG
Organism: Rhipicephalus microplus; assembly: GCF_043290135.1. NCBI lineage: Eukaryota > Metazoa > Arthropoda > Arachnida > Ixodida > Ixodidae > Rhipicephalus > Rhipicephalus microplus. The sequence continues at coordinate 169,953,717 of NC_134703.1, forward strand.
GCCTCGCGTTCCCCTGCAGAAACTCGGTAGGGGCTCTGACGGAGCGGACGGGCATATTCGTCGGTTATGATGCGATGTTTCGCTAGAGGGGTCTGACGAAGCCTCGATGACGACGAGAAGCAGTCCTTGTATTGGTGGAGTAAGGCTTTGAGCTCCTTTTGTTGCTGCCTGGAAAGGCTTTGATTGACGTCGAAGGCGGGCGCGGACACTGCTGTCGACGTTGCGGCTCCCCGAGAATCGGTGAGGGCGAAGGCATTGCTCGCTTTCACAAATTCGCTTAGATGTGCTACCGTCGTGCCCCTATTCAAGTGCCTATATTCGTTGCTGAAGTTCGTCACCATTACCTTGGCTTCGCCGTTATGAAGGTTGGCTATGCCTCTTGCGACGCACATCTGACGGTTTAGGAGCAGGTGCTGGTCGCCTTCGATGACACCTTGTAAGTTGGTAGACGCTTTGGTGCCGATGGAAATAATGACACTCGACAGTGGCGGGATGGTTACCTGCTCTTCTGTCGCATTCAAGGCATTGTGAGCGACGTTGCAGTCTGACGCCGTTGCATTATCCGTGGACAGCGTGATTGACCTGGATCTTAGGTCGATGACTGCGCCTTGCTGGTCCAGGAAATCCATGCCTAAAATGACGTCTCGCGAGCATTGCTGCAGGACCACAAAATTCACAGAATACGTCTGGCTGTGAATCGTGACTCTTGCCGTGCAGGTTCCAGTCGGTGTTATAAGGTGGCCCCCTGCTGTTCGGATATCCGGTCCTTCCCATGCAGTCTTTACCTTCTTGAGCTTAGCGGCGAAGAGACCACTGATGATAGAGTAGTCGGCGCCGGTATCGACTAGGGCGGTGACGCTGTGGCCATCGATGATCACGTCGAGGTCGGTGGTTCGTCGTCTGGCGTTCCGGTTAGGTCGGGGCGTCGGATCACGGCTGCGTCGGCTTGGTCCGGTGCTGCTATGTCGCGTCGGCGGCGAGGCTTTGTCGTAAAGACTCTGCTCAGGCGGCGTACTGCGACTACGTCGGAAAGTTCGTGCGTCGTGGTCGTCGTCATCGGCAGCGGCGGCGGCGGCGGAGGAGGATCTTCGGCATTGCGTCGTGCAGCAACCGCACCTCCATCGGTTGCTGCCTTTAGTTTCCCGGGTAGGGGCTCGGGGATCGGCCCCGGTTAGGGCCGGTGTACTGGAGGCGATCCGGGGAGACGTAGCGGCCAGGCGAAGGTGAACGGGATGGTCGTCGTTGTTGCCACTGCGATCCGGCGATGCAGTCGGCGATGTCGCGAGGTCGCTCACCTGGGCGCGGACGCGGCGCGTTCACGTGGAAGCCACGCAGTCCCATCTCACGGTACTGGCAGTAGCGGTAGGTGTGCCCGGCTTCGCCGCAGTGGTAGCATAGTGGGCGGTGGTTCGGGGTGCGCCAAACGTCAGTTTTCCTCGGCGAGCGCTGGATTACTGGCGAGCGGGAAGGCGTCGGGGGTGGCGGCGGTGGCAGGCGACGAAACTGCGGAGACGTTGGGTCCTGGTGTTGGCGAGGAGCGGCGACAGGTCGTCGTGCAGTAGCGGCGTAGGTCATCGCCTCCGGTTGGGGCTGTGGCCGTTCAGGAACGCTCAGTGAGCGCTGTAGTTCCTCGCGGACTACGTCTTCGAGAGAGGCGACTTGGGGCTGAGACGATGGCAACATGCGGCGCAGTTCTTCACGAACAATAGCGCGTATGGTCTCGCGCAGGTTGTCGGGGCAGAGTCCTCGGACTTCTGCGACGTCTGGCGACATGCGCCGATCGTATTGGCGGGTCCGCATTTCAATAGTCTTCTCGATGGTGGTAGCCTCGGAGAGGAACTCTTGTACCGTCTTTGGCGGGTTTCTGATCAGTCCGGCGAAGAGCTCCTGCTTCACTCCTCGCATAAGCAGGCGAACCTTCTTGCCCTCAGACATGTCGGCGTCGGCGTGGCGGAAAAGTCGCGTCATCTCCTCCGTGAAGATCGTTACGTTTTCGTTGGGGAGCTGCACCCGAGTTTCAAGCAGTGATGCGGCTCTTTCCTTCCGCACGACGCTTGCAAAGGTGCGCAGGAAAGCAACGCGGAAGTCGTCCCAGGTTCGAAGCGTTGACTCGCGGTTCTCGAAACAAGTCCTTGCGGCGTCTTCCAGGTAAAAATACACATGACGCAGCTTGTCGTCCGGGTCCCACTTATTGAGGGCTGCGACGCGGTCGTAAATGTCAAGCCAGCTTTCCGGGTCTTCGTAGGTCGATCCGCGGAAGGTAGGCGGCTCTTTGGGCTGGTTGACGACCACGGTTGCCGAAGACCTTGCTTCCGTCATCGTGGATGCCGGCTTCGTAGCAGCCTTTGTTTTCTTGTCCTTGTCGGGGAGCGGCAGGTATTCGGGCGGTAGTCCTTGTTGTCTGCGGCTCACTCGAACGACCGGGTCGGCGTCGTCCTCTTGGCGGCTTGGGCTTGGCTCACGGCTGGACGGTGGCGTACGGTACATGGACCGAGAAGCACCTCCACCAGATGTCACGAGGTTGTGATACACGCAGCACTTGAGAGGAAGCACGCAGGAGTCAGGGCGGTGTCAGGCGAACTGTTTGTTGGGCGAACTTGTGCCCAGCAAAACAGGGCCAAACACAACTCACAGCAACAGCGGCGTGAACAGTCGTCGGCCGACGGAAAAAAAAAAGACTCCCCAGTGGTGCACTGCGCCGGCTTTTATACACGCGTCGTAACGCGTTCCAGAGTGGCATACAAGATAAACGCGGCCTGCGTTGCGCTTAACAGAAAGTGATAGCGGTTTCCTTCGTAAACCAAAAGAACCGCACGTGTCAGTCTTATATAACGCGTTCCAGAGTGGCATACAAGATAAACGCGGCCTGCGTTGCGCTTAACAGAAAGTGATAGCGGCTTTCTTCGTAAACCAAAACAACCGCACGTGTCAATAGCGTAACTCTTAAATAGGGAAATCCTTACGAAATGACGCCAACGATGTGTAAATACGTTGTGCACACAGACGTGTGTTAAAAAGTCGCACACCTTTGTTTTTTGCCTAACCATGTCAACAGCGACATGGGTACTACATGCAGCAGAAACGGTAAGCTGACATGTAGCACTTGAGCTTGCTAGGGAGGTAGGTCAGGCTAGTGCTACATGGACGAACTTTCGAACAGTGTTGTACGGAACGATGTTCGGTAGGTATGTATACGTAGGTAGGTAGGGAGGTAGGTGGGCGGGTGGGCATAGACAGGTATGTAGGGAGATAGGAAGGCAGGTAGGTAGGTAGGTAAATAGGAACGATCAAAGTGCCTGTAGTTCACTAAGAGATGTTTCGCATTTAAATGGAGTGGGAGGCCACCTCTCCCCATCTGCTTCGCATGACCTGATTCCCAGAATGATTCATCTGCTGAATTTTTTGTTAATCATTTTGGTTACACTCTACGGTTACATTCATGGTTACCTCTATAGTGGCGGAATTCAATTTGGTTACTTCGACAGCGAAAACAGCAGAAAAAATACCTTTCTTTTTTTTACTGAACCGGCAGTTTAAAGAACCCCTGACACCAAATTTGGAAACTGGAGATGCTTGTGTAGTTTGGTATTGCTGTATGCGGGGCCACCACTGACCGATTATTAGAGACAAGCGTAGCCTAAAAAATGATTTAATTTGCTTTTAAAGTAAGGGTGCGTGCTCTTCCAAGTATTTAGGTGCAATAGACATTTTCTGTGGTTTTACGTAGACTGGTACTTCCCTCGTGACGTTGCAGGGTCAGAATTTGCGAGGCACGCAAAATACCCCGACTGGCACCCGCCGACTGGCACAGAGCTGAGAGCTGTGCCAATTTTGACCAAGTGGTGCTCGTTAACGAGTCACTGATATCTGACAGGTCACGGGCCTCAACCCTTCTACCTCCACCAAAATGCGAGAGCCGTGGCAGGGATCAAACTTGCAGCCTTAGGGTGAGCGTCAGAGCATAGTAGCCACTGATACACCACGGTGGACGTCTTATTGTATAGAATGGTTGAACTTCGAGATTTATTTATTTATTTATCACATACTGCGGACCAAGTATGGTCCATGCAGGAGAGAGCAATACAGTTCTAAATTCTTCTACATACATACACTTCCGCTGCAGTATACATTCACTGCAGAACAAAAGTCATGTACATTAAAAATTCGTGAAAAACAAGGGACAAATACAGGCGAAGAAGCAGACTTAAGCGACAAGAAAAGGGGAATAGTTTCATCTCGGCGTGTCGAGCATAGGGGAATCATGGGGCAGAGCATTCCAATCACAGACAGTTCTCGGGAAAAATGAATACTTGTAAATGTTAGTGCGTGCAAATATAGGTGTAATGCTACGACTATGTTTATGACGTGAAGCCCTGGTTGTGTCCTGTGTTATGTAATCTGGTGCATGCAATCTTGATCTGGAAAAGTATAAAAGGCGGAAAAAGTTAAGCCGTGCAGTTTTCCTTCGATCGGCCAAAAGTTGGAGGTTCGCATCCTGCAACAGGGCTGACGGCGAATCGCGACATCTATACCAGTTGTATATATATCGAGCAGATAATCGTTGTATTTTTCTATTTTCTGTATATTACCAGCTGTGTGGGGGTCCCACACAATGCTGGCATATTCAAGAGAGGGACGAACTATGACTTTACAGGCTCTCAGTTTTAGTGAACTAGAAAAACGACCCAATTTATATTTTAGGAAGCCTAATTTTCTCCTGGCAGCAGAACATATACCATCAATATGTGCTGTCCAGCTAAGCTTCGATGTAATCGTTACGCCAAGTACTTGAATTCTTCTACTTGCCTGATAGCGTATCCACCTACATTATAAGTAAACTCCTTTTTTGGATTTTGTTACTCAGACATAAATATGCAGTTTTCTCAAAATTAATTGCCATTTCCCACTTTTTACACCATTCTTTTATGTAGTTTAAGTTCTCACACAAGTCACGCTGGTCAGAGATAGAATTTATGGTATTAAAAATTAAGCAATCGTCTGCAAATAACTCAACAGACACGCCAGGTCGGATGGCTTGAACTAAATTGTTAATATAAATATTAAATAGTATTGGCCCGAGAACTGACCCTTGCGGGACTCCAGATAACACCCCCAAATAACCAGAGGTGAAACCGTTTATATCTACGTACTGTTTTCTGTTCGTTAAGTATGCTATGACCCAGTTAATTATTTCCGGAGGAATGCCAATATCCTTCATTATATCTATTAGCTTGATATGCGGGACCTTGTCAAAGGCCTTGGAAAAGTCCATAAAGATGACATCAACCTGTCCAGACTTGTCCAGAACTTTGGAGAACTCGTTAACAGTTGCTAATCATTGTGTGGTGGTAGATAATCCACGTCGGAAGCCATGTTGCGTGCTGTGAATTACATTATTTTGTTCAAAAAAAGTATTTAAATATTTCGCTATAATATGTTCAAGTAATTTGCAACAAATACAGGTACGGAAGATTGGTCGATAATTGCTGACTAATAATTTGTTACCTTTCTTAAATACCAGAATTACACGTGCTAGCAGCCAATCGTCGGGCACTGTACCAGTTTTAATCGAAACATCAAATATTATTACTAGGAATCTAGCTATAATTTCAGCATACCTCTTTAGAAAAACAGCTGGGATACCGTCAGGGCCGGTCGATTTTTTTACGTCTAGCCGCAATAATAGTTCTGTCACCCCTTCCAAGGATATATTTATTAGGCTTGAAGGACCTGGCACCGTCATAATACTCAAGTTTTGTGGTCTTGACAAAACGCTCTGAAAGTAGGAAGATAAGTCGGACATGCACGCACTATGTCACTGATATGTACTTTTGAGGCGATCGAAGTGTATAAATGAGAGATATTGAAGACTGAATATATTGCTTATTATATAATGGGTTTAACTTACGTTGTCACGGAAGCTCGTTTTTATAATTTCGAGAAAATAGTCACGAATATTTGCCTCTGGTGTTCGTTTTTTCTTCTTTCTGCAGAGCCCGTTTCGGCACATCCGGGCGTGATCGCATGGGTGATGCAGCTTCGCCGCCCCCGGGACCCGCCGTGCTCAGTTCTGTGGACGGGTCCCTGGCTCATCCGCCGGGCACCAAAGAACCCGCCTCCTGACGCACTTCACGCAACTCGGTGGACTACGCGGCCTCGCGTCGGGTCAGTTGCGGCATGCTCGCGCCGCCTGCGGACTCACAGAGTATGTGTTCCGTTTTCTATGCCTTAACATGCCTAACATTACGCGATCTCAATGCAACGCCTTCCAGGCGAAGCTTCATCTCGAGCTGCCTGTCATAGGCTACGACACCAAAGTCTGACTGCCTACTTTCCCCCTTGCTACCTATGGTGGTTATGATAAAGAGCAAAGGCGCTTGTTTTATTCGCACGGAGGCCTCATCGATTACACGTACAAGTAGAAGGTAGCTCTCTACACTTTTAAACGTGCGACGGGGTAGCACTAACTGCCTTGTGGCGGAAACAACTGCCATTCAAAAAGGCACCACCGGGTGTCTTTTAGTTAAGACATAGTTATTCTCCTTTCTTTTTTATCCTAATAGGCTGATGCGGATATTTTTCAGGATTCTTCACAATGATCTAAAAAAAAAACGAGCAAATGCTAGAGGACCAACTTGCCCCGCCGCGGTGGTCTAGTGGCTAAGGTACTTGGCTGCTAACCCGCACGTCACGGGATCGAATCCCGGCTGCGGCACCTGCATTTCCGATGGAGGCAAAACTGTTGTAGGCCTGTGTGGTCTTATTTAGGTTCACGTTAAAGAACTCCAGGCGGTCGAAATTTCCGGAGCTCTTCACTACGGGGTCTCTCATAATCATATGGTAGTTTTGGGACCTTAAACTCCGCATATTTATTTTTTATTTTTATTTTAATTTATTCATACTGTTAGCATACATGCCAAAACAGGAGTTGCTCATCTGGGCACACAAATTTGAAAAGTCAATGCAAAAGTGGAACATCTCAAATTTGACACAAAGAAAGCAAAAGCAATGCAAAAAAATAAATAAAAAAAATCCAACATTCAATGCGCACCCTGCAGCATTACACGGCAGAACACAGGTGGGCAAGTGAGTGCCTTATCACAGCTCAGTTCTCACATTTGAAACGCACATTCAAAATCTTTAACATTGTTACACAGTACAACGTCATTCCGTGACTTATTCCATGTGTCAATAGCGGATACAATAAAAGAATTCTTGAACAATTTTGTGTTATCCTTAAGAGGTTTAATGTGTTTGGTGCGCTTTGTCCGCGAATAAAACGTGTCTAGAGTGAAAATTTTTGTTATCTCTGTTTTGTAGATACCGTGGAATATCTTAAAAATGAATTTCATGCTGTTGATATTCATTCTTTCGTGCAATGTAAGAATATGAGTCCTAGTTCTTAGATTTCTTACGGACTGCGTTCTACGGTAGGAATTAAAAATAAATCTTAAGGCTCTATTTTGAACCTGTTCAAATTTAGCGATATTATTTTGCGTATATGGCTTCCATATTGGGCATGCATATTCTAGCAACGGAAGTACTGTGGTTTTATATGCTATAAGTTTTACTTCAGATGTCGCGTCAGCAAGCCTCCGGCGAAGCATTCAAAGCTTTTTTTTTTGCAATTTATCACAGATATAATCTATATGGTGGTTCCAGTTCAAGCTATTTGTGACGTAAACACCCAGGTATTTATATTCTGACACACGGCAGAGTGGTTTGTCATTTATGACGTAACGAAATAAGAGAGGCTTGGTTTTTCGTGTAATCGGCATAAAAACTGTTTTGCTTGGGTTCAACACCATTTGCACTTTGGATTGCGGATTGGATTATGGTTTGCGGTAGCGTGTTTGCCGGTGCGAATGCCGCTTGCGGCGGGAGTTTCTCTCGCGGCACATTGGCTTGGGCTGCGTCGTGTGTGATTGCCTGTGGTTTGAGGACAACCGCTATGATTAAAGCATTGCGAAGCAGATTAAACCGGGCCTTGCACTCCTTCTTGACGATGATTATGCGAGGCACAATGTGCCGCATGTGAAATAAACACTGCGGTAAACAGAATGCAAAAGTTGTTTGTCTCCTTTTTTTGTGTCCATTTTTGTCTAACGTGTGTCTTACCTCATTAAGAACTACAAACATGTAAGCAATAATTGCGAAAGGCTTCAGGGCCACATCGGGTTGAAACCGCTTCTAAACGCCGGGCCGCACGTTTTAGGTTCAACTAGTTAATCACTTCTACGAAGTGCTGGGGCGGTGATTTTTTAGGTATATTTCTCATGAGGCTACTTGCGGCAAATGCTCCGACACTGCAAAAACTGAAGCTGTGCCTGTATACAAACTCATTCGTCACTCAGGTCCCATAGAAAAGGGGGATGAAAATAAATAGGTGCGCTAACAGTTCACCTCTACTGAAATGGTAAGTATGAATTTTTACCAACAATGCCCTGTTGTCAGTCTTTCTAAACAGTCCACTTGAAATTTTAGGGTAACTAACAGCAGTGATTGAGGACGACGCAGCGAGTGATAAAAAGGAAAGTGATAGGTGTAACCTAAGATTCAGGAATTGAGCAGAGTGGGTCAGGGAACATACGGTTGTTAACGGTAATATAGTTGAAATCAAGAAGAAGAAACGGACATGGGCCGTACTCGTAGCGCGTAGGCAGGATAACCACTAGTCGCTAAAGGTAACTAACTGGAGTCCAAAAGAAGGGAAACGGGTGAGGTGGAGACAGAAAATTAGGTGGGGACATAAGATTAAGAAGTTTGCAGGTGTAACTTGGCAGCAAAAGACACACGACTGGGATGATTGGCGGAGCATTAGAGAGGCCGTTGCCCTACAGTGAGCGTAGTCATGCTGATGACAATAGTAGTGCTCATGGCCGGGAGTATTTTCCAGTGTACTGTAAATTTTAGAGGCGGAGCTTCTGAAGGCGCCAACCAAAGTAAGGTACAGCCCCAAGGTACGCTAACAAGCTTTGTTGAATAAAATTATTAAACAGAAGTTTTTTAACAATCTGGAAACCTCATTTAAAGAACTACGCATGATTTTCGCTGCAGTATCTTTACCATAAGCTTACCTCCAAAAGCACGCCGCCTATTTTTTTTCGTCATTGTTGTCTCTCAAGATAAACAATTTTTATGGTGTTTTTTTAATGTGCACGCAAGCACGTTTATTTCTTGCATGGAATATAGCCATGTGCATTATAATATGTCTGTATTTATTTTATAATTTATTTTTTCTTTTCGTTACCATCACTTACGCTGCAATACGTGTAGCGTGGCGAAGACACTTTTGAACTGATTTATCAGCTTTTCTTCCCTTGCCCTGCGAAAACATAATTGTTGTAAGTAAATCAAATATTGAAATGAAATAGAAAGGACGAGGCTTGTCCGTTGGCGGCGTTGGATTTCGCAGTAGCTGTGGTGACAATGATGCTGATGACGATAAAGATGACGACGTTGATGATTGCAGACAGCAATTGGCTCATGCAGGATAGGTATGTGCCACGGTCATTAGGGGAACATGAACATATGCTCGACGGTGCATTTTGTATGATGGAAAACAACTGACAGCCACCAGGAGAACGTGCAAAAACCCCATCTTTACTAACTTCATGCTACATTTGATACCACAAGGCAGTAATAATGAAAAAAAGTGAAATTCAGAACTCCACACAACATGCCATTATTAACCAATAAGCAATGATTATACGTGCGTACCGCTTTGTCACTCATTTACATGCGTGAGTGGTCAATGTCACGGGTGATTAATGGTAACACCAAATGATCTCACTGCTTCGCCTACTCATCATCATTCATCATTCATTTCATTGATACGATGTGTCTTTTTTTTATATAAACGGGTCCGTTGGGGCGTCATGAGGGTACATGACTTTTCATCAGATCATCGCTACACATGAATGCAAGCATTACGTAAGAATGTACTTTTGGCAAGTTGTCTATTCATGATGAATAAAAGAATAGGAGTCAAAAATCAACAAGAACACGGCAAAGAGAGCAGACGAAGGACCAGTGGTCGTTCATTGTCTGCTGTCGTTTCTTTCGGTTCGTCGATATGCAGCGCCTATTTTTTTAGTGCCACGTAATAGACAAAGAGCGAGTGAGCTAATTCTGCAAGAAGGGTTGCTAAATACAATGTTGTGAGTTTTCTATACGCTACGCATGCGCAGTAGATGCGACATAAGCAGAATACATTATTATTATTGTTATTATTAATATTATTATTATTATATGAACAAGAGAGGAGAGAGAGGAGCAACAAAAAGGGAGAAGGTAGGGAGGTTAACCAAAAAAACATCCGGTTGGCTACCCTACACTGGGGGATAAAGGAAGGGGACAAGAAAGACGAGAAAGAGGGAAAAGAGGGAAAAAAGGGGGTGGGGGAGAGACTGACAGTAATTTCACTGCAGCCTGTAGAGCTCTACAGCATGTCAGAGGCGTTCACACAAGCCTGTCTTTCTCAGGAAACGCAGCAGGGCTTTCACTGCCTTGTGGGCTGTCGAGGCATGTGTACGTTGCTGTAATAGCACCTGCACAGAAAGAGGCCGATCATCCAGTCGCCGCATTGCGTTGGCAAGTACTTGTGTCTCTGAGGCAAATCGAGGACAATGACACAGAAGGTGTTCGATATTTTCTTCGGTGCCGCAAACATCGCACGCCACACTGTCAGTAATTCTGATTAACGTGGTATAAGCTTTCGTGAAAGCAACTCCCAGCCAAAGGCGATAGAGAAGCGAAGCTTCACGTCGATGTAGGCCAGGTGGAGGCCGGAGTTGTAGTGAAGGGTCGAGCTCGTGCAGTCGTGTACGTCGTATGCTTGGTGTGTTCCACTCAGTCAGTGTGAGACTGCGGGCCAGTTGACGAATCTGCCTCGCCGCACCCGCTCTTGAAAGCGGTATCGGAACGCTGTTCGCTTCTTTATGTGACGTGCGAGCAGCATGATCTGCAGAATCATTGCCGCCTATACCAGTATGCCCAGGTAACCACTGAAAGACGATGTCATGGCCTTTTTGTATTAACAGGTGGTGAAGTTTCACGGTTTTGTAGGTCAACTGGTCGTGGCATCCGCGTCGGAGAACTGATATCAGGCACTGTAACGCTGGTTTTAAGTCAGAAAACACAGCTCATTTACCTGGTCTTTCTTCTGAATTGATGTGTTCCAGTGCATTGCGCAGAGCCTCGAGTTCTGCGGTCGTGGAACTTGTCACATGTGAAGTCTTAAAACACCGAGTTATCCCTTGTGATGGTATAACCACTGCTCCACCTGAACTAGACGGCGTAGTAGAGCCATCCGTGTAAATGTGCACGTGGTTACTGTGGTTTTCTTCCAGTAGGAATAGACTCAGTTGTTTCAGGGCATGTGTCGGTAAGTCCGATTTTCTCCTCATTCCTGGAATCATTAAGTGAACTCGCGGCCGGCTCAAGCTCCAAGGAGGAAGCAGTGGCTTTGATGCAGGTGCGTATGTCTCAGAAAACGATGAACGATGCTTGGAGACAATAGTGCCGTATGTCGTGCGGGGCCTTTCAGCAGCTAGGCTCGCCAGGTGGTGAGAAGGGGTCCTGGCATAATGCCTGAGGTGCATGCGCATTGTCTCGGTAATAATATGCGTATTTATCGAGTGATCTTGAGCGATGGCAGTGGTTTCAGCCGTTGAAGCACTGTGGGGTATTCCAAGGCATATCATAAGTGCTTGGGCTTGAATGCTCTGAATTGCGCGCAGGTTGGTCTTGCCGGTGTTAGACATTGCAGGTAAGCTGTACCGTAAGAATCCGATAAACAGCACTCTGTATAGTTGTAGCATAGATGGTATGGGCACTCCCCAATTTTTTCCTGCAAGGAATTTGAGCATGTGGCATGTTGCGATCAGCCGCTTCTTCACATAGTTCACGTGTGAAGTCCACGACAGGTTTCTATCTATTATGACTCCCAAGAACCTGTGGCTTCTGCTGAACGATATGTATTCTTCATTAATCGATATACTGTAAGCAGACATTGGTTTCCGCGTGAACGCTACCACTGCACATTTTCCGCAGGACACCTAGAGGCCTTGTTTACGAAGATAGCATGACGTTGTTGTAGCAGCCTTCTGAAGGCGGGCGCGAAGCTGAGGCCTTGTCACACCTGATGTCCAAATGCAGATGTCATCAGCATAGACAGAAATTTCTACAGTGCTAGGTAGCTGCTCGACTAGACCAATGAGAGTTAGGTTGAAAAGGGTAGGGCTTAGCACTCCTCCCTGAGGAACTCCTCGCTGCTGTAATAATCAGGTGTTGGGCCATTCGCTGTCATCACGTAAAATGATCTCAGCTGTAAGTAGCTGTACAGCCACATATATATCTTGCCACCAAGACCTACTGTTTCCAAAGCACTAAGGTTGGCTTCATGGGTGACATTGTCGTAAGCCCCCTTAACGTCTAGAAACAGGGCGGCGCACATTTTCTTACAGGCTTTCTGGTGTTGAACATATGTCACCAGATCAACAACGTTGTCGATTGACGAATGGCCGCGCCTGAATCCGGTCATGGATACTGGATAGATTTCGTAGTGCTCTAAATACCACTCCATTTGTGTTAGAATCATTCGTTCCATCGTTTTTCCCACACAACTGGCAAGTGCGATAGGACGGTATGAGGCAATATCCAAAGGAGATTTACCAGCCTTTAGAAGTGGAATGAGGTGACTTGACTTCCATGCCTGGGGAACAGTACCAGTCTGCCAGGAGTCGTTGTATAGGCGTAAGAGTGCCTTCCGAGCTTCGTCTCCAAGATTACAAAGGGCACGATAGGTAACGCCGTCAGGACCGGGTGCTGAAGAACGTCTGCACAGAGCCAGTGTCGCCTCTAGCTCATCCATAGAAAACTGGCATTCCATACGGGGATCACGTGAGGGCGGTGGGTTGTCAAAAGTTCCCGTTCTTGATACTGTGAAATTGGAATCACCGGCAATTCTTCTACAGAAAGATTCTGCGACGTCAATCTCTCTGCATCGAAGGTGAAGTGTCAGAGATGTAAACGGGTGTCGCTGACCCAAGGTTGTGCTAAGACCCGGACAGTTCGCCATATCAGTGATAGGGGCTTTCGTGGATCCAATGACTCGCAAAATGATGTGCAACGTCGCCTAGCCAGTTTATCCATGTGCCGCTGCATTTTCTTTTGAATGCGTCTAGCCAGCCTCAAATCATCCATGCACTTTGTCCGTCGGTACCTTCGTTCTGCACGACGGCGTATTGCGCGAAGTTTCTCAAGCTCGATGTCGAAATCGGTGCGCTTGTGACAAGCAAAATGTGTATGCGTGGTATTCTGCAGGACATCCTTTATCGAGTCCTCTAGGTTATATGATGAGCCGTCGATACAGCAGTCTTCCATTAACATTTTGAATTTCGGCCAATCGGTGTACTTGAGGCCTCTTGAGGACTTGGAGCTGGTGAAACCTTCTATACACAGGTAAGTTGGTATATGGTTGCTGCCCCGCGTTTCCAGATCCGAAAACCAGTGCACTTTCCTGATAAGTGAGCGAGAAACCAATGTAAGGTCCAGGCAGCTGCTATAGGCTGATCCGCGTAAATATGTAGGGCTTCCATCGTTACAAACGCAGAGTTCGTATTCCGAGGCTAAGGACACCAATTTTCTTCCTCTAGAGTTGTCCCTGGAGCTTCCCCATAGGAAATGGTGGGCATTGAAGTCGCCAGTGATCACCCATGGCCTTGGAGTCGATGTCAGAATACCGCTTAAGCGCTCGCAGTCAAGGCGGCTTGATGGAGATAAGTAAGCTCCGATAATCGTGAAAGCAACCTTATCCTTCTTCACAGTAAGGCACACATACTGATTCCCTTCATCAGGCGAGACTCTGTGGTGAACGTAAGTGAGGTCATGGCGCATGAATACAATAACTTTGCTGCAGTCTCTGTGAGTGGAGGACATAAAGCACTCATATCCTGACAGCTTGATTGAAGCACACAGATTGGGTTCACAAATCACAATAATGGGGAAGCGGTTCACAAAAACAAATTGTCTAAAGTCAGACATGCGCGACTTCAGTCCTCTGGCGTTCCACTGAAAGACAGATGCATTCTTGACTTCCGCTCGAAACGACGGCGCCTCGCTTGCCATGGTTTTACCTTAGAGCTGCAAGCACCGGACTCAGGGTGTCCAGCACATGCAGTGCGGTCTGCGCAGCAGAAGTCTTCATATTACTCAGTAGGGCACGCATGGTACTCATCAGCGATTGCAGCAAGCTTGTCACTTAATCTTCATTCATCGCATCACTGGTTTGAGGGGTCGTCGAGGGCGGCGGGATTTGATGCAGCTCCGAAGTAGGTTGACGTCGTGGAAGAGAGGGCCACTGTTCGGAAGGCGCGACTGCTGTCCCTTTCTTCTGTTTGGCAGTATCTGTCTTCAGTGAGCTCGTTGTTTGTGAGTCAGCCTCTTTGATAGAGGATGACATCTCTCTATCGGTAGAGGCGTTTTTCCGTGATGGTCTTCGCCCACGACGCCGTCGTCGGCGTAGTGTAGCGGCAGCTTCCCTGTGCGTTGAATTGTCCCGCACCATACGCCTGAGTACCGCGTGCTCGTTTCGCACCCGCGGGCAATCTTTGGATGAGGCCTCATGAGCGCCGTGGCAGTTTGGACATCGTAGTATGGTGGCACTGCAGGCGTCTTTTGAGTGAGACTCAGTTCACCGCGGACCCACAACTTTGTTCTCACAGACACCTTTTACGTGTCCCATCTTGAAGCACTTGTAGCATTGCAGTGGCTTCGGTATGTAAGGACGCACTGAGTGGCGAACATGGCCAACTTTGACATACGAGGGAAGGCTGTCTCCCTCGAACACAAGCCTCAAGCAGCGTGAGTTGCCGAGTCTGGGAATGTGCGTAATGCGTGTGCCTTCAGTCGCTGGCTTTATTAGTATTGGCAGGACATTAGCTGAGATGGAAAGATCCACATCATAAATGACGCCAACAGTGCCATTACAACCTGTAGCGACCATTGGTCGAACTTTCACGTTGCCGATTTCTGTTATGTGCCGAAGGCTTTGCAGTGCGCTACGGTGAATAACGTCTACAGCAAGGACATTCTTTCGTACATTGATCCTCACGTCTTTGATCTCATTCGGCGCGGTTTCCTCGAGAAGCACAGAAAGAACTTGCATGTTGAGGAGTCCCAAGTTAGATGCAGGGTCTTCAGGCATAAACAGCATGGTGTGCGGCCACCGCTGTCGTGCAGTCTTAACGGTGGAAACACTTGCCGACGATGCCGTCCGCAGTAGCCTTCGTTTTGTAGATCAATTCATGACGAACGTGAAGTCATCATCCGATGACTCAAAGCCGTCCGAATACAAATCGGTTGCCTCACTGTCGGTGTCGCTCGACGCGTTGCTACGCTTCCTGGACGACGAAGTCCAGCGCGACGGTTGCACGCCTGGAACATTCTCAGGTGTGTCCTGAAGCATCACCGCAAAGGAGGGAGCGGCAGCTCCCAGGATTTCCGGGAAAACAAATTGAAAACACTGAGACACGGGCACAAGCGTTCTGTGAGAGAATCACTTCGTCGTCGTCCCAATATATGAACAAAATACACAAAAAACACGGTGACACACACACAAAAAAATTGGCAGCATATCCACGGAGTGAATGATGGAGAGTAGGGCGAAGCATTCGTCTGTCCATTCGTTCTTGCTTCCGTCCGTCCATGCGTCCGTCTGTGTGACCGTCCATGCGCCATCTGCCCGTCCGTGCGTGCGTCAGTTCGTGCGTCCGTTCATGTGTCCATCCACGCATCTGTCTGTGTGTCCGTTCGTCCATCTATTTAACACTCCGAGTACCCCCCTCTCGCATCTTCTCATCATATATTCCCCATATAGAAGCACCGCCATCCAGTGGACATTCCAAGGACTAAACGAGAGGTAGCACACGCTTACTTTCTTACGGCTTGCGCTTCGGGTCTACTTCCCACCTTTAACCACCTCAAGTTCATTCATGGTATATACTAGTTCATTGCATTCATGGCACTGCGGCTCAATGCTCACTAAACCTTTCTAAAACTAAGGAGGTTACACCCAGCGAGTATAACGTAGCAACCCTTTCAACTCAGATAGTGCTAAATGTACATGCCAATGGCTGCTAATGGGGATCGCAGCATGCGCGTTACCTATAAGCTGAATGCTCCTGTCTCTCATTCCACATTATCAGCCATTGGCATGTACATTGAGCACTATTGTTTATTGTTGAACAACGCACAGAAGAAATCTCTCACCGACACCACCTTGGAGGTCAAAATGTTATACTTGTTACACACTACTACAACGGCTGCGAGGGACAGACGGGTGCCGCTATAAGAAGCTTCGCCCTTGAAATTCCACAGGTCCCAAGTACCATGGGAATTCATGTTATGTGAAGCATGCGGAGCGAAGGGGACTTTGGTGCAGTCCTTTTATTGAACAAAACGTTACGAAATGACTCCAAGGATATGTAAGAATGTTGTGCACACAGAGAGTTGTTGAACAGTCTATAAAATTTATACAACCAGCTGTTTAGAGTTGCGTAACGAGGCCAACAGCGAAGAGGGTGTGATCAACACCAGAAGCCGTAAGCTGATACGCAGCGCTCGTGCTTGGAATTGTGGTTGTCCTGGATAGCGATACCTTTACCCACTTCAGTGTGTGGTGCTTAACCACAGCTGATGTTAACCCACCGTGACTTCTGCATCATTAGCGCACATATATGATGTTTATAAGCTGACATAACCAGCCTTTCAACCACAGTTAACGTTTTACCAAGATTACTCGTGCATAGGGCGTTTTTCCAAAAGCATTTCCGAGGCTGGACGTGGTTCTCTTGAGAATACTTGCTAAATACGTAGACGGATTGGGTCCAATTCTCGCAGCGACCCTAGTATTTAATATTGATAAGATAAAAAAATACAATACACATGCCGCGCTATATGAAGTTAATTAGCGATTTTTTTTACGAATTACTAAGTGCAGTTTTTTAAATCATAGAAAACCAACTATCTCTATATCCTAACTCGGCTGACGTTTAGTGATTGCATTCATGAGGTCAATGGAGCGGATGTGAATTTTTTCGAGCACTCTCGTACTTAAAAACAGAACTCTTTTTCAGCGTTTCTGGGGTAGATTTAAACTGTCAATCCCCTGTAGCGCATACCCTTATACTGGGGCACGTAGTATATGGGTATGTGCCACAGGTGTCGGGAGAGAGGGGCTTGACAACGTTATTCATTTCAAGACCAGCCAGGCATATTCGGCGAGCGATCTTGCCCTTCCATACTACATTCAGCACCAAGCTAAACAGCCGCGCATGAAAGCCGCCGGACTTAGATAGATAGATAGATAGATAGATAGATAGATAGATAGATAGATAGATAGATAGATAGATAGATTGAAAGAAACACTCGGAGTACTTATACAGTACGCAAAGAAAGTCTTCGCAGTTGAAATGCTGACAGCCTCCGCCAATAGAAGCACAATGCTTGCTTGCTCTTTCTGGAAGGAGAAGCATAGAGAGTAGAAAGAAGGAGGTAGGAATAAAGAAATACCACCGTGTAAGCACTCCATACAGATGGTTAACGAACGAAGCTGAAAGGTGCAGCCACAGGTGGTTGCAGACGTGGCTGCCGAAGCCGCCCGAGACACTTCCGCCGAAAGCAGGCGCCGGTGAACGCGTTTCGTGATTGGCTCGTTGACGTCACACTGCGTACAACGTCGAGCCTTGGCTCACCTATGTCGCTTGCTTTCAGGTGGGAAGGCTGCCGGATCCTCGGTGGTCAGTTGCTTTTTGCGCTTCCCAACCGGGTTCGTTCTTACGCCTGGACTTCGTTCTGCGGCCCCACGAACATAAAGTCTCACGTGGATCAGCTGTTGGCGCTGTTCTCAGAAACTTGTCTGGTTTTAACGCGATAGCGTTAGAGAGGTCGTGTCGCATGAATTCCGCCGTCAGCGTCGGCACCGTTGGTTGTGCGAAAAAACCGTCCGTTAGGGAAAAAATCGAGACAGAAGCAAATAAAACAAAGAATAAAATTTTCGGTCCCACTGAGGATCGAACACGGGCCGTTGGTGTGGCAAGGAGGTGTTCTAACAAAATGCCACGATGGCACTTGCAGCTGCTTTGGGAAAAAACACTGCATAAAGGCCATGTAGTGAAAGGAGTCTCCTTAACGCATTTTGTTCAACAGGTGTCACGATGAAAACGAGCTCATTTGGCGATTTTTAGGCGCATTTGGGAGGCCATCAAACTACGTCAATAAAGGCCGGAATAGTGCAGCCATCACCGCTAAAAACACACAGGAGCTTTCAAACGGCTCTAAAAATGGACAACTATGTCCACCTAGCGGAATACATATTATGCCTTTCAAGAGGTGTTGATCAAGCAAACAGCAAACACTAGGCCATGCGATTCTTGATTTAGATAAAAAACCTCTCTTTATACCATGCTTGCGTGCGCGCTGCTACAATCTACTGTGTGTGTGTGTGTGTGTGTGTGTGTGTGTGTGTGTTACAAAATATATAAATAAGTATGCCCTTAGCGTTTCAACGGTGCACTAGACGCTAGATTTCACTTTCGCGTATAAAAGGCGAAGCCTAAAGATCCTTCATTTTTTGGGCATTTCTGCGATCTCTGCTGTCGCATGTGGAAGTTGTAAAAGTTCTTGTGACGTCGAACTCTTCAAGCACCTGTGAGCCCACACGTCATTTTTTTTTCAAGTCGCTCCTTTGCCTGGTGACCTGCCTCACGGCTTTCCTGCCTGACGGCACACAGACAGGGCGGGGCCAAATTGCCTCTTTTTAGGGGCGAAGCTCCTTATAGCGGCACCCGTTCGTCCCCCGTAGGATGTAACAAGTATAACATTTCGACCTCCAAGGTGGTGCCGGTGAGAGACTTCTGTGCGTTGTTGAACAAAAAAAAATAGTGCTAAATGTACATGTCAATGACTGCTAATGGGGAATGAGAGACTGAACCATTCGGATTTTAGTTAACGTGCAGGCTGCGAGCACCATTAGCAGCCATTAGGATGTACATTGAGCACTATCTGACGAGACAGAGTTGCTACGTTATACTCGCTGGGTGTAACCTCCTTAGCTTTAGAAAGGTTTAGCGAGCGTTGAGCCGCAGTGCCATAAATACAATGAACTTGTATATACCCTGAATGAACTCGAAGTGGTTAAAAATGGAAAATAGATACGAAGCGCAAGCCATAAGAAAGTAAAAGCCGAATTCTCCGCCTCTCATTTCCGATTAGCAGCCATTGGCATGTACACTGAGCACTATCTGACTGAAAAAGTTTGCTACGTCATACTCGCCGGGCGTAACCTCCTTGGTTTTCGAAAGGTTTAGCGAGCGTTAGGCCGCAGTGCCATGAATACAGTGAACTAGTATATACTATGAACTCGTGGTGGTTAAAGGTGAGAAGTGGATCCGAAGCGCAAGCCGTAAGAAAGTGTGCGTGTGCCACCTCTCGTTTAGTCCTTGGAATGTCCGCTGGATGGCGGTGCTTCTATATGGGGAATATATGATGAAAAGATGCGAGATGGTGGTACTTGGAGTGTTGAATAGATGGACGAACGGACACATAGACAGATGCATGGATGGACGCATGAACGGACGCAGGGGCGGCTGCATGGACGAAGGCAGGGACGGACGCACGAACAGACGCACGCACGGATGGGCTGATGGACGCATGGACGGTCACACTGACGGACGCATGGACGGACGGAAGCAAGAACGAATGGACGGACGAATTCTTCGCCCTACTCTCCATCATTGACTCCGTGGATATGCTGCCATTTTTGGGTAATTTTGCCTTAGAGTGTAACGTGAAAATTATGAAATGCGTGTCATGTAACAACATGACTTATGCCACGCTCATGATGCACTGGTGGCCGTCTCGTTAGCTTCACTGATACGAAATTTGGTATTACGGGACGTGAATAAATGACGAAGGTATGATATTGGTGCAAAGATGATAAACATGAGATTCGTGTCATGTAACAACATGACGACACGCTACGCTCATGATGCGCTCACAGCCATTTCACTAGCTTCACATGTATCAAACTCGGTATTACGCGACGCGAACAAACAACATAGGTAAATGACGCTTCCAAACATGATAATCACAACATGCGTGTCATGTAACAACATGACTACATGTCGCACTGATGATGCGCTCGCGGCCATTTAGCTAGCTTCGCATATGCCAAATTTAGTATGACGTTACGCCAATAGATTACGAAGGTATGTGCCTGGTTCAAAAATCATAATCATGAGATTCATGTCTTGTGAGAACATGACTACATGCAACAGTAACGTTGCCAGTACATGTTGACACGACGCGGTGCGCGTGTTCGCCGGCGTTCAATTTGTCGCGTCACGCCAGCGTTGCCATCCCAGGCACCGATCCTGCCATATACTCGCAGGCACGCGCCACGTTCCATTGCTTTGACGCATGCGCGTTTCAGGGCGTCCAGCGTCCCTCCGTTACAAAAAGAGGGAGACGTAGTGTCGTCTGGGTAACGCATCGGCGCGAAATGCAGCATGTCGCATTTCGCACCGGTTGCCTTCGGGCCACGCCGACGGACGCTGGTCGCGCCTGCTGTCAGACTATAGAGTGCTCGCGTTTTGCTAACGTATCGTCGCTGTTCCCAGCGTGCGCGCGCGTTAACGCTATGGTGGAGCGCCTGGCGTCAGGCTATGGAGTGTTCGCGTTTAACTAAGGTAGCGTCACTTTGCTCAGCGTGCCCGTGCGTCAACTCTGATTTGATTGATTTGTGGGGTTTAACGTCCCAAAACCACCATTTAATTATGAGAGACGCCGTAGTGGAGGGCTCCGGAAATTTTGACCACCTGGGGTTCTTTAACGTGCACCCAAATCTGAGTACACGGGCCTACAACATTTCCGCCTCCATCAGAAATGCAGCCGCCGCAGCCGGGAATCGAACCCGCGACCTGCGGGTCAGCAGCCGAGTACCTTAGCCACTAGACCACCGCGGCGGGGCAATGCGTCAACTCCACATTGGAGTATATTGGGCCCTTCATAATGCGCTCGTGGCCGTTTTGCTAGCTCCGCATATACTAAATTTGGTGTTACGTAATGTCAATGGATGACGAAATATGTGACTGTTGCAAACATGATAATTCTGACACGCGTGTCATGTAAGTACATAAAAACATACCACGCTCATAGCGTGCTCACGGCCGTTTCGCTAGCTTCACATATACTAATTTTGGTATCACATGACGTGAATAGATAACGAAGGTAAACGACAAATGCACCCATGATAATCATGACACGGAAGTCACGTACGGCATCATTTACCTCCACCTCTTAACGCTTTGCTGATTTTAAAGTGACATATTAGCCTCCCTCATTCGGGCTTCGCATATCATAGATTCCCACTGTACGTAGGATCTGCATTTTTTTAGGGGCGAAGCTCCTTGAGCTGTAGGTCGTGCCTCCGCGATGTATTTAGTAGTAGTAGTAGTGGTCGTCATCGTCGTAGTAGTAATAGTAGGTAGCCAACTCCATGGCCGGGATAGAGTGGCACGCGCGCACTCTATTGAATTGAGGGTAAATCCGCGCACATTAATCATAAACAAAAAGATTGTTGTGTCTGATGAAATACCTTACAGAGACGAGTATCGGTGACTTGATCTTCAATAAATTTTACTTTGGATTTGATGCTTACTAAAAAAAGCTAGTATTAGAAGGATGCACTTTGAGCACTATAGAGGTTGCCACAGTAACCTCGTTGGGCTTAATTTCCTTGGTTTTAGCAAGGTTTTGCGGGGGTTGGGCCACATTGCTTTGAACTAGCCCGCCGAAAGGTGGGAACTAGATATGAAGCGCCGGCCGTAAGAGAGTGCGCACATGCTGCTCCTTTAGCCCAGTCGTGCCACCTCTCGTTTAGTCCTTGGAATGTCCGCTGGATGGCGGTACTTCTATATAACGTATATATTGCCACGTTCTATTTCTTAAGATTTGTTATCGCCCCAAAACACTACACAATTCTCAGCGCAAACCGCGCCTGCAGTTTTCGAGAAGCTTCCAGACTTTAGTAGATCATTTCGATAAGATCAGGCCCACTCTGCGAACAGTACAGATTATTCTGGAACCTACGCCACCGCCAGCGATAACGCTAGAACATTCGATGGCAAGAGTATAAATTCCGACGCACTTCGCCGCTTGTGAGTAGTTGATCAACGGCCGACTCTCCGTTCGCCGCTATCAGTTCAAGACTGCTATTGTAATCGGACTTTTCGTTTACCGGGAACAGGTTCGCCCAAATTAACAGTTAAATTCGAACGCAAAGCGTCCTGTCTTTGGCCACATCACGACCCCGTGACAATATGATGAAAACATGCGAGATGGCGGTACTTGGTGTGTTCATTGATAAATGGACGGATGGACAGACGCACGGACGGACAGACAGACAAACATATGTACGAGCGCACGTACGGACGCGCTAACTGACGGACAGGTGCACGGACAGACGTATGGACGTGCTAACAGACGGACAGACGTACAGACGGACGAACGAATGAAAGCATGGATGAACGCCCGAGCGGATGGATGGACAAACCCGTGTACGGACAGATGGTTGCACAGATGGACGCACAGACGGGTGGATGAAAGCAATAACGAGCGGACGGACGAAAGCACGGCCGGACTGACGGATGCCATGACCCACTCATCATCATACACTCCGTGGATAAGCTCTTTTTTTTCGGCCTCTTTAAATGCCACTCAGTTGAAGCTAATTCTAGCGGGCTTGGTAGCACGGCTGCCAAGAAATTAACGGCGTTGCTCACAGTGCTTTCAATGGTGTGCGCGCTTGGGAG
Source organism: Rhipicephalus microplus (assembly GCF_043290135.1). NCBI lineage: Eukaryota > Metazoa > Arthropoda > Arachnida > Ixodida > Ixodidae > Rhipicephalus > Rhipicephalus microplus. The sequence continues at coordinate 169,976,591 of NC_134703.1, forward strand.
CGATGTAGAGCCTGACGTAACTGACAGAGCCCTGAATGGAGAAGTTTAGTGCTTCTTGTGGCGAATAATTCTTCGTTTCACCTAGCCATATGGAGTTTTCGCTGTCAAGAAAAGCGAATAACATAGACTCAAACACAAACAAGTGGTCAGATTGAATGTATTAGTAGACGCGAGGTGAAATTGTTTTTCTCTAAGCTACCAAGGCTCGATGCGCCTTGTCCCGTGAGCAGCACATCCTCCCAGAAACAAGCAAACATGAGGAGATAGCCTTGTGAGTGTAAGAATGATTTACCGACCAACATTCACCACAGGATTAGGGTGTCACTTCAAGAAATATTGCGAGTAATTGGACCTGTAGTGACGAATCAAGTTTGTGCAGGCGCCGGTTCGCAAGGAACTAGTCAGCATGGAGTGATGTGGTCAACTTCCACAACTTTTGAAACATCTGCTCTTCAGAATAACTTGAGTATAGTGGGCGCTCTATCACAGGCACAGTGGGCAGCAATATTGGCAGTGTACTAACTTCTAAAAGCACAAAGTGACGACAAGCCTTGTACAAATAGGCCGTATTCTTCATTGGTATTGCAATGACCCATATCCCTGATATGGAACTCTGGCAAATCACAGTTTCCACGTTATAACATTTCCAAAACTTGTCAATGAATATTACCCATTTACCAGTTCGGAAACAGCAGTGACACGTTTGATTGTTTAGGAAGCAGTTCGTCTTTAAGGGGCTAAATAGTAGTACAGAATGGTTTCTGGAAGATAATTCCGGTGTAGTGTAGGGTCGGATGAGCACAGTTTTTTGTTTTATTTATAAAACACTGGGATGATTAAGTGCCAGTGTGGCAGAGTGCCTAATATTTGAGTTCCATTGTGTTTCGCGAATAGTTTTCATTTCACCTGTCAAGTGTGGTCTCCTGCCGGTGGCAATGAAGGTAGAGCCTTACTCAAAAATACCGGACACTGGAATGACAATGGGTGTTAGATCCGGGAAGCGCTACAGCTCCGAGAGCGGCCCTGACAGTGATGAAACCGTACCTGGTTACGTCAGCAGTGAAGAATCAGAGGACGACGCCTTCAAGCTTGTGAGGAACCACAAAAATAAGAGACGATTTCAGAGAACGTCACCTATTTATATTGAGCCCACCATGTGATCTTCGCGAAATACCTAGGTTTTAACCTTCATCTTCATGCCAGTTCTCACAAGTGACAATATGAGACGCCTTAACCGGCAAGCTGTGTCTGAACAGTTAGAGGCACTGGGGCCGAATGAAGTAGAAGAAGTCAGAGTGAATAGCCGCAAAAACATTCTAGCGATTGACGTCAATCATGTGGCTGCAATTGACAGATTACCTGAAGTTACGGAACGTAATGGGATAAAAGTCCGCTCTCGTATACCGCTCGGCAAAGAAGTGACCACTGGGTTAATATATGATGTTGCCGAAGCCATTGCCAACTCGGACCTACCAGTAATGATTAAGCCGGCTTCATAAGATGTCATCATTGCAAGTATATGTCGTTTTGCAACATCATGATGCGTAAGAATTACCTTTAAGGGCGAATCACTTCCATCACACGTAAAAGTGGGCCACTTCCGACACGCAGTTCACCCGTTTGTACCGAAACCACTTCAGTGCTGGATGTGCACGAAGTTTCGTCACGTAAGTGGTGTGTGCACGAACTCTCTGTTCTCGATGCACTGGGCAACACAACAAGGACACGTGCTAGGCCACGATACTGAAGTGTTCAAATTGCAATGAGCCACATGATGCTTCTTCAAAGGACTGTTCTTTTATTCGAGGGGAGCTAACAATACTGAAGAAAAAGGCTAGAGATGATATATCACATCAAAAAGCAGTTGCATACATTACGGGACGATGGTCCCCTTGCCGGCGCTGTACCAAAGCCTTCAAAAGCTCATCGCTTCACGAAGCATGTACAAAACCACCTCCACCTTTCCCACGCGGGCCAAGTGCTGTCCCTTCTAAGAACAAAGGCACTTCTTCTAGTACTGGCGCTGACCCTTCATTCTCACTACCCAGTTCGAGCGCAGCCGTCTCAAAGGACAGTGGCACCTCTACCAACAATGCAAGTGACGCCTGTCCCGAACTCCCAAAGATGCATGCACCTGATGAGAGACATCATGCTTCGACAGTGAGGGACACTCAATTGGTACCTAATAGTTTGTCGGACGCAGGACAAGTTATCGGCATGGTCAGCACCCTGGTCACTGCTATTCGCGTTCTGCTGAGAAAGATGCAGACACTGACAGCTCGAAGCGTGTTGCAACTGCTTCACATCATCACACTAGTTCGCGCAAGCCTTCAGAAGTCTGCTGCTTGAGAACGCAAGCAGCACCATCACGGCTTCACCATCGGCGAGATTTTGGACGCATGGGACTGCGCATGCAAGTTAATGCAACGACTTTGTTCATTTTATTTGAACACGTGCCTATCTCACCGCCTGTGATGTTAAGCACTTAACTGATATTTGTCTTCGGCATGAGTGACATGTCTCTCCTTCTCTCTCTCTCTCTCTCTCTCTCTCTCTCTCTCTAACTTTCAATACGCTTACCACCTTTCCAGTGCGAAGTAGCCTACCATGCTCAGCTACGGTTAACCTCCCTGTCTTTTTTTATCCTTATTCTCTCTTTCTCTTTCTTTGTAAAACACTAAATTATTGAGAACTCTTTGAAGATATAAAGAGAGCAATGTTGTCCTAGATAGGTTAATAGGATTTTTTAGTACCTTTCACCGCAGCGCTGTGAACGTATTTAAAGGGGTCGTGAAACGAAAATGAAACTTCCCGGTTGCAATTTTCCCTGATTTAGCAAGGGTTGAAGATACCAATTCTCAAATATTTCAGCACAATATTCTTTCTGTAACTAATGACGCCCGTTTGAAATCGCAATTTTTTGGGGATCGCTAGCGACTATGCGCGACCGTCAGTCGCTATAAGCACTAAAATGTGACGTCAGTGTTACGTCATCTTAAGAAAAGTAAAAAAAAACAGACCGATAGCTTTACTTCGCTCTAAAGTAATATAATTATTCGATAATAAAAAAGAAAACACAACAGAGCTGTTTTTGCGCTCTAAGTTCTAAGCTGTACAATGACAGTGAGTGACCTTCTCGGTTCTGCTTTCTACTACATCCGGGCTGTCACGTGTGCATCCATGGTTTCCGTCGGTTGCCTTTGCTCGGTTACGTTTGCTAGCTCGGTCGGTGCGGTCAGGAAGCGTCCCAGTTTTTTTTTCTTACTGACTACACCAACTTGTGTTTTACTGTGTGTTTGCGCTGGCTTGGTCCTCGCTATGCCAACCGTGTGCATCGTCAGACAGTGCCGCACTACTTATGGAAGTGCAAACAACGTTCGCTTTCACAAGCTGCCCAGTGAGCCTCAGCGCAGAGCAGCGTGGCTTCGAGCTATCAACCGCGATGGCCCCGCTGGTCTGGGCTCAGAGAGTGAGTTCGTGTGTTCTGACCACTTTCTGCCGCAAGACTACGAAACCAACCTCAATGTCCTTCGGAGTCTCGGTTTTCAAACAATAAACGCTCGCCTCAAGCGTGACGCCGTTCCGACGCAGAACCTCCTGCTCGACGCACCACCGAAAAAGCTGAGCAGATGCGAGGTAAGTCTGCCGCACGAATAGACGTGCGCAAGGGGGAGGGGGGGCAGAAGTCAGCCACATAAGTAACAATATATGGAGGGGGCAAGTGAGAGGGGGCGCAAGATCAGCTGCATAGGTTGACATGATAGAGAGAGAAGCAGGCACACGACGAATTATAGCCCCCCCCCCTCTGTTTCTCTAAATGGGAACCCTGCGCGCGTTGCTCAGGCGTGCCTCGCGAGGAATGGTGTTTTGAACCCACGCACTGTGCTCGGCGACCCGCGCTGTAAAAGCAGAGCGAAGTTGGCAACCCTTCCTATTGATTTGTTTATAGAACTTCAAAATGTGCAGCGTATATTCGACCACTCTCCGTCACCCCCCCCCCCCAATGTTCATGGGACGTTAGTTAGCTAGTTCAAAAGTAGGAGTAAACGAAGAAAAAGCGCTGAATTAAATTCTGCATGGCGATTAGACCCTGGGCAGAGGGCAAAGCTATGTTGTGGTTATGTACGTGAACTTCTCCGAGTACGTTTAGACACGCGGTTATAAAGCTGACACGAGAAAAAAAATGCTCACGTACAGGCTTCAGCAGGCCTGCGCTGTCAGCGCAATGAGCGGCCCCCGTATTGTATGTTTGGAAGCATACGTGTAGTTTCGGGCTTGTCACTTTCGCCACCTGACAACTTGGCTTTCTTACTTTTTTTTTATGAACAGCCCCATTCCCAAGATGTGGTCGATGCATCAATGTCTGAAGAAAGTCAAGTTTCACGACAAATGGTTGAAAATTGCACGCATACCTCCAAATCTACTTGTGCTGTTGCTTGCCAGACTTACGACATTCTCCCTCGAAGGTTTGAGAACTGCACGCAGACTACCACAACTACTTGCACTGTTGCTTGCCAGACTAGTGGCAGTGATGTGTGAACACAATGTAAAATTTTTTTTCGAAGTATTGGTGTGCTGCTTTTCTGAGAACCTTAGAAATTATTGTAGCAATAGGCCATTTTTTATGCTACTTACTCAAATTTAATAATGTGAACAAGAACGGTAAATTTATTAGTGTGCCATTTTCCATTGAAATATGTGTATGCTGAACAAACTCTGTAGGTGGCAGTCGTGTTGCGAGGTCGATATAGTAAAACTGTAAGGGAGTTTTTTGTAAATTATTTTTCGAAGCTGAGGAGGACATATTGCATTTTAGTGGCAGATAGTAAGAGTATAGTCCATATTGAGTCCGGTGTGTGTACCCATGAATAACTGATAAGGATATGCCCGCTAAGAATGCATGAACAAAAAATAAACCTAGAATATGCTGTGCTGGCAACACTGGCATTAAAGTTGCCAAAACCTGTACCCTTTGGCACTATACCAATGTTATTTAATTTTTTTTTCACTTTCTGGTACGCAGGCGAACTTGTGTATGCGTTCAAGCAAACATGTGAAAGTACAGACAAAGCTCATTAAAACATCCTGTGACGATGCTGTTAGAGCCACTGCGACTGCTGCTTGCCCCACAACAGCTCGATGTCTGTCACCAATTTCATTTTTTCCACCGCAATCGTCCAGTCCCGTGCAATCTGATACATTGGCCACAGCAGACGTACAATCGACTACATTGGACATAGAACACATGCTGTCTAATACATTGAACACAGAAGACGTGCAATCTGATTTATCGTACTCAGAAGAGGAGGAGGATACCATGAATGATTCTAAATACATACCTTCGTGTAATGACACGTCCTTGCAGTAAGGATTGCAACTTTCTCTGCACTGTCACAGATTGTGCACTGTATGTGATTGCATAATAGTGTGAATAAATCAGATTACCCTTTAGATTAAACAAGCAAGAGTGGTCCTTGATCCACCAATACACTCTCTTAATATGCGGTATCATAAGCTACTGCTCATGCAAAAGCAATGTGACAAAAATTATCTTTCTAAATCTGTACTATCATTACTTACAAGAAAAAAAAATAGCTGACAGGAAAGTGCAACGAACTGGTCTGCCCTTACATATTTTACCCCTCTCTAGCCGTGCTGTATTCAAAACACTACTTACTAGCAAAAAGTGTGACAATGCGATCAAAACATTTTTTTGGTTGTTTCAGACATGAAGACACCACTAAAGACGTCCCTCCACAAAATGAAACGAAGTTTATTGTTTTTGAAAGTTCAATCAAGGAACTGCTAAGTACATGCAGAAAATGCTTTGCCGCTTGTAAAACTGCAAGCTCGGTGTATGGCACATTACTACAAGTACAAACAGTGTGTACAAGCAATCACGTCGTTTCATGGAAAAGTCAGCCATTAATCAATGGCAAGCCAGCAGGCAACGTACTGATGTCGGCAGGGATACTGTTCAGCGGCAGCAGCCCCACCACAGTGCTCCGTATGTTCGAACACAACAACCTGCAGGTGTTCACGCCAAGGACATTTTTTAACTATCAGCGAGCTTATCTACTTCCTGCGATATACAAGGTATGAGAAAGTGTGTATTGGTGCAAGTGGAAAACAGTTTTGTTTATTCATTTCTGGATAGCATATTAATATCTTTGTCATTATGAACCGTAATGTTTTTGTCCTTGTGTTCAAGAACGAATAGTTCTTAAAAGATGTTCTTTAAAGTCATTGAACACAAGCACTGTTTCAGTAATGTTCTGCATTTATTGTAGTATTAACTCAATTTTTTGTTTTGCACCAGATCTGGCATCAACAACAGGACGAGTTGTTTCGAGAGTTGCACGGCTGCAGTGTCGACCTGGCTGGTGATGGACGCTGTGACTCGCCTGATTTCTCTGCCAAACTTATGACATTCACTTCATGTCGCCGAGGTCAACAAAATTCTACACTTTGAGCGAGTGCAAGTCGGGGAGGTAACGTAGAGCTACTCTAATGTGATTGATGTGTTCTCTAACAGTTTTTCTCTTTCTGCAAAAGTGCGCAGATGTGAAATCAAGCACCTCTATGAAAAAACATGCATTTGTGAAGTGTCTAGACCTGGTGAAGAAATGAAGGCTTAGAGTGACATCGGTGACCACAGACCGGCATGTGCAAGTTACGAAGTATATGAGGACACAAGAGCCCACCATCCCACACTTCTATGATGCTTGGCACATCTCAAAAGGTAACATCCACTGAAATTATCTCAGCCTGATTTATGCGCATTACAGATGGGATACCTTTCTTCATGATGATGTGCGAAAGGCAGTGCATTCGCACAATAAACTTTTGGAGCAAATAGATCAACAAAGAGAAGCAGAGGAAAAAAACACCAATGTAGCAAATAATGCCACAGAGAAAGAAAGTGCCAAAGTTGAAGAGGTGTTAAGAGAGGGGAGCATTTTTCATTTGCGTTTCAAGTTCTAGCTGTTAGTCTTGAGTCAGGACTAGAGCAGTGCTCTGTAGAGGTTCTATATAAAATATGGATCCACCTCAAACGTCGTTCAAGTTATCTAGAAGGCTGATGGGATAAGCATGTCAAAAGTTCCTTTTTATCTCAGCTATACATAGAAGTTCCCTTGCTAAGCATTCTGTATCATGCATGACATTAACCTACTATGAATTATTTTATTACATGTGTCCCAGGCATCAAAAAGAAAAACCTGGCCTGTGGATTCAGCTGTGGAAAAACGATCTGTGGATTCAGCTAGCTACCAATCATTTGCATTGGTGTGCAGCCATGAGTGATGGCAATCCAGAGCTGCTTACAGACATGTGGAAGAGCATGGAGCGGCATGTTGCTAATATACACTCAGGGCATGCTGGTCTGTACACGCATTGTGCCCATAGTGACCTGGGAGAGAGGCAATGGCTAGTTCCTGGTTAGTACTACAGCTATTTGCCAATTTATACTCAGTTCAATTTGCTTTCTAAGTTGCATTAATGTTCTTGTGTATGAAGTACAGGTGATGGTGCGCTTAAATGGCAAGCTTTTCCGGAGATGGGTTGCATGCATTCAGCGAGTTGTCCATCTTTACTACACAACTCTTTGTTAACCCATCTTAGTAACAATTATGGGTGCTATGTTTATCTAGAAAAGTGAAATTATGCTAACGGTCACCACTATTTAAAAAATGCTTATCCAGGAAGTTGCTTTTGTCAAAACAGGCACGCCTGCACACAAGAAGTTTGCCGATGTTGTTATGGCACCTCGTCGCCTGAATTACATTCGGCAACTGGCTCCTTCTACACACACCTTTAGCTTGAAGGCCTTTCATAGTGTGCTGATAGGCTTCGCACCAAAATCTGTATGCTTCTCATCTGATGGAATGCGTGCAAAGTGAGTAGTGAATAATATCAGGAAAAACTGAATTTGAAGAGCTGATGTAATTATTTTTTCATGCAGGACGCAACTGACAGTTCTGCACTTTAATGAAAATTCAAGCAACAGACAAGCAGTGACAACAAAAGAACAATCGTGCTAGAAAATTAAGCACCCAAATGCAAGGAAAGGCACGGCTGTAGCTTGCCCCATGAAAGCCCAACTTACATATGGTAAGTAGTCTACCTGGCCCTTCAAGAAAATCTAAGGTCACTTGAAACAGACAAGAGGCAGTTTGGGCATACATAAAATTTCAAATAAGTTGACTATGAGCAATAGTGCCTATAATGAAATTGTGCACAACTAGGTACTTTCATACAACTGCATGACTTTCAGTCTCAGTGCTCCCATGTGATTTGTAATTTAAAAGCACAGTGTGCCTTGTTATACTTATATCTGACATGACTGTTCTCAGAGGCCCACCCAACTGACGCACTGCAATCTAATAGGTTGATGTAGCCTAGGACTGGACAACCACAACAGCAATGCATACGGACTCAAATTCATGGAAACATTTTTCCACTGGAATCACTCAGACACTAACTCATACTTATGGCTCAATCCGAGTCTAAGTGTGTCCACATGTGAGCAGGTTCACCGACCTATGAATCAAGCTAATAAATTAGTATTTTACAGCACAGGCTTCAAGATTTGTGCAGCATACAATACAGCAATAAAAATATTCTCACTGTAATAGAACGAAAACGAAAAAAAGATTTTTTCTCGATATGAAAAGGTAACTGAAATGTGCATCATTTTGTTCAGTAATGAAACCCAAATTTTTTCATCATTTTTCGGTCTACGTAGAAACTTGCTAATCCAGAACAACCGAGGTCATGCACCACGGGCAACAATGCTTATTTAGATTACAGTACTAGTGCATATCTCAGGCAGGTATTTCATGTAACAACTTGTTCAAATTGTTCGAAGAGCAGTGGCAATCCAATGTTTCTGGTAACTTGAGTGGGCTTTCAGGTGCCTGTGACACATGCTTGCATGGAGAGCGGATTGTCAGTGCAGTAATTTGTTTTGTATCAACAGTGATCTTGCAATAAGAGTATGCTCAATAATGGGCTGCTTCTGAGGCCATGCTTACTTCCTTGACGCAAAGCATTGAGCCTGCTAGCGAAATTCTTTATTCACTTTTAATAAGAAAGCCTGCTGTGACATGTGGACACTGGTTTGTGCCGACTTGGAATCATGGTGCTGTTGCTTGTGCTCCTCTTAAGAATGTGGCAAAAACTTTCTCTATTCCTGTCAGGATAACTATACAACAGATCCAGTATATTTATTGCTATTACAATTTAAATTTTTTGATACAAATATTACGACCCTTGCAAAGCTTTTTTTGTTCTGGAACAGCAATCGAATAAAACTTTTGTGATGAAACAAAGCTAGAAACGTTTTGGTTAGACACCTTTATACCTATGCAGATGTTGTGTTTGCACAATCGATGTATATTGTGCGCGTCGGCAGGAGCAGTGCAAAAGAGGCGCTTGTCGCCCTCAAACCATACCTCCACTTACCCCCCCCCCCCAGCTACTCAAGCACTTGCTTCTTCCCTCCTCCAAGACAAAATATTGCTGATGCCCATGGTGTGTATGGTCATCAATAAAGGAGGCTTTGCTGTACCTCCTCAGTACTATGTCATGCATGTCTGGATAGTGCCTGCTATATATAGGAAATTACAAGAGGTTGATATTACCCCCCAAGCTACTCAAGCGCTTGCTTCTCCTCTCCTCCATGACAAAATACTGCTGATGCCCATGATGTGTATGGTCATCAATAAAGGAGGCTTTGCTGTACCTCCTCAGTACTATGTCATGCATGTCTGGATAGTGCCTGCTATATATATGAAATTACAAGAGGGTGATATTACATGCAACACTATTCAATTCCAGAATATGTTGACCTGCTGTTGAAGGAGACTGAACGTTGCTGCGAACAGTGGCCATCATTTAACGCAGCTTTTGCTGCAAACCAATCAACTGCTCCACCACCAATGAGCCATTCTTTTCCAAGGCCATTCAAACATGAACTTGTGGCAGCAAGAAGATCTAGATTTGCCACTGGCACGGGAAGCACCACACTCTAGCATAGGTAAGCATTATCCATTACATTGCTGTAGTAGTGTCAGTCATTTACTTCATAAAATTTATAAGGGAGTGACAGGTTCATCTACAGTACCGTAAGAAACACAGACGTTACCTGGCAGTTTGTCTGGAGCAGAACATTTTTATAATGGTTTGTTGCTCTGTTCACTTCTACATACAAACTGGTATACGGCAATAGAAATGAGAATAGCAGAAAGCATGGCTTTCGATCCATTCAAATTATGGCATGCCTCGACTACTGCTAGGTGAATCTAGCTGGCATTACTATAGCACTAGAATCACATTCCTGCTGGTGCTATTGCATAGCAAGAGCATGATTTTGTCCTTACATTTCTCTCCGTCGTGATAGTGCATGAAGCTGCACATTTATTATTCTGATATTGTTGCTTAGTCAGCCGAAAAAAGAAAACCAGAGGGACTCAATCTGTCTAAGAAACAGGTGTGGACAGAGTGCACAAATATATTTATTGTTCAAACATATGCTTCATAGGCAGTATCAGCCTATTAAAAAACAATATAAAGGTGCATACAAAAAACAAATAAATAAAGTGAAGTGATGCAATTTTCATTTTGAGTAATCGTGGTTTCTTAGCTATGTTACTTTTTGAAATCTTTTTATTTGCAGTAGACCTTTACAAAATTCAAGTCATTAGACTTCACTGCCATTTTTTTATTGAAAAGGCTAATTAATTGTGTGCATACTGGAAACCAGTAAAAGTTTCAGATGGAAATCTCTCTCTTATTATGTGTACAGCACAAGCAGGGAGGACCTTCCGATGATATCTGCCCCGGCGTCCCCAAAGCCAGTGTGCAAGCTGTCTGTAGCCAATGTAGCGGTACGGCCTGTCAACAAGAAAGGAATAGCAACAGTCATCATTTCCTTCCAGCATACCTACTGTACAAAGTGACCCTTTAGGCCAGAGAAACTGAAGAATGAAATGACGTGAAGCTGAGTTGAAGTTCAGTAGCATTACAGGCATCTCTTTGTCTACCTCAAACCTCAATTCCAAGCCAAATGAATTGATCCACCATGAATTTTTTCTTAGCAGTGCAGTTAACTCAGTAGCACAACATTGTGAGGATGGTTGGAAAGATGACAAGACAAAGAAAACCTGTAGCATGACTGCAATCAGCTGTTGTGGCCAGTCTAATGCCTAAAGGCAACAGTTTTCAGGCACACAAACCTGATGGGAACAGTGAACCTTCTGCATAAGAAAGGTTGTATAAATGGCACATCAGGAAGCAGCAATGAAACTTTGTTCTTGGTGCCATTCATCTGCACGTGCCAATGTGGTAGTATGCTCCTTAAGCGTAATATAGCACACCCTTCTGGGAAAAGGAAGGTCAAAGAGAAACTCGATTCATACAGTGCACTAAGAGAAAAAGATATTTTGGTAATTTGTGAGCTGTCGTCGTAAGCCTGTCATTGGAATGGTGCAAGAAAAGTAACTTTGGCAATTCATTGCCTGTAATTCGTTGCATGTAGCTGAACCCTACTGAATCATGACTACCACAAAAGGTAATATTCACGCACTTCAAGTTCTAAATTGTGTGCTTCAAGAAATAGTGAACGTACCGTATTTCCATCCCACTGTACCAAATTTTCAAAACGTAATATAATACGGGTGACTGTTCCTCACAAACACAAATTTCTCCATCAATTTTGTCCTACATCACTCTCAAACCATTTTTAATGAGAAAAAGTCCCTCATGCACTCATAGCCAAGATATGTGGTTCATACCATACAAGCGCACCAATTATCTTATGCAGTCACTGAGGCTTAGCCTACCCTCATTACTAAATAAATATTAGAAAGGAAAACACTGCAACTAATTAGACATGCAAAGAAATTCGAGTGCAGTTTTGCAAATCTGAATGAAGGCATAAGTAAAACGAAACACTTCTTGCATTTTTAGATTGTTGTTCTCTTTCTATTGACGCTCAAGTGTTTTAATGAACATTGTACATATAATACCAATGTATATCAACTATGTTTATTTTAGTGCTTTTTTAGTGTTATCACTACCACTGTTTCTGATGTGCAAATGCATTTGATCAATATTTTGTTCAAGATGCTGTGTGTTTCTGTGTGTTATTCAGGATGTTCTATTTTCTCAGTTGCACTGAAATAGTGTACGTAGGTATATAGTGAACATATGGATATATGCTGGTTTTAGTGGTACTGCCACCACATAAGTGTCTTCAAGCAAATTCCAGCTGTATAGTGCAGCTTTCGCCTGTAGGACCCTCAACAATTTTATTGGAAAATAATACCGTTTTGGATGTACTGTTATTGCATAAATCGCATGTGTGATTGCAATAAAACCACTAATTGCAAGTTAGCGTCATGTGTGTGTCTTCCTCTTATTTATCCCTGTCGCGGTGGATACATGATACGAATTATGAATCTAAACCAAGTTGTCCGGCAACGTGACTTGGCGATTCTTTGAATGTTGTCCTAGGCCTGTCAATTAGAGGCCTACATATGCTCATGATCATCTCAATAGAACAGCACTTCTAGCTTCGCCTGTGCTAAGCATTCATCACATTTATTTACTATAGTTTAATAAAAAAAATAACCTGCTTCTAAAATTGCAAAGCTTATTCGATTAGGCGCTATCCCAGAGTGATACGAGTGTAACTATGCTCTAAATTTGCTTTTTAACCCACTCTATAGCTTACATTTTTTTCCTGCCGACATACTGCTTCACATGCAGCCTCGATTACACGTTACACACTCAATATAATGCATTTAAGAGGAAAAGTGCTTATCCTACAAATGATGGGTGGCTGCAATGAGATCAGAAAGTAGGCGTCTTTATGGAAACGAATTATAGATTACGTTGTAGAAATAATATCAAATTATGCCTACAACCCTTATGCATTATCACCTAATGCGGGTTTTATTTCCGATGGAGGCGGAAATGTTGTAGGCCCGTGTGCTCAGATTTGGGTGCACGTTAAAGAGTCCCAGGTGGTCTAAATTTCCAGAGCCCTCCACTACGGCGTCTCTCATAATCATATAGTGGTTTGGGGACGTTAAACTCCACATATCAATCAATCAACCTAATGCGGGTTCATAACATATATTTGGCAAAGAACACAATGAGTGTTGGAATGGTGATTATTATAGACTTGAAAAGTATGCGTGTTTACTGTATTCAGCTTTATGTAAAGCCTCCTGTGAAACAAGACAGCTTGTGCCCGTTGTTTTGACATCTACTATTGCATCTTCTTCCCAAGTGCTGCTCTATTGGCGGTGGATGAACAATAAATCAAGGTAAGTTGTCCGGAATGCGGCCTAATTATTTTCAATATTATCAGGCCGTTGGGATATGTCAAGTGAGTGAGTGCCCTTCCGTACCGCGATCGGAAATTCACACATGCCACGAGACACATTTCCTTTTGGCGTTTAGTCGTGAATTAGACCGAGCAGTAAACTTGGGTGGTCAAACAAACTGTTCGGCCGCGTCTTATGACATAAAAATAAATAAAGTGTGCGTGTGGGGGGAGGGGGTGGGAGGGGTAACGATCAAGACTTATTATCTTGCTCACACTGACGTGTTTCGCAGTCGGCACTTCGTGAGGCCTGACGCTAACTCATCGACTCATTTCCCTAAGCCACGATGTTTGCGATCACAAAGAATTTAAAACTTTCATGAACACACTCTCGCACAGCATCATTTGAAAAAAGAGCGATATCAGGCGGTCATTTCTTCATGCTGTGCTGCCTTTGTGCAAGCTGCTTACCCTGTTTCTTCGACTAGCAGCCCATGGTCTTCAAACATTTGAAGGACTACGCCGAGCACTACCTCGTCAAGGCACAACGTGTGAAAATACGGGTGCTCTGTAATGCACCCAGACGGCTGCCTTCGAATCGCTGCCTAGATTTCGCGGCAGCAGATGCTCTCAAGAGGGGTGGGCATCGGCACGCAATGTCCGCAGGTACATCTATTAGAGTAGTTAGATTAGCGATTGCACACACTGGCCTGCTGCGCAACATAGACTTCAAGACTTTAACATACCAGCGCGTATTTCCGAGCCGATCGGGTTCAGGAGGGTCATGGTCGGGGCTTCTGCTAGCGGAGGTTTTTCCACGTGGTCTCGATACGGGTGCCTCCACGGTGCAGGCTTCTTCACCATCGTCGCCACTGCCGCTGTCTTGCGCTGACGATGGCCGGTCTCGCACCCGCATGGGTGCGTCGGCGTACGGCTCAAAGCCCAAGAGCTGACTCCGCTCGAGCAGACGACGCTGTAGTTCAGGGAGGTCAGCCATCGCACACTGAGTGTCCATGATGTTATGGTGTTGCCGGCACCACAATCTAAACAGTGTGATGCTACAAACCACGGTCAACTCAAACTCAAAAACATCACAGCGTCGCCATGTTTTGTCGAAGACAGAGACTTTTCATTGGCTGTCTTAAAATGACGTCAACTGCGCAGTTGACAGGAACGTGAGCGGGAAAACCGAAATGGCGCTTTTTTAGCAATTCCGCGAACCCAGAAATCAAACGAATTGAGGTTTAGTATTAACTGAACGGCCAGGATTCTGAATGCACACGTAGTTGAAAATTTTTGGAGGACGTTTCACGACCCCTTTAACTGTCAGTGTTATCAAGAGAAATTGAAGTATGCAGAAAGGTCCTCTAATTTCGTGTATTCTTCGCGAGCTTCAAGTATATGACTGTGTATGCAGCATGTATGGTTCTTAAGGAACGTGGAGTCCCGGAATACATGAGTATGAAGTTCATGGTAACAAAACCTACGAAGTGCCTTTCATTACGCTTACCGCTGTGCGAGCTAGTGAGTGTACAATTTTTGGAAAGTGATGTGGCGGCGGACAGAGGCTGCTGCTCCGCGGAAAGCGGCTGGAGGCAACGCACTGCGGTCTGGCGCGTTGCACTGGTTCGGTGGCACAGGAGGCGGAGTCGCGACGGCGAGGCGCACACAGAAAAAAAATTTACACTCAAAAGTGTGTTAAAAGGGTGCTTTTACAAGAGCACCCTTTGCAACACCCTTTAACACCCATAAATGGTCGATTGGAAAAAAAGCACCCCTTTGTTTAGGTGCTTGCCTCGATAGCACCCTAAAATAGGCTCTAACGGTGCTTTTGTGCCTGAGAAGGGTGTAGGTGGCAATTCATCAGATGGAAATGCAGCAAAAGAAGAACACATGATTATAATATTTGGGATTTTACGTCTCAAGAGAGAGAGAGAGAGAAATAAATAAAAGGAAGAGACAGGCAGGTGAACCTAGACCTCGATATGATTATGAGGGTCGTCTTAGTGCAAAGCTCCAGAGATTTTGACCATTTGGTGTTCTTTAATGAGCACTAATATCGCACAGTACACAGCATTCTACCTTTTCGCCTCCGTCTTAATTCGACTGCCACGGCCGGCATCGAACCCGCGACCTTCAGATTGACGGCCGAGCTGCGTAGCTACTGCACGAATATGTGGACCTTGTGTTAAATGACGGCCTAATTGACTTAGAATGTGTGAAGGTGCTCTCCGAATACAGCAGAACGCCAGCAGAAGCAAATCGCGTTTCATCTATAATGGCACTTGACTGCAATCCATGTTACGAAAGCATTCCTTAGCGTTGGTTATAAGCTACATGTTTGCTATGGATTATATATAGGAACATAATGTTCGCCCGAGTATGGGTGTGTGTGCGTGAGCCTGCGCATGCGTTCGTGTGTGAGCGCGATTGTGTGTAGACCCGCGCATGTGTGCGTGCGCGTGTATGTGTGAGTCCTTGCTTGTGTTAAGCGTGCCTGTGCACATGTGTACGCCCATGCATGCGTGCGTTTACGGTCGCGTGTGTGTGTGGCCGTATGTGTGTATACGTGTATGTGTGTGCGCCTGTGAATAAGTATGTGTGTATCAGCCCGTGCGCCCTCGAATTACGTGTTTGTGTGTGGGGGGGCACAGCTTCTTAGTGTTTAAGGTCCCACACCTGTTCAGACTGGGAGTCTATATGGGAGGTGGCTTAAGGAATGGCGGTGGTCAACGCACTGTACACGGGCTATTCAGTACATGGAAAACAGCTGCACATTCTCGTACCTCATCGTTGCTTACGAACTTGCTGTGGTAGCTGATTAGGTCCGCTGAGGCGCTTCTACGCTCGAAAACGTGGGTTATGGCCAATTCACACGGAAACCTGTCACTGCACTTATGCACAACCATCGTTTATATTAACAACGTTTAACAAGAACGTGCCCTGCATTTGCTACAGGTGCTTAGCTAGCTCATTGGGCAACCATATAGAATTATGTGCTGACCATGTGGTCAACAAAAAGTTTGTTATAACAACCTCGGCACGTTTCGTGGTGCGTGACAAGCCTTCTAAACATCCCCAAATGTGGAATAATTTGTTCCAGCTTCGACTACGCATTCAGTGTTTGCGGCACCATACGCGGAATGGCCAGACACGGACAAGGCGAAAAGAAATTCCTCTGAAAAAAGGTGTAGCAATGCTCTGCCGCTAATGCCACCGAGGACAAAATAATTATTGTTTCTGGCCATTCCCAGGGTGCACTTTGTTTTCCGCAAGTTTTTCTTCACTATTTTTCGCCCTTTGCAGTCGCATTCCATCACAATACTCAAAGAACCCAAGGCTGGTAAATAACCTGCGCCGCTGTGCGGCTGGGTGAAAGGAGAGTTGCCATTTAGAAGGAGTCATTCTTGAAGCGCAATTCGATTGCCTTCCGCGTCGAACCGCCGCCCGCCGTATGCGCCATAGCGTTTGCCTTTCGGCGCCATCTTGGCGGGTTTCCCGCTCACCCCGCTCACACGGGCCAGCGTTTCCCCCTCCCCCCACAATGGCGGTGTAGATAAGCGAATAGTTGCGTCACCGAACACCTGCGTCGACAGCTGCGGTGGCGCCGCCGCCAGTGCCTCCTCCTCCTCTCTCTCAACGTTGCTCTCTCTGTCTCATCCGTCTTTCAAATGCGTTGCGTTGGTCTGAGGTCTTGGTCGCTGTGTGAGTTCTAGCGAACAGGCGCATCTTCAATGGTGGTCACGCATGACACCGTGTTCGAAGTGACGCTCGTAATAAGGAATATTCATGGAGCGGCGGACGCGGACAACATGGGCCTGTTAACGGTGAGTGTACTGTTTTCGTAGGTAGTAATCATACAGCGCTAGCTGGGCGCCTGCAGCAGCTCTGCCGAAGTAGGCTGCCAGCCATTTACAACAGCATTCGTTCGCGGGCCTGTTGCAGATGCCCGTTTAAACGTGTGACTTAACGAGTTCACATTGTTATGTGTGATGTTGTGTAAGTGCCTGCATCACTCATACAGTGAGTGATGTGATCACTTAACAAGGGCGCGATTAGTTGCTGATCGCACATTGTCTCTACACTGCTCAAAGTGATTGATATTGTTTCAAGATGCGCTTTAGGCTACATCGCAATAACATTTCTAGTAATACTCAAATGTGCAGCGTGCTTCTGTAGGTGTAAGCGTAAAAAAAGAAAGAAAAAGAAAAATTCATGTACAGAGGCGCACTGTACGAAATAGCTTTTTTGCTTAAAGACCGTATGAGGTGCTCATATGCCGCGATGCTCCCAGCACGTGCGCGTCGGTCTTTTAAAATATTTAGGACTCGTGTCACCAGCAACATGAAAAGATCTAGTAGACTTCCAAAAGCGCGTTGTTGTGGCCATCGCCGTGCGTTGTTTTCCCTCGTTTCTGTTTGCTGTTTTCGTGCTTTGCTTTCATCTGCGATAACGTTCGGCGTTATAACAGAATCGAGAGAGTATACGTGACTGTGGAAGCTATGTGCGGTAGCTCCAGCATAAGCCATGGCTGCTGCAACGTAGACGGCGTCCGCGCGCGTTGGTGTCGTTCGAGCGCTCCTACTTGCTTTTTTTGTTTGTGTTTAACGGAGTATTTAGGCACGGGTTACGTTTGTAAATCCCGTGGTCAATAATCGCTAATAGCGTGCCCCTGATTGCCATCCGAGGATGGGCTTGGTTGTCGAAATATGCCAGACGCTTTTTCTGGAAGCAAGCTTTGAAGAATTTTTTTAAAGAAATACTTTCATACGTGCTTGGCAGTGCCTATTGCAGGCCCGCAACTCTTTAAAAACTGGACGAGCTATCACATCTTTATCAATTACAATGAATTAAGATGATTGAATTATGGATGACGAATTTCTGTGCTAGATTATGTGCACAAAATACATGTTCGCAGTCCTACGTCTAGAAAGCAGGCAAATAGGAAGCACAGCGTAAAATTTGGATTTGATGCCATGAACGGAGCATCTTGTGAGGGTTGAAAGAACGAGAAAAATGATCATTTTTGATGCCCCTATAGAGGCGGGCAGAATTGCACTGATTGCTGAATTGTCACAATTCCTCAAATTGTTAGAGGCGTGATTAAAGTCAGTAAATCTTTTACTTTTTTTGCAGACCTCTTCGCTAGTGCCACGCCCAAGATCATTTGTTCTCATACAAAAGAGAAAGCAGAGATGTCTTCACTGTTTGTATATGAAGAGGTAAGTTTCTTGTGCGTTTTGATTAATGCTACATGTTCTGAACGTTGTACTTTAAGAACTGTTTTTCACACTGGCTCACTACCCTATAAGAAATTTGATTCTTAAGTGTGTTCAGGCTTTCGTAAGTGCGATTTTTGAGCTGCAGTCTAACACTTCACCTCAACTCGGGAATTTGCTGTATGATGGAAAACTATCTTATCTTTATCATACAAAATTATTGGAATATATGAGTTGTATGCTTCGAGTTCAGTGTAATGTCAATTACACGCCATTTCAAAAGATACACACTACACATTCTTCATATATGGTGCTGCCAGAACAGCACGAATATCATTTTATGAAAAGTCATATTTGCTCTTATTACAGGACGACAGGTTGCCGCTGACGTCCTGCGTAGTATACCCCGGCCCCAGCCTAGAGCAAGCCTAGTTCCTGAACCTCCACGTGGATGACCGAAAAATCTTCCGTGTCAGTAATGACAAAGAAGGAGTGACAGCACTGATGAGTTGATTTTTTTATTTTCAACATTGTCTATGGCCGCAAGACCTTTAACAACCACCGTGATAGAGCGGCTTTTTCTCGGCGTGAATTTGGAGTTTATCAAAGAAGTTGTTCAGGCAGTGCGACGCTGAAAATTTTTGTGTCACATTGCCTGAACAACTTTTTCTAGTGTGGTCATGGTAGATGAACAAATATTGTTATTTGTCTAAGTTATTTTGCTTATACATAGCTCGGCTATTTCATGCCAAACGGTCCCGCCACTTTGGCGACCATCTGTAATGTACTTGAAAAAAAAATTTGCTGACTTACTGCGTTGAAAACAGTGAACTGCTGAAATACTTCAGCGAGAAAAAAAGTTTTGTTGAAGTGGCTGGCTTATAACTTCCTGGCATAATGCCATTTGTGTGGTGTTTGCAAAAAAATTTCGTTTTAAAACTACCGATTATTTTTTCTAAAGCAAATTCGGTCTACCTGTTAAGTAATGTGCTTCTGTGAGGTATTTGAAGCTCAATAATATTAGTACAATTTTTTTGCCACATTTGCTTCCAAAAATAAAGCCAAAATGTGTTATGTTTGCATTTTTATTGCAATATTGCACTTTGTATTGAATATCTGAGCAGTGAATACTTACTTCACAGAAAGTAAATTTTGACGAAAAAATGTCTTGAGACCTCTGAACCTGCTGAAATATACGGGAAAATATCACGAATTTCACGAAATCATGATTTTTGTCCGTTTTGAGATGCAATTTGCTCCATGTTGTGATACAATAAAAACTCATCATTATACGTATATTTTAAGAAAATGAAATTCTTTCTAAAATGAAAATCTTATCGCAAAAAGGACAGGAAAGAGCGCTGTCAACTGAATTTTATTGAAGGTGCTACGAGCGTTTTGATACTGAGCACAAGAACACGGCTCATCTGCAACAACACATGTGTGACTATGACAAAATAGTTTTAACCGAGAAAAGAATACTTTTTTTCGGAAAAGATAAGTGAAGGTGCACTGATGCATTGATGCTTGGCCTTCCTGATAAAAAGTTCTAAAATCTCTATTTTTCTGCTTGCTTTTTTTTCAAAAACTGTGTTTTATGAAACCTAGGACTGCACTTACACTCTTTACGGTGTTCGGCCATGTGACTACTATAGCCCTTCTTAACATGTAAAGCATGCTGTCTTGCTCCATCATTGAAGCATTGCCCAGTTTGTCCTATGTGTACTTTTCCACATGTTAGCGGTATCTCATACACATTAGATTGGCCATCAGTAAACCTATTCAAAGACGAATGGTGCAAGATTGGCTATTCCTGTTGCTGTAAGTACATGCACTTTTGAAAGCTTGCAAGGGGTGGAAAACAACAATATCACATCTGCTGGCTCTTTTCCTAAAGTTGTGAGACACCTTATGAACGTAGTACTGTGTAACATGCAAAGGTCATGGGTCATTCTGTTTTTTATTTGGTCCTGTTTCCTTTAACTTTACTTTCTGCAGGAGGATTTCGCAAACGAGTGTGATGATGCTGTTGGGGTATTGGCTGGTGCTATCAGCCCAGGAGTGCTAAGAATGTTCTGCCTTTTCATAGTGGGCATTCAAAATTAGTAACAAGAGGAAATGATACCGCATGTATTCAGGCAGTCATGTTAGCACAAGGGTGAGGTGAGGCTTAAAAAACCAGATTAAAAGACTAAAAATGCTGGATTTCCCAACAGAATCATCACACCCGTTTGCGAAACCCTCCTGCAGAAACTAAAGTTAATGAAGACAGGACCAACAAAAAAACAATCACCAAAATATTTGCATGTTATACCACATCACGTGCCTCACAATTAAAAAAATAGCCAGCAGATATGATATTAACGTGTTGTTTTTCACCCCTAGCAAGCTTTCAAAAGTGTGTGTACTAAACAGCAACAGAAATAGTCAATCTTGCACCATTCGTCACGAGAATAGGTTTACTTAATGCCAATTTAACGTTTGTAGAGTATTTTTTATCAGGTAAACCAATGATAATTGCATCACTACACGTTAACTTATCCTTTCCGAGAGAGTACTCTTTTCTCAGTTAAGATCATTTTGTAGTGGCCACACGTGTCGTCGCGCAAGAGCACGGTTCTTATACTCCGTGTAAAAGCGCTCGTAGCACATTCAATAAATTCAGTTGACAGTCGGTGCTCTTTCGTGTCCTTTTTGTTTCTTCCTGAAGTGATCACGCTGCGACTAGCACACAACCACGATAAACCAACTCGCCCAAATTAAACTCTTGTTGCGTAACACGTAGAGCGAGTTTTCTATAGAAAGAAGAAGCGGTGTTTTTATAATAAAATTTTTCACATACAACACCTAGACGGCACTCCAGGAACTTGAGAAGGCAGCCACGTGACCAAATATTTTTCCTCTCCTAAATATTCCAGAAGTTCACTATTTTCAATGCAGCACGAGTTTTTCGAATACATTTGAGATGGTTGCCAAAATGACTGGGACATTTGGCATAAAATGACCCAACTGTGTCATTAGCCGTTATTATGCATTACCTCTTATGTTTTTTGTGTGTCCTGACTGAGTTTTGTGTTCGTTTTTAGCTTATTCAGTTTCTCATCATTGTATTGGTTTTTTAAGTATTCGCTAAAGGTATATGTGCGAAAACCCATATATGTTTGCATGTACATCATTTCTCATAACCAATTGTTATACATCCTGGAATACAAAGCTTAAACCACTGTGATTGTATACATTTATTTATTTATTTATTTATTTATTTAGGTACCCTAAGGGGCCAGATGGGCATTACATAGGGGGGGAATGGGTTGAAAGCCGACACAACGTACAATATTGTAAAAAGAAAGAATGAACACAACAAAAGTGGCATTACAATACCATGAAGGCAGCAAAAGTACACAATTGCATAGTACAGCGTGAAATATATAAAAAAAGTGTAAAAGTAACAGAAAATCTGGTATTTTGAAGGCAGGAAAACAAATTTACAGCCTAAAAAAGATGAGCATAATGAAGACAAGTTACAGGGTATTTTGAATAGCTGGAAAAGCGAGGAGTGCGGTTTGAAAAGAAGAGGTGTCTGTTTGGTCCACTAGGCTACTAGGTAAAGAATTCAATTCATTGATTGCCAGAACAAGGGGCGAGTTCTGATATTTGTTTGTTCGGGCAAAAATTGGGGCAACTTTGTGAGCGTGGTCAGCGCGTGCGGACGTATAGGGTGCCGGGAGTAGAAATTTGCGAGCGAATGGTGTTGGATGATGGTACAGGGTGTGAAAAAAAAGTTAATCTTGACACCTGCCTGCGTTGGGTGAGAGGGGGGAGATTAAGTTCGTCCTTCAAGGCAGATACACTCTGGTATCTTGAGTACGATGACAGAATGAAGCGCGCGGCCTTGTTCTGTACGGA
This sequence comes from Rhipicephalus microplus, assembly GCF_043290135.1. NCBI lineage: Eukaryota > Metazoa > Arthropoda > Arachnida > Ixodida > Ixodidae > Rhipicephalus > Rhipicephalus microplus. Next base: position 169,999,049 of record NC_134703.1, read on the forward strand.
TTCAAGCATGTTAGTCAGACACATCTGATGTAGATGCCAGATGATTTGCGCGTATTCTAGTGAAGAGCGGATAAGAGCATTATACGCGTGAAGTCGTGTCTCTGAATTAGCTAAATAAAGGTGACGCTTGAGCAGGCCGAGCTTTTTACACGCCTTCGATGTGATTTTTTCTATATGGGGGGTCCAGCTTAAATCGGAGGTGAATGTAACTCCCAGATATTTGAAAGATGAAACTGTTTCTATTTTGGCATTATCAATTAGGTAATTATAAGTTTCGGATCTTGTCGTAGAAGAAAATTGCACATGCTTAGTTTTTTCTACGTTTATTTTCATCAGCCATTTTTCGCACCATTCAGTTATAGTAAATAAATCATGCTGGAGTGTAGAAACATCATCGAAAGTTACTATTTCTCTATATATCACACACTCGTCGGCAAAGAGACGAATTGACGAGGAAATGTTACATGCGAGGTCGTTTATATAAATCAGAAACAGTAAAGGGCCAAATACTGACCCCTGGGGGACTCCTGATGAGACACCCACTGGGTTAGAAACGTGGTCATTTAATTTTACAGATTGCAAATGGTCTGTTAAAAAACTACGAATCCAGTGGGTTGTTTTGTCATCCAGATTAAGGTTACAAATTTTAGCCATTAGACGCTGATGTGGAACCCGATCGAACGCCTTCGACAAATTGACAAAAATGGCATCGGTACAAAGCAACCTGTGCTGCGAAACGTGGAGGTCAGTGACCAGCTCAAAAAGTTGTGTCTGACATGAGAAATGTTTCCTAAATCCGTGTTGATTGCTATTGAAGAAGTTATTCTGATTAAGGTGGGTTACAACATGCGTGAAAAGAATATGTTTCAGCAACTTGCAGCTGATTGAAGTAAGTGAAATAGGCCTATAGTTAAGGGGATCAGACTGGTCGCCAGATTTGAAAAATGGTAGGGCATGGGCAAATTTCCAATCGTCCGGCAAGCAACCTGAAACTAGGGATTGCTGAAATAACAACAAAAGCAGGTAAGCTGAGTAAGGGGAAGTTATTTTCAAGAGCTTCGCTGTTATACCGTCAGGCCCGGGGCTAGTCTTGGAAGCTAGGTGGTCGATAGCGCAAAGCAGGTAAGCTGAGTAAGGAGAAGTTATTTTCAAGAGCTTCGCTGTTATACCGTCAGGCCCGGGGCTAGTCTTGGAAGCTAGGTGGTCGATAGCGCATGCCACGCCATGGGCTGTAATTACAAAGGGCGTAACACTGGAATCTATGTTTGGTTGCGACGGGTCAAAAGACTCATTTAAAGGTAGCTCGGTAGTGAAAACTTTGGCAAAGGCTTTGTTAAAATGTTCGGCACATTCTTGCAAGGATAACTTAACCCCGGTTGTATTGGTTAGGACGGGTACCGTGTTTTTGTTCTTGGGGTTTATAATACTCCATAATTTGCTTGGGTCGGTTTTCATAATACTTGGGAGCGTAATATTAAAATACTTATGTTTTGCCTCACGTATTGTTTGTTCAGTTAAAGTAGAAATCTGTTTGTAGTTCTGCCAGTCATCAGGATTGTTGGTTCGAGTTGACTTTCTGTAGGCCCTTTTTTTCCTGTTTAAAAGCCGTTTGACGTCACGGGTGAACCATGGGTCGTTCGTCCTAGAGCTTATTACCGTTTTTGAATACAAGATGCCTGAATTTCTTTGAGCTTGTCGCGAAATAGACACCAGTTTTCATTCATGGTACGATCCTGCAACCCAGTTTCAAGATTAATAGTTAAGGTTTCCAGCATATCGTTCATTTTTTGTAAGTCAGCGCGTCCGTAGTGGAAGATTTGTTTTTCTGTTTTAGTTTTGATAGCGCGTGCCACTGATAGTGTGCAGTGTATGGCGTTATGGTCACTTATTTCGTCAATGACGTGTGTGTTAGTAATTTCGGGTTGATTTGTGAGAATGAGGTCAAGCAAATGTGCGCTCCGCGTTGGTTCGCATACTATTTGCGTAAGTTGGTGGTAATCAATACATTGAATGAAGCTAAGGCATTCGAGGCAATTATTTTGCGCAGTGACGGAGTTTGTTGGCCAGTCGATACCCGAGTAGTTAAAATCACCACCTATAACTAACAATCTACTTGGAAATTCGTGCAAGATGGTGCCAATTGTATCGTTTAAACTGTCGACGAAATCTGCGGGACCATCGGGGGGACGGTAACAAGCGCCTAAGACACAAGGTGTATGGCCAATGTGAACGCTGACGCAGATAATTTCTAATGGTGAATCGATGACTATTTGTGATGGGCGATACTCTTCTTTAACTGCGATCATTACGCCACCCCCGCGAGAGCCGCACCTGTCCTTGCGAAGGAAGGGTAAGATGTTTATGTGATATTTCGTTGGAAAGCCATGTTTCAGTGCCGATAATGATATCGGCTGAACATGTGTGCATAATAGCTTTAAGGGTGTCAAGCTTTGGAAATATACTGCGGAAGTTTGCTAGGAGTAAGGAAACTGGGGCTATTGTTTGAAAGCTACGTAAGCAACTAACAGTGTGTCACCTAGAGGAGGGCTGATTTTTTGCAGAAACCTGGACTACTTGGTTTATGGATGAATCATAGCGGTAAATGCCGCGTTCCGTGTGAAGCTTGTTAAAGCGCACATAGTATTTTTCTCCGTCAGTTCTATTTGCTGTTCCGAATTCACGCAGTTTCATTCTAGCGAACTGAACCTTCTGGGAAAAATCTTCCTCAAGCCATACTTTGGGTGATTCGAGGTTTTTCAGTTTATGTCCAAGGCTCAGAGCCTCTATTTTTGATTTAAAGTTCAGAAATTTTACAATGAGTGGCCGATGAAAGTTAGATCGTCTGCGACCAACGCGGTGAGCCCGTTCAATGTCGCCAACGTCATGCCGGAGATGCTTAGAAAAAAATTCCCTTACAATACGTTCCGCGTCCACGTAGTCCTCATGTACGACTTCATCAAGACCCTTAATTATAAGATTGTTTCTGCGCATGCGGTTATTCATGTCATCCACGAGATTTACGAGCTCTTCATTGGCCTTGTTAATGTGAACTTTAGCTTCTTTAACGGAATCAGCGGCGGCATCGATGTTAAACTTACAATCAGCCACATTTTTCATACTTCGTTCGGTAGCGCGAACACGAGTGTCGATGCTTGTGATATGCTGTTTGATTTCTGCCAGAGCCGTTTTGGTTTCTTCATGACACTCCTTGACAAGTGCGAGCACATCATCGATTTTGGGCCCTGGATTTGCTTCGACATCTCCAGCTGATAGCAGCAGGAGCGCAAGGCACATAGACAGTAGCAGTGAAGAAGGTTTTGGGCAAAGTACCCGGGTTAAACCAAACGCTTCAAAGAAACAATCGACGGCACCCGTGTGCTCGGCTGGGAAAGAAGGTGCCGATGCGTGCACGGTACGTAAAAACGTCGACACCCATGACACAAATGTAACAACACACGTGGTGGGATTTACGGCCTCATAAAGTTGTGGTAGCTGCAATTACGGTGAGTGTGAACAAAAGTTTCCTACCTATGACAGAAGAAGGCACGTGTTAACAGTATGCCACTCGTGGCCGCAAATCCCGGAGGTGAGCAGCTTCCCAGCGTTTAAGTAAGGTCCCGGTGGCGCTGTTGCTTGTGACGTCACAGGAGGGCGTTTCTTCTTTTTGTCATGCTGGTCGGGGCCAGGTAGTAGTGGGTTGTGACAGCTTGGTTGATGAGTAACGGCCAGGTGGCTTGGGGCTGGTTGCGCGAGGCAAGCCTCGCTTTCCTATGACAGAATAAGGCACGTGTTAACAGTATGCCACTCGTGGCCGCAAATCCTGGAGGTGAGCAGCTTCCCAGCGTTTAAGTAAGGTCTCGGTGGCGCTGTTGCTTGTGACGTCACAGGAGGGCGTTTCTTCTTTTCGTCATGCTGGTCGGGGCCAGGTAGTAGTGAGTTGTGACAGCTTGGTTGATGAGTAACGGCCAGGTGGCTTGGGGCTGGTTGCGCGAGGCAAGCCTCGCTTTTCTATGACAGAAGAAGGCACGTGTTAACAGTATGCCACTCGTGGCCGCAAATCCGATTTGAAAACACTATCCATATATATTTTTGTGTGCATCACTTCTTGGGAACGATTGTGTACATGAAGGCGTTTATAGTGAAATTTTGGTGATTGTATATATTTGAAAGAATTTTAACTATATATTTGCCTGTATTTCATTCCTATTAACCGATTGTGTACAAGAAGGAGTATTAAACTGGAAACCACTGGGGTTGTAGATACTTGAACGAATTATAGGGATATATTAGCGTGTATTTCATTTGTAGTCTCTATGTACTTGAAGCAGTATACTAAACTGAAACTAGTGTAATTGTATGTTTCGAAGAATTTTCAGTAAAGTGAAACTGAAAAATTATAATAAACATTTCAGGTGTTGCGTGTGTAGTGTACGTATACGTCAACATGTTACACATCTGGTGAAAAGTTGTGTGGCAGAAGAAAAGTTTATAAGTGTTATTTGCCTATTAAATAAATGCAGTATGCAAGAGCAGCAAGGCTCAGTTTTCTGTAACGCGCATTATGCATATACTGTGAAGTATATATAGATCCAGCAGAAGTTCATACACGATTGTACGTATTTATATTTTTGCCCACACGCAGTCAACGGAGCTCGACAGGTGGCACACCATTGATAATCAGGACCACTTTCTTCGAGTAGTGTGTAATCAATGCATGCTGATATCTAATAGTGCATTCTAAAAGAATACTGGCGCCCCTGCCATGGGCACTCAACACCCTTGTGCACCCTTCTCGCACCCTCCTCAGAGGGTGCTAAAAAGTGAACGACATCGAAGGCACCCTTCCTTAAGGGTGTTTTTGTAACACCCTACAGTTTTTTTACATATACACCCTATTCAAAGGGTGCATGGAAAAGCACCCTTTTTGGAAGGTGCTGAATTACCACCCTTAGGGTGTCTTCCATGGGACAAGCTCATTTACACCCTTTTGGGTGTAAAATTTTTTACTGTGCTGCAGTCTCTGTACGGGTCGCGCATGGTTTCGCAATGCTATTTTTATCCGGCCGAGATTGGCAGCAGCGATCGATGACTTTCCAAGAATAGACCGCCGGGCGCCCCCCGCTGCTGCTGCTGCTCGCGGGACATAAAGCATGCAGTCGACACTTCGCTCCGAGTTTTCCACGCGATGCACTCGGATGAGTGGGAGCGGCGGCTGAAGCCGTTCGAAAAAAAGATCGATCTAGACTCATTGGCGACTTCCTCGTTTTTTTTCGCCAGACTTTGAATTATGAGATCGTAAAATAGCACTCTTAACTGAAGAATACTGCAACGTCAAGAGGTTTTGTGGAATTTTGAACACGGTGCGTGGCTAATATGGTTCGTGCTATTGAGCTTGTACTTTTTTCTACATAGTATTACATAAAATGATATCAAATTGGCTTTGTAAGTTTTCCCACTTTCTAGCTCTGTTGTTCACGTCAGGACGTATTTATTTATTGTGAACTGAGACAGAAATGGGGAATGCGAGTCTGGTTCAGACAAGCTACACGGCATTTTGTCTTACTCGCCGACTCTGCGGGTTCTGTTTTTGCTGTTTTATTTGCTTGTTGCGTTTTTTTGGCGATGCCGTTAAGGAAAATGAGCAACCTAAATAAGCATGGACCAGCCTGAGAATTAAATAAAAGCAATTTCTTATTCGTGCGCCTTTTTTTTGTTTAACACCTCATTTTATGAAGTGTTGAGCACTTTAAGGGTCCTAGTTGTTGCACGCTGCCGCCACTTGGCGTAACGCATGCTTAAAAAGACGCCTATGCTTAAAAAGACGCCTAATAATATCCTACATTTAGTTGCAACCTTCATTATCAGAAACACTGCGGTCGTAAAAGTTTGCTTGAGACTGCTCTGCAATACAGCAAATATCACGGTGAATTACACAAGTGATACTTCACCTGCGGTAACTCAAGGTTACACAGACACTATCTTTGCGGATAGCAGTTGAACTAGTCTCACGCATGAAAGATGACGAGAGCATGCAATTACCTAGTAAGTAAGTTTACAAGAATGGCGTTCATTCATTTGGTCGCATCGAGAGCGTGACCACCCCCGCATCGGTGAAATGCGCTAAAAAGTGCTAGAAGACGAAGGAACGGACTCACAAATCTCGTCACTGATACACTTAATTTGCAGCGTATCTGTTCACTGTCAGATTCATCAGGACTGAGACAAGTACTACCCGTCTACTCAAGTCTGGTCTTCCAGAATTCGCCAGCAAGTTAATTAAGAAGTCGCTGTTTCAATGCTTGGCCGAAGCACTGAAATAAGACCGCCGTATTGCATTGTTATATGAAATGAGACTAGCAGTGTCTAGAATCTTAGCTAGAGTAACTTCACAAACTGCTGGCATAAGTAGACACGGTGCAGCAGACGAGAAGAGACTTGCGTGCTATCTACCTTGAACATTTCGGAAACAGCGCAATGACGACGCAGACGAAGAAAAAAGAAAGACACATCACAGTGCTTACTCGCATGTGAATGTTTCTAAAAAGAATACGAAAAAAGAAGGAAAAAGACTACAACAGCCCTCAAACCCATGCGACCTCATTTAAAAAAATGAAAGGCACAAAAAAAAACAGCTACCAGCTTTGCAACTATAACTGTAAAAAAACGATAAATGGACCATGTGCATTCGCCCACTCTAGGAATTTCGCGATAGTTTTCAATCTAAGAAAATAAGCTCGTTATCACGTAGATCGAGGTACCCCAATGCACTGCGTAACGGTATTCTTGATATGCATGCGGGAGGCGACCCACCAGTAATGATAGAAGAAGTCAGAAAAGCATTGGAGAGCATGCAAAGAGGTAAAGCTGCTGGTGAGGACCAGGTAACATCAGATATGCTGAAAGATGGAGGACAGATTGTGTTAAAAGAAGTAGCCATCCTGTTTGCGAGGAACCTCCTGATGGGAAGAGTACCATAGTCTTGGAAGAATGCTAACATCATCTTAATACATAAGAAAGGAGATGACAAGGACTTGAAAAATTACAGGCCAACCAGCTTGCTCTCCGTAGTATACAAGCTGTTTACAAAGACAATTGCTAACAGAGTTAAGAAAACATTAGAATTCAATCAACAACAGGAACAAACAGGATTTCAAACAGGCTACTCAACAATCGACCACATTCATACTATCAATCAGGTAATTGAGATATGCTCAGAATATAGCCAACCGCTATACATAGCCTTCATCGATTACGATATGGCGTTTGATTCAATTGAAATATCAGCTGTCATGCAGACACTGCTGAATCTGGGCGTCGATGAAGTGTATATAAACATCCTGTAAGAAATATACAGGGGATCAACTGCTACAATAGTGCTTCATAAAGAAAGCAACAGAATACCAATCAAGAAGGGTGTAAGGCAGGGGGATACAATCTTCCCAATGCTATTTACCGCTTGCTTACAGGAAATTTTCAGAGGCCTAGAAGGGGAACAGTTAGGCATAAGAGTTAATGGAGAGTACCTTAGTAACCTGCGCTTCGGCGATGACATTGCATTGCTGAGTAACTCAGGGGACGAATTGCAACTCATGATGCCGGAGTTAGACAAGGAGAGCAGAAAGGTGGGTCTTAAAACTTATATGCAGAAAAACGAAAGTAATGTACAACAACCGCGGAAGAGAGCAACGCTTCGAGATAGGTAATAGTGCATTTCAAGTTGTAAAAAACTATGTATACTTAGGGCAGGTAATAACCATGGAGCCCAACCACGAGATTGAAGTAACTAGAAGAATAAGAATGGGGTGGAGCACATTTGACAAGCACTCTCAAATTATGACCGGTAGATTGCCACTATCCCACAAAAGGAAGGTATAAAACAGCTACATCTTGCTGATACTTTGCTATAGAGCAGAAACCTGGAGACTTACAAAGAGGGTCCAGCTTAAATTGAGGACGACGCAGCGAGCAATGGAAAGAAAATGGTAGGTGTAACCTTAAAAGACAAGAAGAGAGCAGAGTTGATTAGGGAACAAACGGGGGTTAAAGATATCATAGTTGAAATCAAGAAGAAGAAATGGACGAGGGCCGTCATGTAGTGCGTAGAAAGGATAACCGCTGGTCATTAAGAGTAACTAACTGGATTCCCAGAGAAGGCAAGCGGGTTTGGGGGAGACAGAAGGTTAGGTGGGCAGATGAGATTAAGAATTTTGCGGGCATAAATTAGCAGCAGCAAGCACAGGACGAGTTACTGGCGGAACATGGGAGAGGCCTTTGTCCTGCAGTGGACATAGTCAGGCGGCTGATGGTGATGATGATGATTCTTGATATTGTGAGCCTCATTTATTAGATGCGGAAGCATCTTATACTCGCGCCTTGTAGTGCGCCGTCCGCGCCGTCCGCACCGCTTCTCGAACATTCGACAGCTGACGCGCGCGCATGCGCCGTCGCGCCGTCGCCCACTCTTCCACCATCTGTGCATCCCTTCCTCCTCTACACACCGCGCGCGCTTCACTCCTCCACCATCTGTGCACCCTTCCTCCTCTACACACCGCGTTCGACATCTACAATTCTCCTGATTCTCCAGTGGACGCGCATGTGGCGTCGCGCTTCGAGAACATTCAACAGCTGACAGTGCATGCGCCGTCGTGCTGTATATATACTCAAGGTCGGCGCTCGCTCGCTCAGTTGCCGCTCGTCGGTTGGTTTGTACGGCGCGTCGACGTCCAAGGTCGCGGTGAAATGAATTCCAACGAATCCACAAACACAATGATCGACGTCCCTTCGACCAGCGCCGCCCTTTCGCATACGTGTGTACGTGTTCACTCATTTAACACCCCCTCCTACAACCACGTTAACCAATTTAGCCATCGACCCAAGTAAGTCGCAATTTAACACCCCATTTCACAACCACGTCAACCAATTTAGCCATCGACCCAAGTAAGTCGCACTTTAACACCCCGTTAACCAATTATATGGTCCGCATCCTCCCCAGTGTTCCCACGAGGGAAGCTGCGGGCAATTTTTTTTCTCATTCTGATTTCTTCGCAATTCGCTGACAGCTCCTCAGCTTCATAAAACATTGGTGTACAACGGTACAGTGCAAAGTTTTGGGACACATTTAGGTGTGCATCCCCTTGTAACGAACGCTTATGTTCCTATAGCCTGGCATGTGCTCGTTTAGATTGCGTATATTTGATCAAGAGGCACACGACACCTGTGTTACACTGCTCGAAAAGAGACGCATGTCTGACCCCTCAGTCTTTTTGGCGACTCCTGACAAGTGTTTCGTTTTTATTTTTAGCTCAGAATTCACCCACACACTGCTTGACCTATCAGGCACTCAAAAAGCAACGCCAAGTCCAAAGCAGCTGGCCGCATTCTTCACGTAGAGAAAGGGTTTGTGTGTATATATAATTATTTCTGGAAATTATTTCTGCTGTGGTGCCGGATGAACGAGGATATCCTATTTAGGCATCATGCGCAATAAAACAAGTAATTTGAAGTATTTCATGCCTCTAGTTAAAGACAACGTTGTATTTTCTGTAACAGAACTGTGTGTTAAGTTACATCTTGCTGCCTTTATATTTATAAGTGGACTGTATGCGCTTGTTTGGGATGGTAACTGAGAAACACGGCTCTTTCTGGCGACATTTTGCACCACGTTTTCCGAAGAGACTCGGCTATGCTTTATAAAATATGATCAGACCGCGCTAACATTTAGTTCCGTGTGAAACTCACTTGCACAGCTTGAACGCCTCCGTAGTCTGTATCTAAAAATGGCCAGCCTATAACGGCGACATATATAAAGGTTCCCGAAAAGTATTGAAACTGTATTGAAAGTTTTAAGATGAAGTGGAAGTTCAAAAATGGCTTTAAGCTTTGTCATGAGCACTGTACAGTGAGTTATGACCAGACTACAAATAATCCCATTTTATGCATCAGCCTCTTAATTATACCTTGAATGGCGTGTGTTTATGATGGAAAGCTGTAGGTAATCACTGCCTTTGTCAAAATTATGCTGTTGCATTTGCTGCCCACACACTTTCGATGAGCTTACAACGGGACCAATTTAACATTTATTGGCTTGTGACATGACAAGCTTGCACTTCAGAATGAGGTTTTTCCTTCCCCTTACTGTTTTCGGTAGCTGTGAGCAGCAACAAGTTTTGCATAACCGAAATAACCCGTCTTCAAACTGGATGAATATATGCATGAAGTTGCGTCTTTTTCATGCACGTCTGTGTGCCGATGCTACGATGGCATAATTAGAAATTAGCCTCATTGAAACACAAACTTTAACATAGTTGTTATGAGAGATGAATATTGCAAAAGCAAGGTTTTATGCCTGTCATGAAGTTTTATAAGGTAAACTAGAAAATTTGCGAGGAGAGAAATGCGTTTTTGGAAATTATTGTTTATATATTAGCGTTCTGAATGAAATCGTGAAGTGCCTGCCTGCCGAAATGTTTGCTTAGTTTGCAGGTCATTTTAAATTACCCAGCGGCCACCTTAATTTGGAAGAAGGCAAGTACTCATGCTGTGGAAAGGCAGATTTACTAATGCCTTTTGCGAATGCAGGGGAAAAATTCTAATACAACACTACTGAATTGCTCGAGGCAAGTGTAAAAATAGGTCTGAAAATAAACATGCAGAAAACTAATGTTCAACATATGCAGCAGAGAACAGCGCTTTTCGGTAGGTAAGCACTGGAAAATGTAAACATATACGTCTATTTATATCTCATGTAATGAAAATAAGAAAAAAGATGAGAAACTTGAGTGCCCTGATTAATTTTCTTGTGAATCTCGGCACCACGTTTAAGCCAGGCGTAATGTTTTTGGCAGGGTCAAGTCTTGAACTCATAATACGCATAGCATGGACTGGTGGCAAGTGATGAGATTGAACCACTGTTGTGGCACCTACCTGTTTCTGATGAACAGTGGCGACGGCACTGCACGTCAGCAAATCGAGAGCCTAAGCTTGATTGATCGATATGTGGGGTTTAACGTCCCAAAACCACCATATGATTATGAGAGACGCCGTAGTGGAGGACTCTGGAAATTTCGACCACCTGGGGTTCTTTAACGTGCACTCAAATCTGAGCACACGGGCCTACAACATTTCCGCACGGGCCTACAACATTTCGGAGATGCAGCCGCTGCAGCCCGGATTTGATCCCGCGACCTGCGGGTCAGCATCCAAGTACCTTAGCCACAAGGCCACCGCGGCGGGGTTCGAGAGCCTAAGCTGATTCACCGCTGTTACCGCAATCCGGGAAACTTCATCAGTTAGACAAGGTGTCGGTAACCTGCGTCTCACGGGGCAGTATTACGTGACCCTAAATGATGCCAGAATCATCTTATCTCTTCCCTCGTCAATTTGTATGGGAAGCACAACGTTATAGCTTTTACGTCAAATAAGGTTAGCCAGAACCAGAATGGACTACTTCCAGCTGGCGCTGTCTTCACACATAGCCAGATGACAACCTTACAATGTCTTTTAACCTGCCTCTTGTATAGTGTCTATAAAGAGAGATTACCTTATTCATTGGTAACTAACTAAATCTATAGAATACAGAAAACGATTGTAGTCATTTCTCGGATTTTTTCTACTGCATTCGAAGCACCCTCTACCCAGCTTCCGAATTCCAGTGCTCTTCCCGCCGCTACAACTTCACGCAACTTGACTTACCAGCGCAAAAACGGTTGCAGATCCCAGAATTAGAGCATCCGAAATAGACCAGACATCCGCATAAGTTTGCACCATACGCAAAACAACATTCCCATGAAGGTCCTGTTAGGTTACCGTGCACATCTGCGCACTTCTCAGGAGAATGTGCCTAATACGTTAGTATTTTGTGCTATCGATGCTTGATTAGCTAAGGTAGCAGCCCTGTGAGAACACTTTTAGGGGCGAAGCTCCTTATAGTCTAGGGCAGTCCATCCCCCCAGCGTAGCCAGCACAGCATATCCACACAGACAGACAGACAGACAGACAGACAGACAGACAGACAGACAGACAGACAGACAGACAGACAGACAGATAGACAGACAGACAGGCAGGCAGGCAGGCAGGCAGGCAGGCAGGCAGGCAGGCAGGCAGGCAGGCAGGCAGGCAGGCAGGCAGGCAGACGCACGGGCGCTTTGCCCCACTCATCTTCAATCACTACGTGAATATGCTGTGATTTTTCGTTGTCGAGTTATTGATTTTTTCATGCGGCATTTTTGTCGTCTTTGTAAACCTCCTGACACTGACAAATTTTAGTCTCAAAATATTTTCCGTTTACATAGCGTAAGTTTTTAAATAAAGTCATCTTGAAGCCGCGCTTACAAAAATTGTGGATGTTGTCGCAAAAAAGCTTGTACGCCTTCGCTTTCTTGTGCTGAATAGTTTGGCTCCTTATGCAACTTAAAACCACTGTAAGACTTACCATGCACACAGTGCGTTTAAATTTTGCGCATCCTAGTCATTTTTTTTCTAAGTATCGTGTTTTGATCTTGAGAAAACGATGCATCGGCAAGTTTTCCCATTTTTTACTGTAAAATATACAGAAAATATACGTGCTACCATGGTCGCGTTTACTTGAAATTCTTTGTGGTTGTGTTAGTTATAAACAGCATATTTTTCTCTCAAAACACGGGCCGCAATCCGCTATCTTTGTCGTTCGCAATCCTTGTCGTTTGCAATCCTTGTCATTTGCAATTTCGCAATCTTTGTTGTTTGTGTATCGGCTAGTTCCTTGACTGTTTATGCCCAATTTTGTCCGTGTGGGCACGCCTTGCTATCTCTTCAGAGTTTCCCATAAGCCACAGGAAAGCATGACATTTGCAAATAACGTGTATTTCTTTCTACATCTCTGTTTAAAACAATAGTTATTATTTCGTCCAAGAAAACACAATCTAAGCACCGACGAACCATGTGTCACTTGAGGCTCTCAGGTTTTGCTCCAAACGCGAATATTTCAGTAATTACCGTTTTAAAGCGAGTGCCAAGATTCTAAGAAAATGCTTCTTGTACTGACTTTTGGAAATATGTTTAAATCTTCACGATTCCCTCGTAGACCTCGGTATCTTTCGATACTTCAGGGGCAGTGCCAATAGAGCCGTTGCTTTATCTTTATTTACGCCTCATCATAAGCGTTTCTTCGTGAACTATCGAAGTGTTTGTCAGAAACAAAAAGACAACTTTTTTCAGAAGCTGAGACCTGTTAAAACTTCCGAACTCATTAATTCGCCTTTCAAAGTAATCCTGTTGAAAGTTTGCTGTAATGTGCAAAGAGATTAGAAGGTGCCGCGGCAATTAGTGCCAGTGAATAAAGAATGATTTCTTCTGCGTTTCTTACAGAATGTGCCATACTGGTTCCTCCATGGTGGATTACTCATGGGAAATTTGGTTGTTTATCTGTTCTTCGTTAGCAAACATTGTTGTTTTAAGGCAGCGAAAAGTTCTCGCGCTCAAATAACTTAATGATACAGCTTTCCCAATCTTTCAGAAGGCTGCTAAGATATGAATTTCTATGTGAGGTGTGAAGTTTCGCCTTATATTTCCCCTGATATGTAGAGAACACCACTTTGGCTCTGTTTGACGCTTACAACAAATATGAACGAGAAACTAGTTATTTCTACCACTCGAAAATAATGAAAACCACATAAATTTGTTAAAACTGATAAAAACTCTGAAACGTCCACGACAGCTATTTCACCCATTTTATGTTTCGTAGACCTATATGCTATAGAATTATAATTTTTTGAAGAAAGAAGTCTGGGGTGTGGCCTCACGGAAGTAGTGCACTTCCTCACCAGAGCAGGATTGGGCACCCCAGTGCAGTACTTCGCCACTACCTCCCATGACTACAGCAATTAACCCTTGGCCCTCAGTCCTCGCTGGCTGCGAAGCAACTGTCTCAGGTGGTGGTCAGACCTGCGACGTAGCAGAGCTTGCTGAGATTCTCTGGGTGCGGACAGGCTGTTTTTGGAACCTAAATTTGGCTACCTTGAATTGTAGAACGCTATCTAGTGAAACTGGTCTAGCTGCCCTATTCGAGAAAATAAAGGGTGTTCAATGGGAAATAATTGGGTTCACTGAAGTTAGGAGGCCACGTGAGGCTTATACATTGCTGAGGAACGGACACTTTCTATGCTACCGCGGTATATTTGACAGAAGAAAAGTAGGGATGGGGTATTTTACACGCAAAAGTATTGCTGGTATCACAGAAAAATACCATAGCATCACTGAGAGGGTGGCAAGTATTATAATTGAGTTTAATAAAAGGTGCGAAATGAAGATGGTACAGGCTTACGCGTCTACATTGAGTCATGATGAACATTTGGTTGAACGCTTCTATGAAGACGTACAGGCAGCCATTAGCAAAGTAAAATCACAGTATACTATTTTGATGGGCTACTTCAATGCCACAGTAGGCAAGAAACAGACCGGGGACCATGCAGTTGGGGAATATGGCATCGGTGGTAGAAATTCAAGGGAGGAATTATTAGTAGAGACCACAGAACGTAATAATTAATGGATCTTGAACACCTCTTTCAGAGAATGAGCTAACCATAAGTGAACGTGGCGAAGTCCTAAGAAGGAAACTAAGTATGAAATATAATTCACTCTTTGTGCACACCCAAGCATTGTACAGGATGTAGAAGTCTTGCAACATTCGATGCAGTTAGTATAAAATGGCAAGAGCTCGTATTCGCCTAGATTTAAAAAAGCAGAGACAAAAAATGACACTCAAGAAGGCAATAAATCAACTAGCAATGAGAACGAAAATACAGCAATTCAGAGTTTCGCTTCGGAATAGATTCGAGGCACTAAACGGGGTAACTGACGACACAATGACTTAACTTCGACCCAATGAACGGTGATATTACTAGTAAAATCAAAGAGTGTGCCATGGAAGTCGGAGGTACAGTCACTAGACAGGACAGTCGCAAACTGTCTCAGGAGACAAGAAATATTATTAAAAGACGCCAAACAACCCCCGAATGCAAGCGACAAAAATAGAGCGAGCGGAGCTTTTGAAGTTAATAAGCAGGCGTAAAGTAGTCTATATCAGAGATATAACATGGAGGGAATTGAGCAGGCTGTAAAGAGCGGAAGAATCCTGAAAGCTACGAGGCAAATTTCTGAGTAGGTAGAAATCGGATTTATGCATTAGGAACAAGGAAGACATAGTCAAAACCAATATAGATAGAACAGTCGAGGTGGCGAGGAAGTTCTATGGAGAGCTGCATAGAAGGGAAAACCGCCAGGATAATATTGTGAGAAACAATAGTAGTCTAGGGGAATTAAAAATTCTACCTGTAACTACATTATTTATTCTGAGGTAAAAACGTCGGCCCGCACGACAAATATAATGCAGGTAGTGCCAAGTAGAACTGAAAAATGACCCAGGGCAGAGCCAAGTGGAAAGCTGCCGAAGTAATGCAAAGAAGAAAAGCCGCTGGTGAGGATGAGATAACAACAGACCTCCTGAACGATGGTGTAGAAATTGTGTTAGAAAAATCGGCCACCTTATATATGAACTTTATCTTGAGGGGAAGGGTACCATAATCTTGGGAGAACGCTAATATCATCTTGAGCCATAAAAAAGAGACGTCAAGGACTTGAAAAAATGAAGGTCGATCAACTTACTGTCTGTTCTCTATAAACTATTTACAAAAAGAATAGCTAATAGTATTAGGATGACACTAGACTTCTATGATCCTAAGGACCAAACATGGATTCGTACAGACGACTCCACAATAGACAATATTCATACTATCGAACAGGTATTGGAGAAATGCGCGCAATACAACCAACCCCTATGCATAGCCTTCATAGATTACAAGAAGGCGTTTGACTCAGTCGAGACATCAGAAGTAATGCAGGCACAACAAAATCAGAGCATTGAAGAACCTTTCATAAACACACTGAAAGGAATGTACATTGGATCCACAGATACCCCGACGTCACGGCTGTAACAGAAACGTGGCTAAGTGACGAAATTCCAGACTCGGTAGCGATACCGAGCTCCCACGAAATCTATCGCTGTGACCGGGCTTCAAAAGTTGGGGGTGTGGCACTAATAATAAAAAAAGGCCTGGACTATACCCCCCTTCCCCAACACAAAAACATTGAAATGGCTTGTATTTTTCTTCACCATCCGCAACTCAACATCTTTATCGGTGTATCTTACCGACCACCAAATTCCAACATTACAGTACTTGAAGCATTTGCAGATTATGTAGGTGTGTATGCCAAGCGCTACACGCATATGGTACTCTGCGGTGATTTCAATCTGCCCCCAATTGACTGGGATTCGATACACGCCGTTCTTACCTGCGATCATTCCGAACTACTGCTTGATGTTGTTTTTTCTTGTAAGTTAGGCCAAATTGTGCATGAACCTACTCGTGTTTCGACAAACTCAAGGTCACTACTTGACCTTGTCTTTCTTTCTGAATCCATTCAACAGCTCGGTTTTGATGTCAATGTTCTGCCCGGGATTTCAGATCACGAAATAGTACAGTTTAAAAGTCATATGTTGCCCTCAACTTCGCGGGCAATCATTAGGCCATTTAGAGATTTTAACAGTGCTGATAATGAAAGTATTTTGGACTTCCTCGAACAAGATTTCGACACCTTTAAGAGCAAATACAATAACGGGTATCTCGACGTAAACGGATTATGGTTGCACTTCAAGACGGCCGTGCATACTTGTATTAACAAATATGTCCCACAAAAACAAAGAAAGATTAACCGCCAAAGCCCGTGGATTACGCGTGACATAATTCACTTAAAACGTCGTGTTAAGCGTCTCTCCCGAGCGCCCAAAACGCCTAATGTGTTACCTTCCCTAAGGGCTGACCTACGGAAAAAAAATCAAAGAATCAAAGTATCACTTTTTTAATGTTAAGATGCACGGCTTTCTTGTCACCAACCCTAAGAAGTTCAGGACTCACATCACCCAAAAGAAAGACCCAGTCGGCAAAATTAAAATAAACGACAGGGAAGTGTCCGATGCCTGCTCGATAGCAAGGGCTTTGAATGCTTTTTTCTCGTCTGTATTTGTACGTGCAACCCAGTGCTGCACTAATTTCAATATTCCTGGCTTTGACATTCCCGATATAACTATTACCGAGCCGGGAATATTTTCGGCTTTGCTCAACCTTGACCCTAAAAAGTCCGCAGGTCCCGACAGAATATCAAATGCATTCCTTTACCGGTATGCGGAGTGGTGCTCGAAATACCTTTACATTATATTTAACGAAAGTGTACTAAGCGGTGTGGTTCCAGACGATTGGAAAACTGCAAAAGTGACTCCTGTGCATAAATCCGGCGATAAACTTTCTGTAAAAAATTACCGCCCCATATCCCTTTTGTGTACAGCCGGTAAAGTTTTGGAGCACTTTATATTTAAACACCTAGTAACGTATCTTGAGAGCAACATGTTTTTTACGAGCAATCAACATGGTTTTCGGCGTGGATTTTCCACGGTTACACAACTAATACACACGACTAACGACATCTCAAAAGTTTTAGATAAGGGGGGGCAAATTGACGCTATATTCTTGGATTTCGAAAAAGCTTTCGATCGAGTACCCCATAGCAACCTGATGTTAAAAATTCGAAACTTGGTCAAAAATGAGAAAATAACTCAGTGGTTGGACTCCTACTTATCAAGCCGGTATCAGTACGTTCAGATAGGTGACTCTGCCTCTCACTTGTCATCAGTTGTTTCTGGAGTCCCACAGGGCTCCGTCTTAGGTCCGTTGCTTTTCATTATCTATTTAAACGATTTACAGTTCGACTGTCCGGTGCGTTTCCGTTTCTTTGCCGATGACTGCGTTGTTTATCTCCCTATTGAATCGGTAAATGACCAGAAAGTTCTCAACAAATACTTAACAGCTGTTAGTAATGGGTGTGCCGATTGGAACATGAACCTCAACACAACAAAGTGCCGCCAAATGACAATAACGTGCAAAAAGTTTCCATTTCAATATGCTTATCAAATTAACAATGTTGAATTAGAGGTTGTTAACGAGTTCAAATATTTGGGTGTAACCATGACATCGAACCTCAACTGGAACAAACACATACAAAATATTACATCATCAGCACTGCGCAGACTTTGGCTTCTAAGACACCGACTTCAGCACTGTACAAGCAGAACGAAGACCGTTGCGTACACTACGCTGGTCCGCCCCTTGCTCGAATATGCAGACGTTGTTTGGGACCCACACACAAAGACGGATTCAGCGATGCTCGAACGGGTACAAAAGAAAGCGCTGCGATTTATTCACAACGCATACAGCAGGCGAGTATCCGTGACAGAACTGCGCAGGCGTTCTGACCTACCAACACTAGAGTCCCGCCGTAAATTACATCGACTGAAAATATTACACAGCAGAGTCAATGGTTATTCAAAGCTTGACTTCAATACTTATCTCGAATTCAACATGTCACGCCCCACCCGGAACAAGCACAACAAAACAATCCTAATGCCTTTCACGAGAACAAACGCTCACCGTCTATCCTTCTTCCCGAGAACGATAGCAGAATGGAACACTTTGCCACGCGACGTTACTAACTTAACTAATCAAGATGCTTTTTCAACTGCTATTCAAAATTGTGTATGATTGGAAGTGCTGGTCTTGTTCCCCTGTCCTATTGAACTAACGTATTTCACGTGTTATCTTGCTACCATGCCACAACACACACTGCTTGTGTTTTTTTTTCACGCTTCCTGGTCAATGCGCGTAGTGTATTTTGTGTGTTTTAAATTAAACTAGCATTGCCGGTTTTATTGTATATTCATGTAGCTATTTGTAACGAGAATTACGGCCGCTTTGCGAATCGTGGGCCGTGTTACTGATTGCGTGCGCTTGTGTGTCGTGACAATCTGTAAGCTTACTGCATTATTGCTTCCCTGTGTACCGCGGACCGTGTTACTGGTCGCGTGTAAACTTTGTGTACAAACTCTGCACTGTACCACTCCTGCCCTGTCTGCCAAAGGGTGGCTGGCAGTATTGAATAAGTAAAATAAAAATAAATAAAAATACCATAGTTTTCTCTAAAGAATGCAAAATAGTCCCGATAAAGAAGGGACCAAGACACAGAGACACGATAGCTCTAATGCTCTTCACCACCTGTTCACAGGGGGTCTTCAGGACCCTAAATTGGGAAGAGTTAGAAATAAGGGGTAATAGAGACTATCTTAGTAACCTGTGATTCACTGATCATTTTGCCTTGATGAGTAACTCAGGGTATGTATTACAGCTCATGATTACAGAACTGGACACGGAAAGCAGAAGAGTAGATAAAGAAACTAATATACAAAAAACTAATATGCAGCAGTCTCGGCACAAAAAAAAATTTGCGATCGGTGGAGAGACAGTGAAATTTGTAAACAAATATGTCTATTTGGGTCAGGTAGTAACCACGAAGCAGCACTATGAGAGTGAAATAACTAGAAGTATATGAGTGAGGGTGATCCCATTCGACAAGCGCTCTGAAACCTTGAACAATAATTTGCCACTAACCCTAATGAGGGAGGCATATACCAGCTGCATCTTCCCAGTACTTACCCACGGAGCAGAAAACAAACACTGTTCAGGTTAAGTTCAGGACGACGCAACAAGCGATGGAAAAAAAAGTGATAGGGCTAATGGTAAAAAAACACAAGAAGAAGGCACCATGGGTCAGAGAACAAATGGGTTTTAAGGATATCATAGTTGAAATCAAGAAGAAGCAATGGACATCCGCCTGGTACACAGCACGCAGGCGAGATAATTATTGGTCCTTAAGGGTAAGTGACTGGATTCCCAGAGAAGGCGAACGCATAAAGGGGAGACAGAAAGTTAGGTAGGCCGATGAGAATAAGGAATGCGCAGGTATAACTTGGCAACGGAAAGCACAAGACCGGGTTGATTGGCGAATTATAGGAAAGGTATTTGCCCTGCTGTGGGCGTAGAAAGGCTGATGATGATGATGTTATAAGCGGGATCTTTTGTCCTCTGTAACATAAGCAAAATGCTACGATTGGCTCATATTTACCGGAATATATTTAGGAGCCGTCAATGGTTTCACTGTATGGTGAGGGAATAACAGATGAGCAGCTATGAAGTTTTCGTATGTGATGACAAGCTTTCATGTTCTTTCTATTGCGAAGCTGTTCATAAATAGTCGATTCGTAACTCGGCATTACACTGTTGTTCTCGACATTACATGACCAGCGCAAAAACTTTACCAAGCTTGGGACACACACATTGCGCCAGCCTCACTGCCACTCACTAGTGCACAACAAACTGGAAAGGAAGCGATAAAATTATTCAGTGAAAGCTATTTAGCCCTACAATGCACTTATAGCAAGATTTGATGAGTATCTGAAGACACCACTGATATATTTTGTAATGTGTTCATGTCCCGCTGTCGAAACCACTTGCTAAAATGCAGTGCTGAGTTCCCATAAAAACTCTTGGTAAAAAGCTGGCTTTTTCTGAAGGTTGGACACTGAATCAACGACATATGTCATTTCTTGTGTCAATTTTTTTCACCATATCCTTCCAATTGCTGTATTAGTTTTTTTTTCGTGTGATGTGAAACACTCTTATGAACCAACGCACTGTAGAATCAAACCGAGCATTAGTCCGAACAATATCAAGGACGACGACAAAATATCTGTCGGCAATTCTTCAATGACATGGCAGGAAGCGGTTTTCAGTGGAAGCGCCTGAAACTGTGTGTCAGAGCACTGCAGCTAAAATAGTACCTGTGTCCCACGGAAACTTTTGAAAGGCAATATAGTCGACGGCAGTCGAAGCACCGCAGCTCTATCGACTCGATAGAGTGGTCATACTGCTACACGGAAGTTTGCAACCGGCGTTGTGTGGTTCAGGTGTTTCCTGCTAAAATTGTGTGGAGTTGTAAATCCTAAATGCAAAACGTTTATTTACCTACTGCAGGCACATCTATCTATCTATCTATCTATCTATCTATCTATCTATCTATCTATCTATCTATCTATCTATCTATCTATCTATCTATCTATCTATCTATCTATCCCTCTATCTATCTATCTATCTATCTATCTATCTATCTATCTATCTATCTATCTATCTATCTATCTATCTAGCCATGTATGGGTCTGGATGCTCTTGTGATCGCTCTCTTCACTTGGGGTGAACCAAAATTATGTTGGCAGGTAAGATGGTCTGAAGAATACGACTCGCTAGTCATAAAATTGAGAATGTGACAATGCCGTCGCATACGTCCTCAAGCTCTTACGCCAGACACGTGAGGTGCATACCCGCAGACACCGGTGTGGGTATGTGCCACGGGTATGTGAGTATGCACCACAGGGAGTATTTTTTCTACAAAGGAATCGCAAGTGCGTTGAAAAATTTAACGCGAAAGCGCTAAGAAAGACGTTAACTTCGGCAGCAGTGATCCAACAAATGAAAACGTCACAGCTTTGCCACAAAGGTGAACAAATGAATGCGATAGCGACAAATTGGAAGGTCACGCGCAGAATGGTAAACAGATCGAAACGTTCCCCGCGTTTTTCACGCAAAAATGACGCGCGAAACGTACTGACAGGTACGGATGAACGAGCATAAGCTTCTCAGCTGTTACTTCGCCCTGTATGAAAAGCGCGCCCTTTTTCGCAATCGGAGGATGTGCAACGATTGCAGGGACCTTCGTGCGACCGGTAACTACAACAGAATATGTACGACGTAAGATTCTCCCCACTGCAAAATAAGGGAGCGCGATCGAGCGTACACCCCTATATTCTGTACGCAGGCCAAAGTACGCGTGAGAGATGAGAGCCATGACGCGTTCACTGGGCCATCTTGCTGATATTGCTGAAAACATGATAGTTCCCCCTTCGCTGAGACGCCCGCCAACAGCGGTAAGCGGTAGATATAAATAGGTTGCAGTTTGTACGTCCAAGGAGGTCCCCCACGGTGTCCTAGTGGCTAACGCCTCGCATTCACGACCTGGAGGTCCCACGTTCAATTCCGCGCGCCGTAGTCTTCTTTCTTAATTTGTTTCTTTCTCGCATTTTGAC
Source organism: Rhipicephalus microplus (assembly GCF_043290135.1). Taxonomy (NCBI): domain Eukaryota; kingdom Metazoa; phylum Arthropoda; class Arachnida; order Ixodida; family Ixodidae; genus Rhipicephalus; species Rhipicephalus microplus. Next base: position 170,021,106 of record NC_134703.1, read on the forward strand.
ATATACAGATACGTATACATATACTGTGCATGACATCGGCGTCAACGCCGACGCCGGCGGCGAAATCCAGCCGAGAGTGTCTATACTATTGCTATCGCAATAAAAAAGAAAAGACAGGCTGCTGCACTGTTACAGTGAGAGCTGTAACACTCTTTGGCTAAGTGCTACAAACATACTTGCTGGGTAACCACTGCGCCATAAATTAGCATACTTTTTTATAGTAGGCAGGCAATCCCTGTTTTTTTATTCTTTGGATAACCGTGGTATCCGCTGCACACTTGCACTGAGTTATGTGTGATTTTTTTTATGCAGAGGATTAAGCATTGATAAAGAATGATTCTTGAAGTGGGTATGTGCCACAGTTATTAGGTGATGAGCAAGCTTTTGTAACGAATTGGAGCATTTGACGACTCACACGTTAAGCAATCCACATTGTGTGATGCCTGGTTATTCCTTCGCGGTTCAAAAACGCTCCGTTTCCTATATTAAAAAAGATTCATTTCTCGTCATCAAGCCTGCATAAGGCAAATTTGCCAACAAGCTCCAAAGCCATCAGCGAACAAGCTAATGTTGGCAAAGTTGTTCTTAAAGGCGTTATATTATGCTATAATGAATGCTCAACTCGTCTGATAGTTAATGGTCAACTTTCCAAGCGAGTTTCTATTCGCTCTTCTGTAAAACAGGGATGCCCGAAGTCACCTCTTTTATTTGCACTTTATCTAGAACCACTGTGCTTAGGCATAATACAGTCGAGTTGCATTCGTGGCTTTAGAATATTAGGCAGTGAGGTTAAAGTATTGGCTTATGCAGACGATGTCACATTCTTTTGCACAGATAAACCAAGTGTCGAAAATGTGGTATATACTATTGAAAAGTTTGGCGTAGTATCAGGAGCTCGTTTAAATGTCTTTAAAAGTTTAGGACTGTGGTTTGGCTTGTGGGGTAGCACACCGAACCACTTTGCAGGGATTAATTGGACAAGAACTCCTCCAACATACCTCGGTGTACCATCGCATGCATATAGATTCAGTGCGCATTACTGGAAGGAACGCGTCCCTAAGCTTGAACGACAGGCCCAGACATTTGTGCCCTACCGACTTTCGATATTTGGGAGAGCTGAAGCTTGCAATTTTTTCTTAGGACAAAGCTTTACTATGTATTACAACTTATTCATTGTGCAAGATTCTATATACAACGCTTTCATCGGATTTTCGCTACTTTCATATGGTCTTCGACTTTTGAGCCCATGCGTCGTGATAATATATTCAAGCCAGTTAGTGAGGGTGGGTTAGGACTAAAACACTTTTATCTATGGCAAATAGTGTCCCGATTCTTCTTTTTTCGAGACATTTCCCATCCTGTAATCCGTTTCTTCTTGCAGGTTACACTTGTTGATTGCTTACCAGATTTAATTGTTTCATCCAACTTCTCCGAACGCCCATGCTTGTGGGGATTCATGCAGAAACTTTACCACACAGTTCAGTTCCTTAAAGCTCGCTTTTCTGTAGAATACCTGTACACAGTATCGCGCAAGGTGCTGTATAAGGACCTACTGAGTACACCCTTCCCACCTCCATTGTACCGTTCACTGTACTCCAATCTTCCAGGTCACGATGTGTTGAAGCGAGTGCGCAAAATGTACATTCCACCGAATTCAAAAACATTCTTCTATAAACTCCACTCTGAAACATTGGCGGTAAACACATGGTTAGAAAGAAACGGTAATTTATTCCGTCTGTTAACTGTCGTCTATGTGATGTGCCGGAAACGATTGAACATTGCTTTGTTAGCTCATTCGTCATTAATTCTCACACAATACGTTATCTTCTACCAGCAACGCTTGATGAAGTACCATATGATATGTTTTTCCTCATGGGTTTGCACAGCTTGTGGAAGACACGAATGCAAGACCACAATGCAGAGCCCGCCACCTCTTCAAGCGCACACTTCATTCAAATGGCTATCCACCTAAAAAACATTTACGACGAGCTAGACTTTAGACAGGACTGGTACTCCGTCTTAGAGAACTGTTTGACCTCACCCCCTTTTTGTTTGTATAACACGATGTGAAGAACTCTCCATGTGAGGAACTCGCGCTGTGTTAGCCATTTAGTGTTTATGAGTAACGCTTGAACGCTTACTTTCGCGATTTGATTGTACTTTTGTTCGCTTGATTTTGTCTTTATTGCCCCAGTATTTTAATAAATACCATGAAAAAAAAACATCAGCGTGGCTCAGTAGTAGAATACAGGACTGGCACGCAGTGGACCCGGGTTCAAATTCCATTGTGTCCTAAGTGTTTTTTGTTTACGAGTTTTTTTTCTCATTTCTTGTGATAGTGATTACGGATACCGGCGGCGGAAGCAGACAGCTACGGCGTCGCACGTTACCTGTGTTCTGATGCCCTAACATCTTTTGCTGTAGATTAGATATAAGGGCAACAGTAGAAATATAACCCGAGCATTCTGCGTGGCAATCGGGTGTTCTAACAGAGAGCCATGCCAGGTCTCGATACTATTTATGAAAAAGACACTCCTCAGGCGTGATGCTCGTGAAACGTCAGTTGTGGTTGGAGTGCTGATTATCCAATATTATAACGATTACCTATGCATAGTCCTATTATAGGCCATCTCGTCGACTTAACGTCAATTGTAGTTAACCCATTGTAGTTGAGTTATGTAACTACGTTCAAGACTACCATCCTCGTGATTACAGGCCCTACATATAAGCTTACCGCTTGTGAAGTTGCTATCACTCGTGTTGCTGTTGGCATCGTTATGCAAGTGTAAATACTAGTTAAATAAAACATACGTGAGTGTTGATTATATGTCTGGGCGTACAAAGTGGGTACATGTTCTCAGCATCATAGGGCCTAACCAATTACAAGACAGCTCCTTTTTTACCACATGCTTTCTATAACGTTAGTTCGTATGTTGCGTGAAATCTGTCGAAATCATTTATCTCCCTTCCACATTTTCATTAATAAAATAATATAAATACGCTTAACGGTACACATGCATCTGTTATTTTCAGTAACAAATTTCATTAAATTGCTTACAAGTAACTATAAATCCCTGTTGGCCTTTTATGTTGCTGAGCAGCGAAACTGTGTACACGTTGTCATCGCTTCTCAGCGTTTGTACCTTCATGCTGTTTTCGTTTCCGTCGCTCAATAGCCATCGAGGTTTCAACACAAGTGGGGGCGCTCCGTTGATTTGGTGCAGTATTGACTCAACGGCTCTCTAAATCGCCCGTGGGAGAGCTCGCGCTTGAGAGTTTATTCAATCAACCATCGGTTGGTTAAACGGCTAACCAAACGCCAGTGTTGCGCTGATAGACAATGCAAAAATAAAACGAACTATTGCTTTCTTGCTTCAATTTTCCTATGCGGTCAGCATTTCAGTCTGCTGAAATGCTACATATGGTCCAGTAGCCGGCCTGTCGGCTTTTCAGACTCGAGAATTCATTCTCAAAGATTCGTGTTCAGCGTTGATGGGGACAATTATTCTGGGTTGCATTCGCATTCTGGAGTTGCAATCACCGCAGGCCGAAGCCACTACACAAATTGTCCCCAGATAAAGGCATCGACATCGTAAAATAGCAATTTCGTGCGCTAGCGTGATCGTGTCTATAAAGAGAGGCCCCTCAGTGAACGGCTAACGACATGGTCGTTGTGGTGGTATAGCCACTGTCTGTAGCCCTCCGGTCCGACCATTACTGCCGGAAATCTAATTAACGCTGGCGCCGTAATCAATCTTAACAAGTCTCGACTCTAACATGTAGGACATATATCGATTGGCCATTTTTTCCCGGGCCCTAATGACTTTTCGCTTTCGTTTCGATGCTTCGCTTCGCTCATGTTGGATTGTTCTATACTGAAGGCCATCTGACAAAGCCGCTTCCAGTAAAAAAAGTGGCGGCGCATTGAACTTTAGTACTTGTTGCGACGCCTTTGCTAACAGCCTTTTCGCGCACCGCTCATGGAGGTGGTTAATCAGAAGCATGGCGGAAACTACTCGTTCTGCTACGACGTCCTCAGAGCGCTTCGTAGTCTCTCTTTGAAGTTTGTATTCGTTGAATTCGTGGTGTACACATCCGGGCTGTATCAACAGCCCTTATTTTTATGTGCGCAGCAGCTTATAGCGGAGAGAAGTCTGGTGTGCACGTCACCAGATTTACTGCGCGGGCGCAAGAGCCAGCAAGCACTGCCAGAATGTGCTCACGCGCTAGAGCGTTTCAGCCTGTGTAAGGGGCTGGGTAAGACGCTGTGGCATCTTCCCCTTATACTCTCCCAGCCATCATCTGGTGTTTCAGCCTGTGAAGGGGCTGGGTAAGACGCTGTGGCTTCTTCCCCTTATACTCTACCAGCAATCATCTGTTGTTTCGTCTATCACTTACTTTATTTACACTGCCAGTTTTCTTCTACAATGACTATCTTCCAAGAAGTCATATATCATGACACAAAAACTTCGAACTTTTTTGTAGAGGGCTCTTCTTTTAGCAAATTGGACAGAATTTTGGTCTTTAATTTGAACATACCTAGTACGAGAAACAAGCAAACTGATGTACTGTTTAATTCATTAGAGTATACGTTCGAGTTTTCGCCCTTAACTGAGACTTGTTGGTCCTGCACGTAGGATGCTGTGTTTATTGAAAGGCACAAGTATGAAAGCTTGCATAGACCGAATTGAAAGGGGTAATGGTGTGTCATTATTTATACAAAAAGATGTTTCATATGACGTGCTTCACGAATTTTCTTGCGTCAGCACACATTATGACTTCATTCGCTTACATTTGTAATGTCTCTGATCGTCACAGTTTATCGACCCCATTTCTGTACTTTATAAATTCTATGTTTGAATATGCGTCCTAGAGAAATTATAATACTGTGCTTGTTGGTAAATTCAGAATTTATTTGTCACTTTTTACTGCTTAAAGTAGACAATTTTTATATGTAATTGAATCATATTCATGTAAAAACCTTATAAGTTTGTCAAGTAGAATAACAACAGAAAATGATACTCTGCTATACATAAGTATAAATAAGGAGTGTAGCCAGGTCAGTCCTGGTGTGCTGATTGATTGATTTATGGGGTTCAACGTCCACAAACAACTATATGGTTAGGAGAGACGCCGTAGTTGAAGGCTCCTGAAATTTTGACCACCTGGAATTTTTTAACGTGCACACAATTCTGCGCACATGGGCCTACAGCATTTCCGCCTCCATCGGAAATGCAGCCGCCGCAGCTGGGATTCGATACCGCGACCTACGGGTCAGCAGCCGAGTACCTTAGCAACTAGACCACCACGGCGGGGCAGTGCTGGTGCGGTAAAGATGGTTGGAGTGACCACTTGTTATTGTTAAGTTTTTTCCTGCAACTAAAAAAGAAACAAAAGCGTTAACAATGATCCTCATACGCATCTCTTTTTCATTGTAAATGTATTGTAAACCTTTTGGCTGGTATTGAAAGTGTGGGATGCCGTGTCGATAGACGTATGCATCCCAACATAAGACACAAGGACTTTTTATTACCGTGATAGCAGCAGTGGGGCAAGCATGCTGAAGCTGTGCTCGAATGGTTAGAGAAGCAATAGATGGGACCGAGTTTGGCAGCTAGGGTTTTATAGCCACCAGTGGTGACGTAAGCCTTTCGTAAATCTGCGGTGGTGGGGTGTTGCAGCATGTGGCATTGTCACGCCAGGCTAACCAGTGACGAGACAGTCTGTGCAGGTTTGTGTACAGTGGTCGCCCTAAAATTATCGACCGGAATATTGGGTACAGTTAGCGCAGCCCTAATATATCGTATGATCTATTCCTGCAACAAGTAAAGAGCCGTTATGATGCGACGTTTTCACTACCATACTATAAAAAACAAGGGAACTCTAAGAAAACATAGATTGACATAAAACTGTACAAGAAAATGAGAGAAACTACACCATATCTTCATTAAAATAAGGAACATATCTAGAGAAGATGAATATTAAAAGCCTACAACAAACTAATCTCTGATTTGAAGAAAGCCCGCAATCAGTATTACCAGACACAATTTGCAGAGGTACCTTGCAATCCTAGAAAAGCATGGAACTAGTTACGTTCTTTTATAAAAAGAAGATAACTTTGCCTCCCGTCAGCCCTAACGATTGACGTTGTTAAGAATAGAGAAGCTAGCCCAGCGGAAAAATTAATTAATCGTTTCTTAAATTCAAGTGCAGCAGCTCAGACAAAATATGGAGCAATTGACTACCGAAAATTCAATTCTTCTTCCTCTGTGAACTCTATTGTTTTCACCTTTGTATTCAAGTACAATTATTACGTACCTGAAGTCAATAAATAAAAATAGTGCCACATTTTATGGTGACATCAAGGTTGAAACAAAATGAACTTGTCACCGAATCCCTGTGTGGCCCACTGCAGCATATCGGCAATGAAGCTTTCACCCCTGGTATTTTTGCTGGTGCCATTAGGATAGCTAAGGTGGTAGACATCTGCAAAGGTGGCTCTCACAATGACTTGAATAACTACCGGCCTATTTTGTGCCTGTTTATTTTCCAAATCTTTAGAATACCTATACAATCAAGACAAACGAAGTTTCTTCGTAATCATCTAATGCTTACAAGGCAACAATTTGGTTTCTGTGAAACGAAATCAACCGGAATGTCACTTTCGGATAATAAAGAATTATTACTAAGTAATATAGATAATAAGCAATATACTGTTGCATTACCTTTAGACTTCAACAGAGGTGTTCAATTCCATAAAGCCTTTCATTTTGTTTCAAATACTTCCTTACAACGATAATAAAAGTATCGTACTCAATTGAATACGCAGTTGCTTATTATACAGAGTACCGTTCGCAGGTGTAATTGGCAACTGTTCTCAATCTCAGCGGAAAAAAATATGGCGCTCCCCAAGGTTCCATTATCGGATCATTATTATTTATTCTTTACATAAACGGTATTACGAACATACTGAGAACTGCCAGCATATTTCTCTATGCAGAAGACACCAGTACTTTTTTTTTCCGGCAAAGATATACTTAAACTTCGAACTGTGTCTAATAGATGAGTAATCGAAGTATCACACTGGTTGCATATGAATCAAGTTCAACCTATTGTAAAAAAGTAATTTTACTATTTTGAAAAGGATAACAAACCTCACGACCATAATGCCTGTATGAGATTTCGATACTGCGCTATTGGGCGGATTCCGAGTTATAAATTTACAGGTGTTGTTCTTGAAAAATATGAGCTAGACACTTCGCGTAAACAAGATCCACGGAGATTTGTGCAGGTTAATCCTAATGCGGTATAATATCCGCTCTTTGTTGCTTAATTGGCTTAAACTGACGTTATAATATGCCCTTGTTCACTTTCTATTGCAATGCTGTCTGCTAATCTTGGGTACCACTACTCAAACAAAATTCAATGGAATATTGTTTTACAAAAAAAGAGCTGTTCGTTTCATTGCAAATCTTAAGCGAAATGACCACACAGCGGCATGCTTTTTCAAGGTTAAAAATTAGGGGAACCTTAAGGTTTTGCTTCAAGAGTCGAACATGATAGCGATATTCTAGTCCTAGTGCGTACCTCAAACACTTAGTGTATGAAATATTTTCGAACTTGCAATGCACCCACTACGTTGCCTTAAGGGTGCAGCAGCGGGTGTGCCATTTTTCTTGGGCTTTAAGCTCTGAAGTCCTTATGATATTCTCATGTTCGGACGCCCTATGACAATGTACAGTTGTGCCACGCATTATTACAACAATATTTTATGTTGTTTTGTGAATCATATATACAGGACGCGTGTGTAAAGCATAAAAGTTAATTTCATTGCGTTTCCAAGCAGAGTAGATTATTTTCACCACATTCATAAGCAAAGACGTGGCTGTGTGGTGGAAGAGCCGCTTGGCACGGAAGAACTAGGAAACAATTTCCATTTAGAGACACAGAATTTTTTATTATTTATTTTGTTTGCATATGTCCCAGTTTTTCAGTCACGAAAAATTTCTCAAGTTTCTGTCATGAAAAATTGATGATTTTTCACTCACAACCAATGAAACCGACACTGACACCGGAATTTCTCCGAAACGATTTTTTTAACTCCGTGGCGTTAATAAACTAAGAATTCCTCAGTTATTCCCACTCAATCTCGCCATAGATATAAACAAGGAAATTTATTATTACGCCTTAATCCTGCCGCCATCTTCATCATATGCCCAAATAAAATATTACCAAAAACACAATCCACTTTAAACGCCTATGTTTTGAAAGAAATATGGTACTCAAATTGTACTATATTGTACCATTGTACTTAATACCAGAATTCGTAAATGAGAACCGACGAATCGCCAAAATGATTCAGGACAACTATTCGACATACCACATCCGGGAGAAATGTTAGATTACTTTTTGTTCAGCTCCTAATTTTTCCTTTATAATGTGCAGTTGCAGATTTTTATTCCTTTTTCCTCTTATTTGTTTCGTACTGTTTTGTAGTACTGATAATCATGGCTCCTATAAACATTTTCATGACACGCAATATTATTGGTGTGTGGTAAATGTAGCTAGTCTACTTATTGTGTTTGGTTGTCTGTATGCTTGTATTTCACCTCCTTTCTTTTCACCTGTATTTGCACATGTTCCACGGTTTTCCACCCCTGAGAAACGTAGGTGTACGAGGCTTTTCTCAGGTAATCGTATCCCTCTTTAGACCCTAACCTAGACAATGACTGTCTGAATAAAGTTCAAACTCAAAATTAAAATGAACCAATGCGTTGTATCCCAGGCATGACGCGCTGGCACATGCTTGCGCGTTCGGACCTGCGTAAGTGGTTGTGTGAGAGGCAGACGCTTCTCGCCCTTACACTCACTCAGCAATCACTTCATGACGTCGGGGAATGATAATCTGCAGACGCGTGATAAACGCACGTGCTGCCGCTTGGCGTGCTCCAATAAGCGTTCGGCACGAGTAGCAGCAATGGAAACCATAATGAATTGAAGATGTGCTCCACTTACAAGGATGCGCCAAAATCGGGTGAGGTGCCCGTGATGAACGGAAGTTAAATTAACCCCTGCGCTTCTTCGCATGCTACTTGTGGTCCCCTTTTGTGGAAGGTGGTGTAATTTTGATCTGCTGAAAGTTGCCTGACTAGGGGAAACGCAACATAGGTATACTTTTGGAAATACCAAATTCAACGAGGCGATTTGATACCTAGAACCGTTCGCATATTCATCCCTAAAGAGGCATCATGCATGACCAGCTCTCAGTAATAAGTTTTATTATTTTGCGAATGCTTGTACCCGTTATATTTCTTGTTTTTAGTAAGTAAAGGATTGATTTTGTTACTAGGTAACAATCAATATCATCTGAATAAATGTTTGAACAATAAACGACGTATATAGTACAATGTAAACGAGGAATATGGCACGATGAAGGCAGGTTTATTATGTGGGGTTTAACGTCCCAAAACCACCATATGATTATGAGAGACGCCGTAGTGGAGGGCTCTGGAAATTTCGACCACCTGGGTTTTTTTAACGTGCACCCAAATCTGAGCACACGGGCCTAAAACATTTCCGCCTCCATCGGAAATGCAGCCGCCGCAGCCGGGATACGAACCCGCGACCTGCGGGTCAGCAGCCGAACACCTTAGCCACTAGACCACCGCGGCGGGGCATGAATGCAGGTCTGAGCATTCATAAAATCTGACGACTCTAAAGTCAAGTCACAATGAGTTTTGTGGTTGCGAATGCCTGTGCAGGCAGACTTCGCTGCTCTGTATACAAATTCACTTTGACACACCATCACGTGACGGCCGATAATAGTCTGTGGGTGTTAACTGCAACCAATTAGAGGTAACCACTGTCCGGCACCATTTCGGCAGTGTTTTCTGCGAGTCCCAGCAAAGGCGAACGCGCAACTTCTGCGTGATTATATGACAACAAACACGGAGTGATCGGTACAACACCACCCTTCACTAAAGTGTGTGCATGGAGGTGTGGTTTATTGTGCTATCGTTTTCAAAAAAAAAAAAAACTTAGAAATATGAGGGAATAGCTTTTTGAAACATATTTTTTTCAGAGAAGGTAAAGAAAGCGTGTTGTACAGTTTCGCACTAAAAAATTCGGAGCACTAGAGCGGTGGCCGATGATCGGCGAAGCACATTTACGGAAAAATACAGCCGTAATCTGCACGCGCGTGGCATCCCTAGCAAGCGATTCCCGCTCCGTAGAGCGAATGCAGATGAGCGTTTGTTTTGCGTGAAGAAAGTATAAAAAATAAAATATAATTTGTAGGCTACAGCGTGCCCGCGCTCTATGCAGTGGCATAACTAAACGAAAGCGTAATGCTTGTGGCGAGTGTTAAACTCTGTATTGAGTTTTCATTTACCCTTCCCCACTAAATGTCACTAAGCTCCTTAATTATCTTACTTTGTTATGACCAGGCTTATTGTGGAATTTTCATCTTCAGTAGTTACTCGTAAACTCTAGCCATTAGTGTTTGAAATTATTTGTTACTTTTGCTTTTTACTTAGTTTGTTCATTTCTTAGTAAAATACATACTTCAGTACGCTTTAAGAATTGTGTGATCCTATGCGCATATTTGGTCTTAATGATGACTTGTAAACGTAAAGGCGTTTAGTACTCCTCGATGACTTTTTATTATTAAGTTTTTCCCAATGCTTTATTGAGCTCTAAAAGTTCACTATGCCGCTTTCACTTTTTTGCGACAGAGAGTGTTGTCGAAGACGCGTCATCAAAAGGTAATATGCTACGGTTATTGAAGCAGTTAATAATATAGCTTTCAAAGGCGTCGGGATAGATTAGCTTGCATGCAGTGTGCGAATGCTTCACTGCTTGCAGACGCACGCACAGAGCGCTTTGGAAACGGCATCCACACAGTGAACCCGTGAACGTTTAAGGTACCAAACTCAATAATTGTAGTGTTCGGCAACCCTTATCCAGATGCGTTGGAGAGGGAGGCGAGCCTGTTGGGGATATCGCGCATGCACAGACCGTGGCACTACTCTTTTAATGGCACGCCGCCACGATCAGTAACTACCTCTGCAGCTCTGCGAATCAATTTGTGGGCAATTGCAAATTCCGTAGAGGATCCACGCATTAAAATTGGTAGATTCTGGGAGCGAAGTAACGTGGAAGTTCTCAACTACATTAAGAAATTTCTGAATTCATTTCTTGTCGCAGTACTTTGTAAATAAATACAGATAACTTTTAAAGGCAACAGATTGTCTCTTTAGGGTTTTCCTGTTATCCGCAATGTGAATGGGTCTCGTCTATATTACAATAGTGAAAAAAATCGTATAAACGTTATATTGTTCTTTTAATTGCTGATTAAGCAAATCGTGGAGCAACATTTCATCTGACTATGCCGGAGGGATGTCTTTTTAAGTTTGCTTGCCTACGGCACCATCTATAAGGCTGCAACTAATTTAAAACGCAAAGTGGGCTACTGAGTGCTCTTCATTCAGACGATTCAGCTCACCTCTCTGCAAAATCAAATTTCATGCAGTATTCACCCTTCGTTGTTAGCAGCCAAATTATTTAGAAATATATTGCATGCCCCTTACACACTTTCCCATTGTGGCTTTTAAGTTCTTTACTAGCAAACAAAAAGAAAGACGACAAAAAATTGAAGCGGTTTGTGTGATAATACTTCTCCTTGTGAAAAGGGAAATAAAAAGACATTCCCGCGAAAGTTACGCGTTGAACGGAAGGAGTGGACTGTCTGCAGTTGCAGACTTCTTTGGCAAATGTGAAAAAAAAAACAAAAAGCCCATAAATGCGAATTTTTAGATCATTAACTGCATAACTTTTGTAAATTCTTATGATTCAAACGCAAAGGTATTTCAATATTATTGCAGTTAGGTTTAACGAGCCATGCAGTGCACGATATCCACACCAACGTTTGTATTTGTGCCAACGTGCCGCTAATGCTCGATTTTCTTTGCAATTTATATTGCCGGTAATGGACAATTCGTGATGCAAAGGAGCATGTTTTCGCTGACACTGAGCAGTGCGCTGTTCTCCAATTTGTTGAAGAAGTCAAGTCCACCAACATAGACTCAGGTAGCGAAGACGATAGAGGGGACCCGTGTTCAAGAGTTGTTAAGAGTTTAGGAAGCCGATGCACGATTCACTGAACCGAATAAGTCACTTCTTTACTACAGTGATACAGCTTTTCATAACGAACTACTTCGTGTAGCTATGACTGGCAGCAGAAACATGGTCCTTATTTGTGCAGCATTATTAAAGGAGTAGTACAGAGGTGGTGGTCCTCCCGTATGCACCGCTGGCGTACTTCACTTTGTAGATCATGGAGTGCGTTATACAATGGTTGGTGCATTGGCCCTTGTCGGCGAGAAGCTGTCTTAGTGTCGACATTACTTCCTCAGCATATGTAACATAATTACTACTATTCAGCTAAGCCTGCACAGCTAACGTCCCCTATACATTCCTTGATTTCATTGTCTGCAAGTTTTTGTTGTAGCTCATTGTTATTGTCACCTGTTGTTTCTAATTTCATTTAACTAGGCAACAACTACTTTTCGAGAAACGAATCACAAAACATTGGCGCCGTATCTGCATGTAATCTACAAATGTCGTAAAAAGACAATAGTCTTGCGTGTGGAGAGAGTGAACAAAGCATTTATTTGATGTTCTGTGCAAAAAAATCGGTGAATGGTATACCGGAGGCGCTGCGTTAGAGTGCCTCGAGCATGCAGCGGAGGCAAACGAGTGGATCAAGTCACGTCACACGTGAGACATGAACACCATCTGGCAATTTCTTTTGGAAAACAAAGCGCGTGGCCGTGCACGCCCGTCTCTGAGGTGATAAGCTGTAGAACGCGAGGCGACGGATAGGTGCCCCCACCATCTCGTCTTAGCAAAGCGTTGGAAACACTTCCCGTTCCGTGCGAGCGTTGCGTGGTAAGCGCAGCGTGATGAGCGCTACGGTCCTTAAAATTACTTATGTGTGCGTTTTCTAGTAATAGATGCATATGCAGAATATATGCGTGTTGTTATGGTGCCCCAGACACGCGCAATAATTGCTTTGATTTGACAATTGCACAAGCATGAACGCTCAATCTTGAGCAACATTAGTGGGTGCTGTGGTTGGGGTCGACCATTTCAAGTACCCGATGCTGGTAAGAGTGGAAAAACAGACAAATGTACTGACAGACAGACAGACAGACAGACAGACAGACAGACAGACAGACAGACCCAATTTTTGCGTAGGAGGTTCCCAAGAAAGACTATCGTCTTTAAAAAAATGAATTTGCCGAAGAGTACGATTGGGCTGAAGTGCACTCGGAAGGCACTTTAAAGTATTGACAGGAAATCTGGAACAAAAGTGTACAACTACTTCACACTTGCAGTTCCGACATATTGAGCTGAAACATGGAGGATAAGAAAATGGCTAGAGAAAGAGCTGGGAGTAGGGGAGGGGCCGCTCAGCGTCCAGTTCAACGTAAAATGATCGAAACACCATTAAGCGATTGGAGGATGACGCTAACGATACAGGAACAGACAGGAGCCAGATACCGTCATCATCATCATCATCAGCCTGACTACGTCCACTGCAGGACAAAGGCCTCTCCCATGTTATACCGTAGTGACGTCAAACGCAAAAAATGACGATAGTTATAGCGCGACAACAAAATGACGACACAGAGACAAGAAGGACACGAAGGACACGAGCGCTGGTGTCCTTCTTGTCTCTGTGTCGTCATTTTGTTCTCGCGCTATAACTATCGTCATGCCATACCAACTAGCCCAAGCTGCCACAAAAAATGAACCTGGCCTGGCCACGTAATGCGTAGGTCATGCAACCACGGGACAGTTATAGCAACAGAATTGTTGCCGAGGGAAGGGAAATGCAATAATGGCAGGAAGAGGACCACATAAAATGACAAAATTAGGTGGTTTGAAGAAAAATATGGAATCAGCTCGCTCAGGATACAACAAACTGAAGATCAATGGGATAGCCCGTCGTACTACATCGCACTAGAACAGACTCATGATGATGACGGTCGTAATTGTGCATTACTTCTCACCTTCTATAACAAAGACGGGCGAATCTCAAATGAATTGTTTTTGCACTCGCAGGCTGTTCCCGCCACGCAAGCGGCTCCTCGGTCAGGTCGCAGGCCTCGCAGCGGTCGGCGGCTTTCAACAGGAGCTGCTCGCTGTCCAGGGTCGGCTCCAGGCAGGCCCCGGCTGTGACTAAGGGTGCCGAAAGTTTTGCCGTTGCCTCCGCTGCTGTGCCCTCCGAGGCCTCGGGCACCGAGGACGAGGACGACCGTGTCCCACCGGCGCCTCCGCCGGCCACCATCGGAGGCCAGCAGAGGAAGCCGCCGCACGAGCCTGTGCGCAGGGCCAGCTCGTCGACAATGGAAGCGGTGCGCTCGGACCCTGAACAGCCCATCAAGCGACCGCTCAGGTCACCTCTATCACATGACGTGCGCGACAAAGTGAAGGGCTCGTGATAAGTTCACTCACTACCAACACGTGTCCTTGTGGACGAATACAATGAACGTTTGTAAATAGGAAAGCCATCGCGGTAAGAAGCGTGGCACAAGTGAAGGGACACACAACAGATGACTCCTCCTGTGTGTTCCTTTACTCGTACGTCTCTTCTTGCACTGCTTCTTTGTTCAATTACAAACCAAGTACCCAATTTTCAACCAAGCACCCAACGAACGACACTTCTGTAATGACCGTGCTGGACTGGATAAAGCTATCGCGTGTCTTATCGTTCAGTACAGACCACGTTTTGTCAGTATTTGTGCCTTCTGGGTTGTTATCGGTGCGCTCATCAGATCGAAGGCTCGATTCGAACCCCGTAATAAAACTGGCGTATTTTGGAATTCATACGACCCATGCCGCATATATTTTTCTGTACACTATACGCGTCATCGAAACGCGAAAAATAGGGCTAAGTAATTCCCGTTTATAAAGCTCACGTCATGTCACCACAACTTTCACTCGTACACTTACATTAGAGACAGTGCCACATTAGATTTGTGGGACAGTACGCGCTCAGGCTGAGCACTCTTTATATATATATATATATATATATATATATATATATATATATACATGACTGATCTCTGTGTGATAAGAATAGGTAGAACACGAGAGTATGACGTGTCTTCATAAAGGTTATTGCGTGTTTATTGTGCATTATTTTGCCACTAGAGAAAAGGAAATAATAATAATATAGCCAAAAAGCGCAATGTCACTTTGGTGCTAAACAACGACGTTCTCTTTTGACGTATGAACACTGTACGATGAAGGGTGTAGAAAAGCTAGTGCGTCTCGTTTAATAAAGCAGATAAACGATGGCTGACAACTGCGCACACTGCTGTTGTTGCGCCTTATCACTCCCAATGTTCTGCTCTCACGCTTTCAGTGGGCCACCTGGCCACAATATAAGAAATTAAGAAATCTTGAAAGGAACCTTTGAAAAGTTATGTAAACGATATTACAGGGAGATATCAACGACATCCCAAAATAGCTGCAAAAAAAACTGGCGTGATTGTTTACAAAAGAGATTTGCTTTGTGTTTTCGCAACGTGTCCGTAAATATACAAGTGAACTTCTCTTAGACTCCAAAAGTTTATGACAGGGCATCCCCAACTTTTATTGTTCGATATTACCGAAAACGTTGATAGCGCAGAATGCGCCTTGAGTTCATGTTCAGCAGTTACTTCACTGAAGGGAAAGCACTATCAATACTCGTGAAACACGGAGACACACTGTTTGAATACAGTTGTCACGCAGTTAGATGTGCATTGATGAAGAGAGCGTCAATGATCAATGATAAAATTTGACGAACATCTCTACAGACGAGGCGCACTCTGGCAGCCGGCAGAGAAGCCTTCTGCGCATGCAGTGGCAGGTTGAAGCATGTGCTAGGCGTTTACCATCGTAAATGGCGTAAATGTATCTACAGTATAACTATAGAAATCTTGCGGTATTTCCCACAAGTTGACTAAACCAGGGGTCAGCAACCTGTGGCCCAAGGGTAATATGTGGCTCACGTGCTATTGTTATGCATCTCCCAGCATGATGTCACCCTCCCCTCATCTGAAGGCCAACATGGCAGATAGTTTTGAGCATGAATTGGTTTTTCGCTAGTAAGAGATCGTGGTAAGTTGCAACCATGTGTTGTGCGTGGTAATTTAGAAAATTTTTAGCAAAGATCTTCTCCTTCATGATTGACCGTAACACACCCGCCATGTCGGCTCCGCTAAAATGGACCCTGAGTATCAAAAGGCCACCGACGCTTGGCTAGACTGTATCGTTTTTGCGTTAAAAACCATCTTGCACCTAATGGCCCACAAATATGATTTATAACTTCTTTTTTTGCTCTCGCAGGATGTCACCGGCTACACAACGGCTGCAAATTTAGAGTAACCTGCATTCCACTATGTCTGAAGAATCGTAGCATGTAGTGGTGTAACCAGTGACAATGCCAGAGTGGTACGGCGACGCAAAGTGTCAAAGATTGGGCCATCCGACATCAGGAAGATCTGCAAGCACACGCGCACATGCCATGGGAGAGTTCGTTCACGTAGAGACTGTAGAACACGCACGACGTAGAAAAGTAGCGTGCCAGCGTAATGTAACGCGAAGAACGTGACAATGTAGTGGTCGACGGCGATGCGAACCACGTGATCGACATAACGCGCGCGGACCAGTGAAAGTAACAGAGGACGCTGCCATGCCTACGCTGACCGCGCGTGCACGAGAGGGTGCGCCGATGTGTTTGGGGGTGCGAAACGTAATTCATCGATTGCCGGTGGGCCTTTGGAGACACCCGGCTTTGTTATTTTCCCTAATGAATGATCGAGGAGTACACGTCTCTTTAATACAGAACGCACTTGCATACGGAGACATAGAAGGATGGTTGAGCATGAATAGTTGTTAAAACTGCATTTCGATGGATTTCCGTGAATAGCGAAAAATCTGGAACGGCATGTCTGCCCAGGTTTGAGAATGAAATCATAGTGGTAACGTTAGCGTGGTGCACAAATTCAGCCTTTTTTCTTGTATCAAGTGCACTAGCAGGAGTGGCGGACGAGTACCTCTTTAGCCATCTCTGCAACTACTGGCACTTACGTTATCTCATGCGAAGGATAAATCACCAGTTGACGTGACCTTAGGCTAGTTGCCCCTTACATTACGTAAATCGGCGCAGTGATAGAAGAGCTCGTGTCTCGAGCTACTATGCCATGCTTTAGTGCACTACACTTTATTTTTCCTAATCACGTCAACGTAGGCGAACTCACCAGCTTCTTTACTTTTCAGAAAGAAGCTAAACACATCACGCTTCTGTGCACCAGGGGGCCTCGCAAATGTCATTTTACTAGATAGAGTTATAAGAAGCAACACTTCTATACGCGTTCTGCCTTGAGACTTTTATTAAGCTATGCACAAGTCCTAAATTTGCTTGCGTTTAATATTTCTTTATCAGAGTGCTTGAAGAAAATGAGACAAAAGACACCGACGAAGACGAAGAACATGTAAAAACATCAGCACTTGGCCCCGACTTGAAAACCTTGTTACTGGTTCGAAATGGTTACTTAAGAGACTCTCGAGCGGGGTCTTAGCTGTGTTAATATGAAATAGTACTTTTTTGTATTTTAGAAAGAACCTATTTTCCTTAATTCATACTTGTTGCTGAACAAACATTGTTTCGTCCGGCTCACAATTAGATTTTTCACAGATATGCCCAGACACAGCCATGAGGTTTAAAACGTTGTTTCTAATACTTGTAAAAGAGATTCATACCACAACTTCGTTATGTTTTTGCTGTAATTTTTTATAATATTGAGTTGTACAAAATACAAGTTGTTTCTGTCATCTGAACTACACTGTTAATAAACCTTGTCTGGAAGAACACTGTCGAAGTCTGTTTCACTTCACACATTTCTTTATAGCTGGAAGCTTTGCGGCTGCTTCGTTATTTTTGCTTCGACCGACCAGTTAACTCCAGGCAAGCAACAAACATCTCCATCGTAGTTGAGGTCCTGTGACTTCAGCAAAAGAAATTTGCCCACAAGTCTGCCTGTTTGCAGGTTGTGTAGCACGAGTATAATCCGTGCAAAACCAGCACGACGACGGAGAGCCCCAACAGAAACAAACAGCTCTCATTAGCGTTTGCGCTGTTTACTTTCGCAATGAAATACCACGTAGTTTCGAATCTGCCTTGTCTTCCTGTTTCGCACGTGAAAACAAACAAGGCACCGTACTTATATTTATTAGCTGAAGGAACATTTTACGGCTCGTATCTTGGCAAAGTTCCTCTTGCTTGGGTTATATACGATAAGCCTGGCAGGTTGCTTGCGGAATTGCGTTGGACTAGAAATATTTTTTTTTGCAAATGAACCAGTAATTAGCGCAGGAATATAAACAAATAGTAATCATTCAGATTTTGTTTCGGGGAAAGTGTTGGACATCTGAAGGTCCTACGTGTAAGCAAACTGGTTTCGAAGAACCTAATTTTGTAGTTTTATTTCTCGAAATATCCATTGCATGAAGCTCAAAATGTTTTACGTATTGCTATAGACTAGTTTTATTTTATTTGGTGCCTTGGTGAAACTCAACAAGGGACTACAATAAAAATAGTGGGTATCATAACATTCTTCAGTTTTTTACAGCCTTCTTTATTATATTCTATTTAGAAAAATGTTTAGAAGAAACTATTTCCTAAAACAAAGCCTCCGGTAATCCCGAGCATCAGGCTAAGGTGACAGGTTTCTTTATTTCCTGAAGCTTTTACTTCTACTACCCTGTTGGCCCTAGCGAAGAGTTTTCACAGAATAGGAAAATAAAGACGATGGCAAGCCTGGCATGGATGTGAACTTACAAACGTAAGGATTCACCAGAGAATCATACGGGAAGAAACAGTGCTCTGGCAAATAATACTCCCTGTTGCAGAGGACTGGCGTATCTTTCTCTATATTGTGGGACATGCAGCCACGTATAGCTTGCTCCGTCTTGCGGTACCGGCTAGCCGTACCTGCTACGATCAGCAGCGTCCTCCAATGCGTTCAAGCCATGGTTTCGTCCAGGCCAAGCACCAACCCCGACACGCACCACGCCTCACACGTGAACTTGAGCGTGGTCTCTGCGGTCTTTCGTTGGAAAACAGAGAAAAATTACTTCCCGCGTGTGCATCAGTGTTCGGCAGTGGTACAGCAGGATCTAAAAAGTTGGGGCATGCAGTATATAATTGAAAACTACCAGTGATATATATATATATATATATATATATATATATATATATATATATATATATATATATATTGTAACAGACTAGAAAAAGGTAGAGAAGAGAAGAGAAGCAGAGGAAGACAAAGAGTCTCGGCACGATCGCAGTGTGCTGCCGCAAACGACCATCGTTCACCTCCTGTATATATAACCATCTTATCACAGCTCGCTGTTACAGTTGTGGTGGACGTGCTGGGTAATCGACACCCGAAGACGGGAGTTGAACCGCAAGTTCTTCGACGGAGCCGTCGCAATGCTGGACTACCACCGAATACATCTGGTCTGGACATGTCCCACAACGCAAATGAACACCGACTCTCTCGACTTCTGCGCCGACCAGCTCGGCTCCACAACTGAGAGATGCTCGTCCCTTTGCCGGCAGACCAGATGAAGACGTTGAGGTTTGGCTCATTCATTACAAACGGGTGAGCGCCGCTAACATATGGGATGCCGCTTCTCGGCTTTTGTACGTCACGTTCTTTCTGACGGATACTGCATTAATGTGGTACGAGAATCGGGAGGAAACGCTAACGAGCTGGGACGGATTTGTTTCTGAAATCAAAGAGCGTTTCAGCGACCCAACAACGATAAAGAAAAGGGAAGAACAGACGCTAATGCAACGCGCTCAAGTGCCAGGTGAAACTTGCATGACCTACATTGAGGAAGTCATAAAGCTATGTAGGACCATTGACTCCGGAGTGTAAAAGAAATGGCCGAGGATGTTTACAGTTTCATCATCGCAAAAGAGACCTTGACATCTGTCACCGGCGTCATTCGTTATTGCCGCACTTTTGAGCAACTAAAGACGAGGCGCATCACGCCGAAGTGCGGCAGGCTACCCAATGTCACGACGATCGCGAGCATAGACAGCAGCCAGGCGCTTGATCTTGCATCAACAATCCGGCAAATATTACGTGCAGAACTCGGCCTGTACGCGCAAGTGGCAAACCGCCAAAGCACTCATCCCCCCTACCAGCCACCAGAGTTCAAGCGAAACGTTGCTTCATTCTCCTCGCACCGAGTGGCGGAGGGCTTTGAGGATTCTGATGCCACACCTCAGTATCAGCCACGTCTATACGATAGAGGCCCTGCCTATGACGCACGATCACGACGAGCACAGCCACATTCTTATACTCAGGGCTCTCAGCCGGACTACGTCCCGCTGCGGCAAGGACAGTACCAACCCTACTATCAAGATGCAACTTACGACGAATACAGTGAATTCCGGAGAGGGGCAGAAACCCGTTCTTCGCGTGATAACGAACTTCCTCGCCGACAGCAGCGGCCCAGGATTCGTTCCATTGAATATAGTATAAACCGTGACCCTCCCGTGTGCTACAACTGTGGTTTCACTGGGCATATCGCTCGGTATTGCCGCCAACAACGCCGCCAATCACGAAGGACACCAGCCATGTCTTCGCCACCAAGTTTGGTGCTTCATATGACCTGCGGACCACCGACTTGTTTCCAAGTGATCGTTTTTCGCGCGAGACCTGACGCAATAATTCGCCAGCATCCGAGCGGTGTTTGACCCCACCATCCAACCGTTCTCGTCGCTCGCCGTCTCCTCTGCGTCGTTCTTCTCCGCCGCCGGGAAACTAGCCTCCGCGGCCAATGGAGGTGAGGTCGCCGGACGGTCTTTTCAAGATATACCTCTGTCTATTGTTATCATAAAAAGCAAAGAGAATGTGTTGATTGATGGAATACCGACAATGGCGTTAGTTGACACTAGGGCGACTGTGTCTGTGATGAGCCTCGCCTTCAGAAACCGCTTAGGTCGCAAAGTTATATTTTGATGGGACGATACAATCACCTTTCGTGGTGTAGGAGGCGAGTGGCTTAATTCTCTTGGTGTATGTGTTGTCAGTGTTTCATTGGCTGGAAAAATATTTGTATATGAATTTATGCTTCTATCTCGTTGTTCGCACGATGTCATTCTTGGTATCGATTTGCTGGAGCAATGCGGTGCTTCCGTTGACAGTGGTAGTGGGGAAATATCACTAAACAATTTGTTTCTACCGTCGCTTTCCGAAGAAGACTACCGTGGCGAAGACAGGAACAAACTTAGTGTGATTGATGAAGTGATAGCACCATCTTGGTGCCTGACACCCGTTCGAGTCTCTTCCACAGTGGTTGATGATGCTTGTGTTGACCTCGTAGTTGGGCCTCTTCGCAAGAACTGTTTTAAAAAAGACATGCTTGTGCCTTGTTCTGTTGTGTGCATGTCAAAAGGACTAGCAACATTGTGGGCGCTGAACTGTTCTGCCACGCCGGTTGTGCTTCCTCGCGGGATGAAGATAGCTCTCTTTGAAGAAGCCTCATGCAACTCGATAGCAGCAATAGCTACGGACCTCCCCACCTCTTCCTCTGCTTGTGATATTCGCCATAATGAAGATCTAATGCTCACTATGATCAGCAAGACTCAGTACGACGGAACGGCAAGCGCTGGTGCAGGTCCTTTTGCGGCATGTTGCTGCATTCGACTTCAAACATAGAGATTCACCCCTTCAGTTACCCTCATCCCGTGCTCGTCACAGAATAGACACTGGTTCTGCACACCCCATCCGCTAAAAGCCCTACCGAGTGTCATCCTCTGAGCGCAAAGTTATCGCTGAACAAGTAAAGGACATGCTGAACAAAGGGGTCGTGCAAGAGTCGTCCAGCCCGTGGAGAGCCCTGGTAATTCTTGTCAGGAAAAAGGATGGTTCCTGGATATTCTGCGTAGATTGCAGGCGTCTAAACACTGTGACGAAGAAAGATGTATAACCCTTACCGAAGATTGATGACGTCATAGATCGCTTGCATGCCGCTTCCTATTTTTCAACGCTTGATTTGCGGTCAGGTTATTGCAAATACCTATGGAATTCGGCGACAAAGAAAAGACTGCATTCATAACTCCGGATGGCTTATTTGAATTTAATGTCATGCCTTTTGGCCTTTGTAATGTTCCAGCCACCTTTGAAAGATTTATGGACACAGTATTACGTGGTCTAAAATGGGAGATATGCATGTGCTACCTTGACGATGTTGTGATCTTTGGCCGCACGTTTGAGGAACATAACAACCGTCTAAGTCTTGTTCTCTACTGCATCGAAAAAGCTGGGCTGGTTCTGAATTCTAAAAATTGTCGCTTTGGCGAACGTCAAACTCTCGTGCTGGGGCACTTGGTCGACAAGGATGGCGTCAGACCCGATCCTCGCAAGATAGAAGCAGTGAGATCTTTTAAATCACCGCAGTTCTCACGAGAACTTCGCTCATTTGTCGGCCTATGCTCATATTTTCGTCGTTTTGTTCCATGATTTGCGGAGATCGTGTATCCGCTGAGAAACGTCTTGCTACAGGATGCAACCTTCAACTGGACACCAGAGTGTGACACCGCATTCTCACAACTTAAGTTTGTGCTAACATCAGCACCACTGTTGCGTCACTTCGATCCATCTTGCCCGACTGAGGTCCACACGGACGCTATTGGTATCGGTGTAGGCGCGGTGCTTGTACAACGTCACAATGGCGCAGAGCATGTCGTGGCACATGCCAGCCGTTGCCTGAGCAAATCAGAACGCAATTCCACAGTTACGGAACAGGAATGTCTGGCGGCTGTTTTCGCCGTAGAGAAGTTTCGTTATTATCTTTACGGGAGGCCATTTAAGATAATTACCGATCACCATTCGTTATGCTGGCTGGTCGGTTTGCATGACCCCTCTGGCCGCCTCGCACGTTGGGCGCTGCAACTTCAGGAATACGACTTTACGGTGTCGTACAAGAGTGGCCGTCGTCACGCTGACGCAGACTGCCTCTCCCGGATTCCCCTTGCGACTACTGACTGCGATGCTGAGAATTTTGACAACTGCCTTGCTGCTGTTACAAGCAGGTTCCCCAACGCGGCTGATTTCCAGAGAGAACAACGCAACGATCTCAACTTGGATCCTCTTTTCGCCACCGCACGTGCCTCCCAACACAGTGGTTGCTTTACTGTCCGAGACAAGTTGCTCTATAAAACTAACTACTCCAGACCTGGAGTGCGTTTTCTTCTAGTTGTCCCCGAGAGCCTTCGCTCCAATGTTCTACGTGCCATGCATGACGATGTGACGTTCGGCCACTTCGGCTTCATACGAACGCTGAACCGCACGCAGGGACGCTTTTACTGGCCCAAGATGTACGAAACGACGAAGCGTTACCTCGCTAGCTGCGAGACGTGCCAACGTCACAAGCGCCCGGCCATCGCTACACTAGGTCCCCTTCAGCCGTTAACACCACCCAGCACACCTTTTGAACAAGTAGCAATTGACATTATGGGTCCATTTCCGTTATCCAACAATAAGAAGCGTTGAATAATCGTCTGCGTAGATCATCTTACGTGGTATGCCGAAACCGCAGCTATTCCCTCTTCTACCGCTGCATCCGTGGCGGACTTCTTGCTTCACTCCGTGGTCCTTCGCAATAGCCCACCGCGTGTTATTATCAGCGACCGTGGCCGCCAGTTCACTGCTGATGCCGTTGAAGAATTACTACGCATGTGCACGACACAGTTCCGTCATTCCACACCGTATCACCCGCAGACGAATGGCCTCGTTGAATGGACAAACAGAACGCTGACCAACATGCTTGCCATGTACATTTCTTCCAATCACAAGAACTCGGATGAAGTGCTGCCTTTTATCACGTACGCGTACAACACGGCAAAACATGAAACAACGAAATTCAGCCCATTTTATCTGCTGTACGCCAGGTTGCCACTAAGCCCTCTAGACACTTTCTTACCCTTCATTCTACACAATGACGACTCTGCATCAAACACCCTGTGCCTCGCTGAAGAAGCCCGTTGAATCGCTCGTCTTCGTACTCTGGCCTCTCAACGTCGTTCGAAGGAACAATACGGCGACCGTCACGAACCGGTTTTATTCGAAAAAGGTGACTTGGTGTTACTTTGGACACCGCAACGCAAGCGTGGATTGTGCCAAAAGCTTCTGTCACAATACTCAGGCTCATTTGTAGTTTCGGAGCGTCTAAGCGAGCTCACTTACGTAACAGCTCGTCTTTTGTCCAATGGTCGATGATCGAGCAGAACGCAGCTCACTCCCGTTGCGCGCCTGAAGACTTTCTACCCTCCTTGTGCATCAGAGTTCGCCCTACGGGCTTCGTCTGCTTGCGGGGGAATGTAACAGACTAGAAAAAAGTATATATATATATATATATATATATATATATATATATATATATATATATATCATTCAAGCTTTTAATGAACCCCAGTCTTTTCGTCGAAACTTATCGACCCTAGATATAAAAGCTATAGCAAACTTTGGCGAACGCACCGACATCACAGTAAAACCTGCGGACAAAGGAGGTGCCATCGTTGTCATGGACACGACCAAATATATTGCTTAAGCGAACAGTCAGCTTGATGATAGGTTGTTTTATAAGCGACTCGAGGCCGATCCGACTGAGGATTATAAAGCGATATTAGACGGCACAATAAGAAAACTAATGTATCGTTTAGCTCAGAGACAAGACGACGATGAACACGTGGCTTGGCCTCGCCATAACGAAAGACCCCTGGCCGTTTATTTGCTGGGCTTAAGTAGCCGCGCTCACAGCGGGGAAGGGGGAAAGTAAGAAAAGGAAGGAACGTAAAGCGCACGAAACGGTGGAGAGGAGGAGAAGACGATATCGCCTAGGGCGAATGCTGATAGCAGATAGTCCGGTCTGTTACATCTTCTCTTCACACATTTTCAAAACACTGATTTCTTTTGCACTCATTTACTTGATGGAAGGATGGCCCGTAGTGAAGGCGCTTCGGTTCGCTGCGCTGGCGTCCTGACCTGCGCAGGCCAGCCAGTGGGCTTCCTGGAGTGTCTGGAGAAATGGTGGCGCTATAATCTTCTTCTGGCTGAGCTGGTTGCACCTGGTGACACCCCAATGGGTTGTCCGGCGTGATGTTGCCGCGGTGTCCATCACTGAACTTCGTCGGGGGCCTCGCGTCGGGGTTCGGATTACCCTCGGGGCTGACCTTGTCGTCGAAGTTTTCGTCCGTTCGCAGCAAGTGTTGTCGGTTCCGTCTCAGGAGCCCATGGTCTTCCGTTCTTACCACGTATGATCGTGGTGCAGTCTCTCGTACCACTTTCGCTCGGCGTGACCAGCTTCCATGTTTGATCCGGACCACATTTCCGGCTTCCAAGGGTGGTAGTGGCCTGCCTCGGGAAGACTGTCGCTGTTTCCATACGGGTATGCCTCCGTCGACGTTGTATTCTGGAAGAGTGGCCTGCAGGCGACGACCTTGCAGTAGTTCTCCGGGTGAGTGACCGCTGTCAAGGGGAGAAGATCGATAAGCCAACAGACCAAGCCATACATCACCCCGGGACTCGTGGGTTCACGATCTGTACCCCCTTTTCAGCTAAGCCATTTGATCGTGTGAACTCTGGGCTTGAGGTGATATGCTCGAAGTCATATCGGCGCACGAAGGACGCGAACTCTCGCGATGCAAATTGAGGCCCGTTGTCGGTGCAAACTTGATTGGGAATGCCGTATCGCGAGAAGATAGCAGATATCTTGTCGATTACTTCCGCCGCCGTGGTACCTCTGAGTTTCTCGACGTCAGGAAAGTTAGAATGAGCATCAAACACAACTACGTAGTGTTCTCCAGCGAATGTAAATAGGTCTATGCCTACGCGATGCCACGGTCGGTCGGGCGTTGGCTGTAGCAGGAGGGGTTCACTCGGTTGACTGTATGCGTACTTTCGACATACGCTGCACATTCGCGCTCGTCGCTCAATGTCACTGCTCATTCCCGGCCAGAAAACCAGTCTACGGGCTCTAGCTTTGCACTTGTTCATACCTAAGTGGCCTTCGTGAATTCGCTCAAGAATTTCCGCACGCATTGATTTAGGCACCACAACTTTGCAACCCTTTAGCACCACTCCATTGACCACGGATAGCTCTTCCGCATACGGTTTCAGTACACCGTCTATTGCCATGCTTCTTCCATTTGTTTCATGGTGCGGCTGAGAAGCGGATCTTTGAGGGTTTCCTTCTGCAGCCGCAACATATACGCTTTGCTTATGATGCTGGTGACTACTTGCGTTGTGTGGACGTCCACGTCCTCGACTTGGTCGCCTCCGCCAGTTGGTAGTGCAGCCCGAGACAGCAGGTCTGCGAGTAACAGGTCCCTACCAGGTACAAACTGCAACGAAAAATCATATTTCATAAGACGCATGAAAAACCGCTGTATCCTGGGTGGCATATCTGCAATGTTCTTTTCGGCAATCGCAAGTAGTGGCCTGTGATCAGTTTCTATCGTAATGCTTCGTCCATACACGAACTGATGAAATTTTTCACAAGCGAAAACAATTGCCAGTGTTTCCTTTTCTATCTGGGCGTATCGCTCTTCACTCGGCGCCAGCGCTCTTGAGGCGTAGGTCACTGGGCGCCAGTCATCCCCGTGTCTTTGCAATAAGGCAGCGCCAATACCTGTTCCTGAGGCGTCCGCAGTTATCTTAGTGTTTCTTTTTTCATCAAAAAGAGCCAGCAATGGAGGATTAGCAAGCGCTGCGCAGATCTGGTCCCATTCGCGCTCATGGGCTGCTGTCCACTCAAACACCGATGCTTCTTTCACCAGGCTACGCAGCAACGCCGTTTTATCACTCAAAGCTTGCAGGTATTTCCGAAAGTAGTTCACAACCCCGAGCAATCTGCGCACACCCTGTTTATCTTTTGGGGCTGGCATGGCACGGACGCTTTCGATTAGATCGGGGTCCGGACGAATTCCGTCTCTTCCGATAACGTCGCCAAGGAATGCAACCTGCGTGGTGCCGAACACGCATTTAGCTGGATTAAATGTCAGCCCTTCCTTTTACGCCCGCCTTAGGACTGCGATGACGCGTTCGTCGTGTTCTTCCTTTGAGTCGCCCCATATTAAAACGTCGTCTACGTTGACGCGCACTCCCGGCAGCCCTTCGAACATCTCTGTTAGAGTCTTCTGGAACACCTCGCTGGCTGAGGA
Source organism: Rhipicephalus microplus (assembly GCF_043290135.1). Taxonomy (NCBI): domain Eukaryota; kingdom Metazoa; phylum Arthropoda; class Arachnida; order Ixodida; family Ixodidae; genus Rhipicephalus; species Rhipicephalus microplus. Next base: position 170,048,404 of record NC_134703.1, read on the forward strand.
AATTCCGAAAGGCAGACGCAAAAAACGGTACCGCCCAAATGGTGTCGCAAAAGTGCATATTCGTGAAGTGGCCTCATCTAAAGGAATGTGATGAAAGCCGGCATTAGCGTCAAGCCGGGAGAAATATTGTGCTCCTGCCAGCTCGCTCTCTATGTCCTCTCTTGAAGGGATAGGATAGTGCTCCCGCTTAATGCTCCTGTTCACTGCTCTAGGGTTCATGCAAATGCGAAGGGTACCATCCTTCTTGTGCACAACTACCAGGGGGCTCACCCATTCAGTTGGTTCATCCACCTTGACGATGATTGAGGCCTTTTCCATTCGTTGCAGTTCTTGTCGCAGGCGTCCTTTCAACGCTATGGGTACTCTGCGGGCAGGCTGCATGACTGGAACGGCATCCTCTCGTAGCACCATTTTGTAGGGTCGCCTGACACAGCCGGTGCCGCTGAAGAGGTCAGGAAATGCAAGCTGGAATTTCGTTTGCCCATCGCCTACCTTCACGGCGTCCACCGTCACCGGTACCAGACCAAACTGCTGGCATGTCTTTAAGCCAAGGACGGCTTGGCGCCCCTTTTTCACGATAAGGTACGAGACTGAATGCTGTGCTTCGTTTATCTCGAGATCTTCGGTCGCCACGCCAACGTGTTTGATTGTACTGCCGTTGTAGGCGGAGAGGACAGCGGCGCTCTTTCGCGGAGTGCTTGCGTGGGCGATTCGGTTTAACAGGGTTAGGGGCAGCAAATTTGCCTGAGACCCGGTATCTACCTTGAATTGTATCTCCTGACCGGCTATTTTTCCGCGAACCATCCAATCCGCTCCTATATCTCCGGTGACGCCGCAAATGCTGATGCCCAAGATGTCAAAATTTTCATCGCTTTCTTCGGCTTTGTGAACCTCGCTTATCCTGCGCGCATTGTTGCAGCATGCGGCGAAGTGATTTCGTTTCTTGCATGCATAAAAAGTTTTTCCATACGCCGGGCACCGCTCGGGGGCATGTACATTGTTACAATTTCGACACCGAGTTCCATTCGCAAACTTCGTGCGGTGTGTGCGGCGTGTAACGTCAACGTGCAGGCTTTCATTTGACCATGCTGCGCTCTGAATGGCAGCAATCTCAGCAGCTTTGCAAATTTCTTCTGCTTTCTGCAAGTTTAAGTCTTTGTCACTCAGCAACTTTTCTCGAAGTTTCGCATTACTTGTCCCAAACACCACTTGATCCCTGATCATGGACTCTTCAAGCGTACCGAAGTTGCACAGCTTTGCTTGCTTTTTTAAGTCCCGTAGGAACCGCTCAAAGGGCTCGGCCTCTTCCTGCTTTCGCAATCGAAAAATGTGCCTTTCGTAGACTTCATTACCCTGGTCGACACAATATTCTTCAAATTTCCGCACTAACGTGTCATAATCTTCTTTGCTCTCACCTGCCGCAAACGAGAAGTTGTAGACCTCGAGCGCCTCGTCCCCCGCGGTGCTCAGAAGAATCGCTGCTTTTACGGCCGATGGGCGGGACTTCTCCGGTTCCGTAGCGGTGATGAATAGCTGCAGCTTCTGCTTGAACACCAGCCAGTTTTTCCTGATGTTGCCGGACAGTTGCAGCGGTTCCGGGGGCTTGACGAGGTCCATTTCGAACGTCAGCATCCCACTTCTGACACCATGTATCGTTTAGCTCAGAGACAAGACGACGATGAACACGTGGCTGGGCCTCGCCATAACGAAAGACCCCTGGCCGTTTATTTGCTGGGCTTAACTAGCCGCGCTCACAGCGGGGAAGGGGGAATGTAAGAAAAGGAAGGAACGTAAAGCGCACGAAACGGTGGAGAGGAGGAGAAGACGATATCGCCTAGGGCGAATGCTGATAGCAGATAGTCCGGTCTGTTACAACTAATAAAGGAGAAAAAACTAAATGATAGGGCAGCTTCTCTGATCCCTCTTAGTCCGACAGTTGGTAGCTTCTATTTGTTGCCGAAAATTCATAAACACAACAATCCTGGTCGCCCAATTGTTTCCGGCATAGGTACCGTGACAGAAAACTTGTCGCGTTACCTAGATAGCCTGATAAATCAGATACCCCCTACGTTCCAGTCATTTCTGCGAGATACTAACGACTTCCTTTCTGATATTACCAAACTTATTATACCTAACAACGCTCTCCTTGTCACTCTCGATGTTGCGTCTCTCTACACAAGCATACCGCAATTGGATGGTATAAGGTCCGTGGTTGAGGCTTATGATCACTCCGCTCTCGACAAGTTCATTGATAGATCGACTATAGCTATACTGCTTGAAATGATTCTTCAGTATAACAACATTGAATTCAATGGAGTGCATTATGTTCAAGTAAGTGGTACGTCTATGCGTACTAAGATCGGGCCAAGCTATGCAAATATATTTATGGGATCCCTTGAGAACAAATTCTTGTCGGGTCGTTCGCTAAAACCTTTTTATTATAAAAGATTTATTGACGACATTTTCATAATTTGGCCACATGGAGAGGAGGAACTTTTGTCTTTTATTTCGGACTTTAATAATGCTCACCCTTCCATATCCTTTTCGCACACATATTCACCAGAGACCATTAACTTTCTCGATGTAACAGTTTGTCTCGATACTGCAAAATTGAGCACTAAACTGTACCGCAAGCCGACTGACAGGCAGAGGTATTTACACTTTCAAAGCAGCCAAAAAAGGCACTGCAAATCCAGCATACCTTACAGCCAGGCCTTACGCTTTAAGCGAATTTGCTCTGAGCAATCTGACTTTGATAATAACTGTAACTAGCTACGCACTGTACTTCTTAAACAGAAATATCCGCCCAAGTTAGTCGATGACGCAGTAAGGCGTGCCGACGCACAAGACCGTACAGCACTCTGCATCCCCAAGAAAAATCATAAAAGTCATTCACAGGTTAACCTGGGTTTAACCCATAACGCATCTGCACCTAACGTCGCATCTATTTTCCGTAAACACCACAACATACTTATGCAGAGCGAACGCCTTGCAAAAGCGTTTCCAGAACCACTACGTGTTGTGTACAGACGAGGCAAAAATTTATGAGATTTATTAACTTCGTCTAAAACCAGACAGAGCAATAACGACCAGACGCTTGGTTGCCGTCCTTGTAAAAAGCCCCGCTGTAATGTGTGTGCACACATGACCACAACAACACTGGTAGTCAGTACTGCGACGAACTTTAAGTTTAAAATTAAGGGCAGTTTCACTTGTGATACTGCAAATGTCGTATATTTGCTAGAATTCTCAATCTGTTATGTACAATAACTAGGTCATACTGAAACTGCTTTTCGATACCGTTTCAATAATTTTAAAGCTCATGTGCATGCCCTTCCTAACTTACCGATTTCAAGGCATGTCACCGAGGCAGGTCATTCATTCAGTAACATGGTAGCTACAATACTGGAATCGGGTTTTAAATCACACCATGAACGCGAAGTAAAAGTCATTTTTAATTCATAAATTCAAAACACTATCTGCCGACATGAACGAGAGCCGTCGTACGCTTACTTGCATATTGCCTTAGTAAATCGCTTTTTTGTTTTACTGACAGTGTATATTCTTCGCACGATGTTGGCCTATTGTCAAATATTACCTACATAATGTAGGTGGCCTTTGTCGCTTCACCATTTCACTCGCATTTATTTTGCTCTGCCTGCTTTGTGATTTTGTTTATCTCTCTAAACTTCTTTTTCTTTTTTAAAGGCGTACTGAATGTTTTTAGGCTGTGATTATCCCGCAGAACGTATGACCAAGTGAGCTACTGCGTGCGCAGTCTGTTATTTTTCTGACCTGTTTCATTCCACACAAGTTTTAGGGTATCTAATACGTGCCAATTCACTATTGTATATTGATGCGCGTTTTCAGCTGCATATACACTATAGCCGCGTACCTTTGGTGATATATAATCTTGTTTCTTAAACTACTGATAATGACTTAGCCGTGTGATACTCAAAGAAGCGGCTTATATATGTGCCCTGTGTGCCATGTGTAACCATTCACTCCAACGAAGGCAGGTCCACCTGCCGAAACGTTAGTAAAACTAGTGTTTTTTCGCACGTTTGTCGACCTCTTTTTCTACCGTATATATATATATGTGTGTGTGTGTGTGCGTGTGTGTTTGTGTGTGTGTGTGACGTAAGAATGAAGGGATGGATAGGAGAAGTAGATGATTCGAATAAACATGGCGTATATATATATATATATATATATATATATTGTAGTGAAGAAGATGAGTACTCAGAAAGGGGCAGGAGATATGACTCAGTCGGTGAAGAAGACGACGTTTGGTTGGCTGAGTACTCATGCTAGTTCCGCCATTACCACTTGACGTGTCGTGACCGCTCTCCTGTTTTATAACAGAGTGCCAATCTAAAACGCCTCATTATGATTGGTGTAGAGTGCTGGGTAACGCCTAATCCTGGAATTGCGAAACCGTACGTTGCCTCCAGTTGCTACGAGGTCCACGGACAACGATCCGCAGGCGGCCACCTCGGCTCCAACTACTGCAGCTCCTGTCTGTCTCGGCTCCTTTCGGCAACGCGATCCGCCTACCTTCAGTGGAATCGATGACAAAGACGTGGAAGACTGGCTCGACGAATACGACTGGGTGAGCAAGCACAACAAGTGAGACGATGCGCACAAGCTTACTGTCATCCAATTTTATTTGACCAACGTCGCCAGTCTGTGATACCGTAATCACGAGAGAGACCTCCCCACCTGGTCGGCCTTCCGAACGTCGTTTGCGGACTTGTTTGGCCGTCCAGCGCTTCGCAAACTATGGGCCGAACAGCGCTTGCGTACCAGGGCTCAGTAGAATGGTGAGAATTACACCAGTTATATCGAAGATGTGGTCGACCTTTGCTGGCGTGTCAACTCGGCCATGACGAAAGCCGAGAAGATCAAACACATCTTGAAAGGCGTGACTGACGGCGCATTTCAGATGCTTGTCGTCGAAAGCTCGCAAATGGTAGCGGAAGTGATCCAACTTTGCCAGAGCTATTATGAGCTCTGGAAACAGCGTGACACCACTCGTCGTGCCAGCCCGGCATGTGCAACAATCTCCGCTTTAACGTCGGCTGGTACTGCTACAGACCACACCACTTTGCTTCTCGAGTTCAAGCAATTTGTACGAGAAGAGGTCGCACGCCGGTTGTCTCTTGTGCCTTATACCTCCGAAGGTGTCCCATCTACTTTAGCGCCATCGATACAGCGAGTAGTCCATGAGCAAGTGTCCGAGGCGCTACCAACAGCTCACGCACCACCGGTGGCTGCTCCATTGACCTCTGCCGAAGCACTGAACGGAACCCGATGTCCGCCTGTCGTGAACGGTCACGTTTCTTTGTCGTGAACGCCTACGTCCACGCGTCCCTTTGTTGTACCGACTGAGCCTATGTACCAGGCTGCCCGTCCTTTCTCCCGACCACCACCTCCCCGCTTTCAGAACCCTTGGCGCACTGAAGAAAACCGCCCAATATGTTTCGCCTGTGGAATTTTGGGTCACGTGGCACGATTTTGTTGAAGGCGTGAGTTTTTCCTGCGTGACGACGTCAGGCCCAACAATTATGATTTCCCCCCACTACCGGAGCCTACTGTATATGGCGAGACTGCCAACATAGACACATTTTCACCTCGCCGGAACTTCAACAGACACCGGTCGCCTTCACCTCAACGCCGTTTCCTTTCCCCTATGCTACGTCGACCTCGCCCTGTCCCTGAGGAAAACTAGGAGCCGTAGTTCCGGGGACAAGAACTGCGGATCTTTCGAACTCCACAAGACCTTGTTTCTCGCCGTCCAACGTCGTTGCTGTCTCCGTTGAAGGTATACCTGCTTTTGCATTGGTCGATACTGGCGCCGCAGTGTCTTTAATGACTGAAAAACTTTGCCGTCGACTAAAAAAAGTCACAATGCCTCTTCACGACTTCGTTTTAAGCACTGCGAGCGAGCAACAAATTCGCCCTTTTTCTGCATGCACAGCGCGTGTCGTTATTGCTGACAATATTTATGTCGTCGAGTTTGTAGTGCTCCCACAGTGTTCCCATGACATTATATTAGGCTGGGACTTTCTCTGCACTCATCATGCCATCATCGACTGTGCTCGCGCCGAAGTGGAGTTCGCGTCATTATGCGTCGCTGCTTCACTCGACTCGTCCCTTTCACCTGCAAAAGTTCTCGTTGCCGCCGACACTTCTATACCCCCGTTCTCGTCCGCCCTAGTTCCGCTTTCCTGTGAAGTCTCTAGTAGCTCAACTGTTCTTTTTACGCCTTCTGAAACCGCTATTCGCCGCAAGTGCTTCCTGATTCCTTTCGGCGTTCTGAATATTCACGATGGATCAAGTGCAATTTATGTATCAAATCCGTTTCTATCGCCTTTCAAGTTACGGTGTGGAGAGTGCCTGGGCTTTGCCGATGACATTGATCTCTCGAGTGCACGTGTACTTCCTGACCACTCGACTACGCTACCTATTGACGCTGTTGACTGCTGCGTGTCATCCTCTTCCCCATCATTCACCGACGCAATTTCGCGCTGCATCGACACCAACCTTACGGCCCAGCAGCGCACCGACATCATCGCCCTCCTCGAGCGCTTCCGCGCCAGCTTCGACCACCAGCAACTGACTTTGGGCCGTGCTTCCACAGTATCTCACGAAATCGACACTGGCCTTCAAGCTCCTTTACGTCAGCGTTCGTATTGGGTATCGGCATCTTAGCGTCGCATGATCGCGGAACAAGTTGACGACATGTTGAAGCGAGGTGTTATTGAGCCCTCTAACAGCCCGTAGGCCTCCCCAGTTGTTTTAGTCAAGAAAAAAGATGGCTCAATAAGATTCTGCGTCGACTACCACCGGTTGAATAAGACCACGCGCAAAGATGTTTACCCGCTACCTCGCATAGACGATGCCCTTGACTGCCTACAAGGCGCGGAGTTCTTATCGTCACTAGATCTGCGTTCACGTTATTGGCAGGTTCCCTTGGCTGAGGCTGATCGCCCCAAGACGGCTTTTGTTACCACTGATGGCTCATGCGAATTTAACGTCACGCCATTCGGGCTATGCAATGCGCCTGCCACTTTCGAGCACATGATCGACAAGATCCTCCGTAGCCTGGAATGGCAGACATGTCGGTGCTATTTAGACGATGTCGTGATATTTTCAAGCGACCTTTCAACGCATCTTCAGTGGCTCGAGACAGTGCTTACTTGCCTCACCGCCACCGGTCTTCAGCTCAACTTGAAGAAGTGCTGCTTCGGCGCTCGAAAACTCCTAATTTTGGGCCATGTTGTATCTAGAGATGGCATTCTTCCGGATCCGACGAAACTCCGTGCCGTTGTCGAATTTCCTAAGCCGAAAACCTTAAAAGAACTTCGCAGCTTCCTCGGTTTCTGTTCATATTTTCGTCGTTTTATTCGCAACTTCGCGTCCATCCTATCGCCGTTGACTGACCTTCTTGCCGGCAACAACGACCTTTCTAGTTGGTCGTCAGCTTGTGATGATGCATTTGCCACACTCCGCCACCTTCTGACGTCACCTCCTATACTGCGACATTTTGATCCTCTTGCCCCGACGGAAATACATACGGATGCTAGCGGAGTTGGCCTTGGTGCTGTGCTCACCCAGCGTAAACCTGGATTTGATGAGTACGTCGTCTCTTACGCCAGCCGTGCACTCACAAAAGCAGAAGCCAACTATTCAGTCGCCGAAAAAGAGTGTCCAGCCATCATATGGGCCATAGGCAAGTTTTGACCATATATTTACGGGCGCCCATTCAGCGTGCTTACAGATCATCATGCATTATGTTGGCTCTCCTCGTTAAATGATTCCACCAGCCGGCTTGCCCGTTGGGCGCTTCGGCTACAAGAGTACGACATCCACGTCGTTTATCGATCTGGCCGACAACATTCCGACGCAGACGCTTTGTCCCGATCACCTCTACGATGTAGTGACAAGTCGCCGTCTTCGTCTGCCGCTGACGTATCTGCACTTAGTGTCAGCGACATGCTACAGGAGCGACGAAAAGATCCTTGGATGGCTTCACTTATCAACTTGTTGAGTCAAACTCCCTCGCAAAATATCCCTACAGCTATGCGCCGTCAAATACAGCGCTTCGTTATCAGAGATAGTTTGCTATACAGACGGAATTATCACTCCGAAAGACGCCACTGGCTCCTAGTCATTCCCAGACGTCTCCTCTCAGACATTTGAGCCTCCTTTCACGCCGACCCATAATGCGCCCATGCTGGAGTGTTAAAAACCTACACCCACCTCTCCCACCACTTCTACTGGCGTGGAATGTATCGCTTCGTTCGTCGCTACGTACGTTCCTGTCTCGCTTGTCAACGCCGAAAGAATCCCACTCCAAGTTCTCCAGCTTCACTACAACCCTCACCTTGTCCTGCCCGACCGTTTGACCGTGTTGGTATTGGTCTGTATGGACCTCTTCCGATTACACCGGCTGGAAATCGCTGGGTAATCGTCGCTATCGATCACCTTACGCGCTACGCAGAGACTTTATTAATCTCTTCTTCGTCAGCCTGCGACGTCGGTCGTTCAATACTGCATCAGATCATTTTACGTCATTGTGCACCACGTGAACTCCTGAGTGACCGAGGGCGTGTGTTTTTGTCGGACGCTGTCGAATCGCTTCTCAAGGAATGCCAAGCCATTCATCGCACCACCACCGTGCATCATCCTCAAACTAATGGCTTTACAGAAAGATTCAACCGTACATTAGGAGATATGCTGTCAATGTACGTCGCAACCGATCACACCAATTGGGCAGTATTCTCCCTTTTGTAACATACGCGCATAATACTGCTGTCCAGACAATCACTGGTTTCTCTCCATATTTCCTCCTTTATGGTCGCGAGCCCTCTTGCACGCTAAACACCATCCCTCCTTACCACCCGGATGTTGCTGAGTCGACGACGATGTCACAAGCTGCTAAATACAGGGAAGAGTGTCGTCAGCTTGCCCGCTCCTTCACAAGTGAAGAACAGCAACGCCAGAAACACCACCGCGATAGCTCGACGCCTCCGGCTTCTTATGCATCAGATGACCTTGTCTGGCTTCGCATCCCTTCAACCGCCCCTAGTCTCTCAACGAAACTGATGTACAAGTATGACGGACCTTACCGTGTGGTTAAACAAACTTCACCCGTCAATTACATCGTGGAGCCGCTTGAGCAGCCCCATGATTAACGACGCCGTGGACGTGAGACCATCCACATAGACCGCCTAAAACCGTATTACGATCCCTCTATTGTCTCCTGCCCATGAGTCGCCAGGATGGCTCTTTTCCGGAGGGGAGGAAAATATAGTGAAGAAGATGAGTGCTACTCAGAAAGGCAGGGGTTATGACTCTGTAGGTGAAGAAGACGACGTTTGGTTGGCTGGGTACTCAGGCTAGTTCCGCATTACCATTTACGTGTCGTGACCGCTCTCCTGTTTTATAAAAGAGTGCCACTCTAAAACGCCTCATTTTAATATATATATATATATATATATATATATATATATATATATATATATATATATATATATATATATATGACTTTAGTATTATTAGACTCTATTTTCATTTCTGAGTACTTTTTAGTAATATTTATTTTAATATTTTTTTGTTTACGTTTTTGTTTGTTCATCCTTTACAAGAATACCCATTCGTTTATTTTCAGTATGACTGGTTGTATAGTTTTCTGCAAGAGAGGGCAGGAGGAGGGAGGGGGAGAGGGCACATTAGCTTTCCAACGTGGCCATTATTTTCCGAAAGCTGGAGCGGGTCGTATGCTTCTTGTGTGTGTGTGTGTGTGTGTGTGTGTGCGTGTGTGTGTGCGTGCGTGCGTGCGTGCGTGTGTGTGTGTGTGTGTGTGTGTGTGTGTGTGTGTGTGTTTGTGTGTGTGTGTGTGCGCGGCCCATGCCGCGGGCCAGCCGCCGAACCGCGTGAACTTAAACTCGATCCATGTGTGGGATGCGAGTAAGCGGCAACATGTTCCACATTTTTTCGTTTTTCTTGGTCGCATCCGCTGGCGGCGCGTCTTACCTATACCCAGTAACAATGCCAGAATTACCCGCTCGTTTCCGGCGGCTCTCGGTCGCTCCTTTCTAGCTCCTCTCCTTCTTCTCCTTCTTGTTGTCTGTTGCTACCTCATTCACCCGTTTGTCTCGTTTTTTTTGAGGGTCTTCAAACTGTGAGGGTGACCCTCTGCTACGGGAACTTGTACCATTTCACTTACATCCTCCGAAGAAGGCTGGTCCACCAGTCGAAACTGTTAGGATTAAATAAATATTTTATTGTTTTGTTTCCTATACTGCACTATTCTCGAAGTTTATAACTTTTATTACGGTAGCCGGAAGAAACTCTGATCATCTACTTCATCTATCTATCTATCTATCTATCTATCTATCTATCTATCTATCTATCTATCTATCTATCTATCTATCTATCTATCTATATATATATATATATATATATATATATATATATATATATATATATATATATATATATATATATATATATATATATATATATATATATATATGTTGTGAGGCAAAGCTCAGGCAGCAAGCCTCTTATTTATTTCTACACGAGTCTTCACTGAGCTACTCAAACCCAAGCGGTAATGATGTCTATCTACAGGCGATAAGATGAGGTGTACGAATAATGCTCACACTAATTTCCCCGTGCGCCAAAGCGGTTATCCTCGCCACGGCTCAGACTGTGTGGAGACGCCGATTAAAGGGCTTGAGACGCGAAATGTGAACTATTTCATAACCATGACAATGACATTCGGAAGAAGCCACAAAGGGTGTGACATTATGGTTTACAGGAGACGATGGTAATTACGTAAGGCCCAAGTAATCGCGACTGAAACTTTTCGCACAACTTGGGAACACGAGTCGGCGTCCAAAGGAGCACTTCGTCGCCAGAATGGAAAGAGACATCGTGACTGGAGCTGTCGTACCGAAGTTTTCGATGGTGTTGACTAGCTGCAGTGTTGAGCCGAGGAAGTTCCGACGTTCTTCAAGTCTCGAGAAAAACTGCTCGTGTTTAGTAGAATCGCTGGTCGGAGTGGTGAAGAACGAAATGTCGATTGTGAATGAATCCGAACACCCATAAACGAGGTATAATGGTGAATAGCCGGTAGTGCCTTGGACCGCAGTATTGCGAGGAAACGTCAGAACTTGCAAGATCGTGTCCAAGTTGTCGTGAGCGGGTCCAATATAAAGCGATATTATGTCAGTCAATGTGCGGTGGAATTGCGCTGTGATGCCGTTGGTTTCAGGGTGGCATGCTGATGTTTTCTGAACTGTACTACAAGCTTTAAGCACTTCAACAGATATCGACAAAAATTTGGCATATCGCACGTACAGTAAGAATCGATGATATGTGATGCCTGAATGAGGAAGGTTTATATGTCACTTTGAAATGAGCACAACGTTATGAGGACGGCGTAAAATATGCCATACATGTTTTCCATGTCATGTTCATCATGTGTTGACATTTCATTTATCTTCTTCATCTATTCACATCACGTGACACCAAATTGGACGGATGTGGAGCTAGCGAAACGGCTGCGAGCGCATCATGAGCGTGGTAGCTTGCCATGCACTTACATGAAACGCAGGTCATGATTACCATGTCTGTACGCGTCATTTACCTTCATAATCTGTTCACGTCACGTAATACCAAATTTAGTATATGTGAAGCTATCGAAACGACCACGAGCGTGCTATGAGCGTAGCATGTAGTCATATTTTACATGACAAGCATATCACGAGTATCACGTTTTTTGCGTGTGATTTACCTTCATCGTCAGTTCGCGTCACGTAATACCAAATTTGGTATATATGAAAGTACCGAAACAGTCGTGAGCGCATCATGATCATGACAAATATTCATGTTCTGACATGACACGCATCTCATGACTAACATGTTTGCACCAGTCATATGCTACGTCATTCATTCACGCCCCGTAATACAAAACTTGGTATAAGTGAGGCTAGTGATACGACCACGGGTGCATCAGGAGCGTGGCATATAGTCATGTTCTTACATGACACGCATGTAATGATTATCCTGTGTTGACGTATCATTTACCTTCGCCGTCCGTTCACGCCGTGTATTACAAAATTAGGTGCATGTGAAGCTAATGAAGCGTCCGCGAGCGCGTCATAAGCGTGGCATGGAGCAATGTATTTACATGACAGACGTCTTATGATTACTATGTTTGCAACAGTCATACGCCTTCGTGATCCATTAACCTCATGTAATACCAAATTTGGTATATGTGAAGCTCAATATATGACCACGAGGGCACCATGAGCATGGCGTGTCGTCATGACTCACATGACATGCACGTCATGACTGGTTGAGGTAAATAGCGCAAAAAACGAAGACAGAGAAAACAAAGGAGACAAGATGAGCGCTGACTTTGGCTAAGAAATTCAATGAAGAAATACGAAACATATACAATTATTCGCGCATGCTCCTTCAAGGTGAGAAAACTAAACAAATTAAAAAAACCAAAAAAAGCAGTTATGTGTAGGCACGAGGCATCTTGCTTTAACAAAGCTAGTGGCGATAATCTCAAAATGATATTTGGTTATCGTGGAGAGAGATTGATGGTTCACTGGCCGACACTAATGTTGTTAAGGCAAGATGTCTGGTGTCTACGCAGTAGTGTTTTTTTTAGTTTTTTAGCTTGCTTAGTTTTCTCGTCTTGCCAGAGCATGCGCGCGTAATTGTATATGCTTTATGTTTCTTCATTAAATTTCTCAGCTGAAAGTCAGCACTCATCTTGTGTCCTTCGTTTTCTCTGTCTTTGTTTTCTGCGCTGCTTACCTCGACTAACTATGGATCGTAACCAAGTTGCCCAGCTTTCAATGCATGTCAGGATTTCCCCGTTATGTTTTCACACTTATGTCCACCATGCAATCATGTCATACCATTCCAGTTTTCAAATATGTCATGTGAACGAAAACACCACACGGACCGCAAAACAATGAAATTTAAATCATTACATTCTTGACATGGCGGTGGTGAAGCTTTATTATACATTCATGACATACATGCTATGATTTTCATGTCATGACTTGCCACTTATGCTCGTCCCACCGTAATGTTAAGCCATACCAATTTCGGTATCGATACCAATATCGACCCCACCTAGAAACCTAAAGTCGTAGGCGGATAGATAGATAGATAGACAGATAGAATGATAGATAGATAGATAGATAGATAGATAGATAGATAGATAGATAGATAGATAGATAGATAGATAGATAGATAGATAGACATGCTCAAAGACACCAAAGTTCGCTAAGAATTGCTTCGCATCTTAAAGCATGCAGCACTCGCTAACTCAAATGCGGGGTGCACCATGACGCTGGACAATTTTTTAAGCAAAAGATGACCACGTCTGAGGCAGACCTAGAGCGCAGGGGAGCGATCTCTGCATACCGCGTGAGATGGGCGACCACTGTGACGATCGAGTGATATCCTGCCGACGTTGTGCGAAGAGGTCCGACAAGGTACATTCCAACAATAGCAAAAGGTTCGTCGGGACATGGCATCAGTTGCAACAAGCCAGCAGTAGGTGAAGTCGGCTGCTGGTGTCGTGATAGAGCGACCACGAAGGGGCACACTTGGCAACTGATGTGGAGAGGCCAGGCTAGAAGAAGCGGCTTCTAATGTGGTAGTATGTTCTATAGAGTTTCAAGGAGCCAACAGAGGCGTCGTCGTGAAAAGCTTCAAGTACTTGCGTACGAAGCAAACATGGTAAGACGGGAACCCACCACTGTGCCCCGCCGCGGTAGTCTAGTGGCTAAAGTACTCGGCTGCTTACCCGCAGGTCGTGGGTTCAAATCCCGGCTGCGGCGGCTGCAGTTCCGATGGAGGCGGAAATGTTGTAGGCCCGTGTGCTCAGATTTGGGTGCACGGTAAAGAACCCCAGGTGGTCGAAATTTCCAGAGCCCTCCACTACGGTGTCTCTCTTAATCATATGGTGGTTTTGGGACGTTAAACCCCACAAATCAATTTAGAGAACCCACCACTGCTTATCATCAGTGTAAAGGTGCCTATTAAGCACGTCGTATTCAAGTTTAAATTGTCTGAGTTGGCGGCACGACCTGGCATTAGGAGATGCAGACTTCCCACAGAGGCGTTGAACAATGCGATGGCAGTAGGGATCTTGCTGTTGACAGGAGGCCACATGATGGTTGCGAGACGGACGCAGCGTGCGAGCAACCGGTAGCTCTGATAACGTTCAGGAAATAGAAGCCGAGCGTCATCGCTGGGCGCGCATTGAACAGCCTGTCCCGAAAAGATGCCACTGGAAGAGGGCCACGAGAGTGGGCGTCAGCATCTTGTTTTTTTCCAGATTTCCATAAAGATTCAAATCTGTACTCTTGCAGCCGGACAACCTAGCGGTCGAGGCGTCCGGACAGATTAGAGATGACAACCAGCACAAAGCGTGGTGGTCGTAACTGCCGTAAATTTACGTCCGTAAAATATGGTCAACACTTCTGTACGGCCCGAACTAGTCAAACGCTGCTGTTCTGTAATAGATTGTTTTGTTCAACATTCGTTAGTGCCCGGCTGGCGTAAGCACGACTCGCTCTCGGCCTGTTGTGTCTGGCGTAAGCGACGAGTCTCTCTCGGCAGGAGAACCGGCACAGATGCCGTCGCCACTGGCATCGGTGTGAAGGCAGGTCGGCGCATACTCATCGAAGGGACAGAAGACGTGGCCAGATGTGAGCGCTACCTTGAGGGCGTCAAGGCGATGTCGCAATCAAAGTGAGAGCTGTGCCAGACGTGACCAGCTTGTGTAGTGGCGACACGATGTAAACGAAGATACGCATGAAATGGTGAAAGTAAGACGCAAGGCCTAAAGAACTTCGTAGCTGCTTCTGGTTTTCAGGACGAGAGAAGCGTGCCACAACAGCTACCTTGTCAGGATCTGGGCGAAAGCTGTCTTTACTAACAAGGTGGCTCACCACTGGGAAGTTCCTACTCTTTAAATGATATTTTTCCGCATTGAGTTGCAACCCAGCGTTGGAAATGCAAGTCGAAACTTCGCCCAGCCGCTCGAGATGCAGACAAAAAGTGAAAGAAAATATTCGGATGTCATCCAGATAACAGAAGGAGGTTTTCCGTTTAAGGCTTCAAAAGAACGGTGTATATCATACGCTCAAACGTTCCCGAGGCATTGTATAAACCGAAAAACATTACTTTTAACTCATACAGTTCATTGGGTGTTGAAATGGCCGCTTTGTTCTTGTCCACTTCGCGCATAGGTACTTTCCAATACCCAGAGTGGAGATCGAGGCTCGAGAAATGCTTAGCATCCTGAAGTGAGTCCAGAGCATCGTCGATTCGCGGCATCGGTTATACAACACGTCTTTGCACGTGACCCTATTGAGTGCTCGATAATCGACATAAAATTGTACCAAGCCACCTTTTTTCTGGACCAGCACATCAAGTGAAGACCAGACAAAGAACTGGAAGATGGCCGAATTACATCGTATTTCAGCATGTCATTCACGTTGTCGTCGATGATCTTGGGCTCTGCGGACGACACGCGGTACAGGCGGCGGTGTTCGATGCAGTGCGCTTCGACGTAAGTGCCTCCAAGAAACATGCAGTGAACGTCAAAGGAAGCCGTGTGTTTTTGAATTAGCGCTAAAAGAGCTTCCTTTTGCTCAACAGAGAGATAAGGATTGCGGGTGGTAGTTAGAGCTGTCGTGGTCGCATGGTCGTCATTAGTAGTGTGCTGCGAATCTGCACCTGTATGGAGGGACATCAGGGCAACAGGTTCGGTGTCAGCAAAAGAGGTCACAAAGGTAGTTTGGAAGAGAACAAATGATTGTAATGTAGTGTTACGAGCAGCGATCAACGCTTTGCTATCATGAAACCTGACTAAACTAGGCGCAATAACAATGCCAGCGGACAGTCACCGATCACATGGTGTGAGAAACACATCACCATTAACGATTATATCGTACGTCAACGACACATTATGCTCATCGCGAGGAGGATACAACAATTGACTGCCGGGATGAAATGCAGTTTGCGAGCATCGTCATCAGATGAAAATTCTGTGTCCATCATATGAACGTCTCACTCATGGCAAGGTATCACGGCTGACCCTAAAGACGAAAATCCTAGACCAAAACACGTTCATGGGCACATTAAGACAGAACAAGAGCCTGACGTTGAGGAAGTAAGCCACCGGTGAAAATTCACGCAATGCACACACCAACGGGCTTAACAAGAACAGCATTGGAACACTAAAGGGGAGGTCAAGTGTACAGCGTCTTTACGTTTCGCAAGCGAGCTGACAGTTAAATACTAATAACGCAAAACGCTGCACCGCGTCTACAATGCTTGGGTTTATATTCATTCAACACGAACTAACAGATCATTTGAGGGCCGCTGCAGAGGAGTTTGAGTTATCCCTAAAGATGCAGATTTCCCTCCCAAAGGTGAACTATTTAGTTTTTTCGGGCGATGGTCTGAGGTCGACGTTGGTGGCCGAAGGGGAGGAGAGGAGTGGCGCATCGATGAATTAAGGAGACTGGTGACGCGGGTAACGAGAACCACCGGAGTCACAAAGCTCTGTGGGGGCGGCGAGTAGTGTCATTAACGTTGATACGATGAACTGTGCTGTGAAAACGCAGCATGAACGTAGTAGTCGTAACCACAACACTCATACTGTTGACGGAGTAGAAAAAACCTGAAAATATCACCACGAATTCCACGATAGTAGCAGATTGCACGTGGTGGGCGCCAAACGTTAGGAGGCGATGTGGCGTTTGTGAGGCCACTACGTTCATCGACCCGTGCATTGTGGGTGCGTAGAGTGGTTGTTGTTGAGGGGATGCAAAAACTGCAACCTGTGCGTAGGTTTGCGTCAGTCCAGGGTCACGTCTAAATGTTTCCGCACACGTCATGGCAACAAGTCCTTCCCAGCGATCTTGCGAAAGCTGCGGCCAGGAAACGTCGTAAGGAGCTCAAATGGGCTTGAAGTAGCTTGCGCTTGAAGTTATTCGCGTACGGTGGAACGAATCAGCTCTCCTAGGTCACTCTAATTGGCTACGTTAAGAAGAGGTGTGTCAAGCTGCCAACGAAACAGATGAAATCATTCGACGTAATGACACGTGGCGATGACTTTTTTAACTGCAGTGAGGTTCTGCATCGCAAGATTGTTGAATGGCGCTGCCCTATGCATTTGAGCAGGTGATGTACCCTGTCAATATCTCTCATTGAGTTGTTCACACGTCGACAAAGGTCGAGAACATCTATGTAGAAAGTGTACCACTCGCCAGTTCGCTAGACTCGCTCAGCGAACTTCTTTTTCACGATGTCGGAGCAGATAGAAGGGTTTGAAAAATTCGGTTGTAGCTGGTGTTTAAATAAGGTCCAATATACAAAATCGAGCTCATGCTTGAAAAATCAAGCCTTAGGTACTGCAGTCAGGTAGAGTGCGACCAAAAATAGTCTATATAAGAATCAGCAAAAGAGCACAAATGTCTTCTTCCGCCTTGTTTAGACCAAGTGTTCTCGTGCTACTTCTTTTTCCTCGCCACTAGCGCATACGCGCGGCATTATTCCCCCTTAAAGAAGCATCATCTTGAAGACACAGGCTCATATAATGCAAAAACTATAGTCCTTGAAGATACGGATATTCGAAACACGTGAACCATTCATCACAAATGTCTTCGGCACTTTCAACACTGGGGGTCGTCGTAAACAACCTCGTAATTAGCCTCACGGATGCGTCGGAGAACCTTGCAAGGTCCAATGTATCTTCACAACAGTGTTATAGAGAGCCGACGACGACGAATAAGCATCTACACTCGCAGTTTGTCGCCCACAATGTATGTGATGGGCTGTGCCAGTGATTGTAGTCCCGGGCGCCACAGTCTTGTTCAAATAATCGCAACCGAGCAAGTTGCCTAGTTCCTTCGGCTCGCTGCCTAAAATCTTAAGCTTCCGTATCATGGCCATCGGTTTCATGGGGCAGCATTGCGTCTAATGTCGTTTTAAGGTCTCGGCCGTGAAAGAGACTGACTTGCGTCTTCTGAGTTGTCTGCCGAGGAGTCGTGTTATAGGCGCCTGTGACGTATTGTATGTTACCCCAGTTCATCTGTACTACATATTCGTACATGATTATGTTAGCAGGGTCCTGTTGATATGTTCAGTGAGCCCGTTCGCCTGGAAACGGTATGTCGCTGTCTTCCTGTGAGCGGTGGCACTGTGGTCTGTACGACGAGTGGATTGTGTGGTGACATTCGAACAAGCAAACGAATCTTGAATAGTTTTCAGTTGCTCACAGAATGCATTTCTACTGAGCATGTCCGCATTTATTTCGCTCATGATAAGGAATGCACTATGCATCAAATGAAGTTTGTGCAGTGCTGTTATTATAAAAGCAAAAATTCGGATTTTTACTCTGTGGGAGGTCGATAAACTGTCACGCTTTGCACTCACATTGTAAGACACTGGATATAATGCTTGATACAGGTCAATTCAGCAATAACTTTGTAGTTTAGGCTATCTTTACCATACATCCTGATTCCGCCAACCCAGGAATAAAAACTAACAATGCCATTGCGAACATATCTATCAAACTGTTGGGGGCTGTCTTTCGGAGTCAGCCAAGATTTCATAAGGCATAAAGCATCAAATTTATTCTCAAGAATATTCAGGAACAAACCGTTTGCATCCTTTTTTTTATACTGCGAACATTTAGATGAAACAAAGTGAACAGTTTTGTGAAAGCTATGATGACGCACAAGAGTTTATCTTTATGGTAGTATTAGCAATCTGAAACTTTTGCCATTGTGGGTAAGCTCATAAAGCCAAGTTATTCAATGTTGGTTTTCTTACCTACATCTTTCCCACCACAAATTTCAAGTCTTTCAGATGTCTCTGTTTTCCTCGCCATAGCTTTCGCTCCTTTCATCTAAAATTCTGTTCAACTACTGGTTCCTTTGCTACCACAACACCAAGTAACTTTTTACCCATCCGTATCAGATTTTCATTTACAAAGGTTCGTTCCGGTGTCTTGAAACAAATTTCTCACACTTGCTTTCTTGGTTTCACGAGAACGGCATTTCGTTTGTCGAGTCATAGAAAACGTACAACAATGCTTCTAGCTCCTTCCTTAGGTATTTCAATCTTATGGCAGGTGTCAATGATTCCTGTATTGCAGCACATACTTTTTTTGAGAATCTCAAGTGACATTCCTTGATTTTGCAGACCTGTAATGTGAAGGTTGTTAGCACGGGTCTATTGCTCGAGTCCTTCCACGTTTTCTTGTAGGTAGCAACTTTCTGAAGTAAGTTCCTAATGTGCTTCCGCGTTGTTACTAGTTCATCACACAAGGTTTTGATTTTTCGCTTAAGCGAGTTGACATTGTCACAAGTGTCACTACAGGGATCAATACTCTGCTTTAACGCACGGAGCTCAGCCTAAACTTCTTTGTTAAGATCATCAAATGCTTTGTTATTAGCCTTTGACATGTCAGGAAACTCAAGCACAGTAGTTTCGCAGTGGTGCAAAAACGTCACGACGCTTACTGACCTAACGCAAGCAAAGCAACGCTTTACCTGCGTGAAAACGAATAATAATAATCAGTATGTTTAAGTGTTTATTTATTTTATTCATTAATACTGTCACCCTCGTTTGAGGGTCATAACAGGGATGGAGTACAATAGTAAGTACAAACAGAAAATCAAAACAAGTGGCACTCAAATAGCAATGCACAGAAGAAACCAATATTGGCAGTATTTCATGTCAACGACGACCAAAATAAGCATCGATTTCTCTGTCAAAAGATTGCACATCGGTACTATTAACAACATGATGGTGTAAACGATTTCATTGTTCTATAGCATCCGGAAAAATGACTACCGAAAGTTGTCTGTGCGAGTGTTGAAAGGTATTGTGAATATAAATACACAATACCACGAGAGATATTCATAAACCGTATAAAAACTTCGTCCTGTTCGACTTACCGATCCGGAAAGTGGACGGAAGACGCTTGGTGAACTGAAAACTTCAGAGGACCAATTCCTAGTGCATTAACCAGAGGTGACTGGAAGGCAAAAGCCTAATTTTTATTCTCAGTGGATGCAGTCCTCCTGTTCTGCCACCTTCCAGACGCTTTTTGCGTTTCGTGCAGATTCGAAATGCTTGCAAAACTTAAGGCACGTCGTGTGGTTTTGATTGCCTCTTTAGTCAGCACCCCTTTGATTAAGTTACGATGTCCCGTGGTGGTGTCATATTGTGAGGTCACGTTACATAAAGTCACACCAAATTCTGTGTCGTCATGACGACGTTTTGTGCTGAGGTCCACACTTGATTAGTTTTGATTCCCTTGTTCTGAGCCCAACCAATGCGACTTCGATAATTTCAGGCCGGCTAACTGTTTCTGCCGTGGGCTCTGAGGTCACTTTGTTTAGACTGGCCGGTTTCGCTGCACAGACGTACCTACGCTGGCTCTCGTCACCGGACAGATATGACAGACATGGATTGTCAAGCCTATATAACGAACGTTTTCGAGGTGGGCTGGCGTGATTGTAGGTGACTCGTGAAGACCATGTTTTTCTGTGTTCATGAACTGCAGCGTAGACATGTAATAGGCATTCAGCACTGGATATACGCAATGTGTATGGCTATATATACGAACGGCTGGGTTATTCTGCGTGGCAAACTGTCGTGGCAAACGGTCCAAAGTTGCGAGTGTTCTCGTTTCCTAAGGACAACCGAAGAACGAAATGGGAGCGTTTCGTTTGTCGAGTTGACGATAACATCCGTTTTCTTCGTGACCCGAAAGTACGTGTGTCCGCACTACATATTTCTAAGTCACTCCAATGCAACGATCTCAACCATGTTTCGTTCTTGCCTTAAAATAAAGGTATCATGTGTGCTTCTCACTTGTTAGCGTAAGGCATGGTCTGCAATTATTAAACGCACGTGGCAGCACAGTTTCACAACAGGAGTTTTTCCATCATAGTTGGTAAACATTTCGCTATAAAGCTTATAAAATATTGATGCGAACTGTCGGCCTTCGTGTGTACAGCCACCATGTTAGAGGCCCAGCGCGGCGCTGTACGCACAGTCCGCGCAGATTCGCGGACTGTGTTTACGTATATATGTATACGTAAATCGTATCGATTGGAGGCGTGTATTGGCTGATAATCGTAATGCCGACGT
Organism: Rhipicephalus microplus; assembly: GCF_043290135.1. Lineage (NCBI taxonomy): Eukaryota > Metazoa > Arthropoda > Arachnida > Ixodida > Ixodidae > Rhipicephalus > Rhipicephalus microplus. The sequence goes on from NC_134703.1 coordinate 170,069,629, forward strand.
ATTGCAGCGTACCTTGCTGCTCACCAAGAGGTAGTAGGAACGCTGAAGGAGAAAAAGGTAGCCGTTCAATTTATCCCTTGTTTTTTTTTTCAAGCTGATGGTCCTTCAAGCATGGGCTCCTTTTCCAGCATGGGCTCCCGAAACACTTGTTGGCGTTCGTCTTTCTAAGCAAACGACATGTGCTGTGGCATTTGTACTCGTGTTCATGCAAATTACGCTGACCAGAAAAGCAAGGCAATTTCGCAACGGTTTCGTTAGTAACCATTTACCAAGTGAAGACGAGCCATAGGCTACATGAAGAAGCCATATTCACGCAGCGAGCTTTAGCGCGGCTAATTGCGCTGCCTACATTCCATTGAATGTGTCGAACACATCGAATGCTTGAAAAACATGCGCAGTAACGCGCAAGTGGTCCCACCAAACGAGAGCTTGACACATTTCAGAAGAGAAAACGAAACATGAAACACAAATGCTTTAGCACCGTCGCTCCTTTCTCAGAATGAACCAATGAGGCGCACAGCTTGTGTGGTTACTGAAGTGTAATAAATAAAACAGCACAATCAATGAAATGTACGAAAGCGCAAATAGCCGTGATAAAGCTCGCTGTGGGAAGGTGGCTTCTGCGTGAAGCGCATTAGTCGCCCTCACTTGGTGAGCGCTGACTAGCGAAGACGTTTCGAAAATGCCTTGCTTCTGCGTGCAGCAGTTGGTGGGAAAAGGATCCCAAATGTTATTTCTTATCTTTTTCGCTTAAAAAGGCGAACGTAACTATGTGTTTTGAAAACATTAGTCACTGCGTATGCCGGAAATAGCATAAGCCTGAAAAAATAACCAGAGGCAAAGTCCGCGGCTAGCTTTCTTCGGCCAGCATTTCGAGTTTCTCTCTGTGTGCAGCAAGGCACAATGTAATACCTCGGCATTGCGGTTATCAGGCAATACACACGCTGACCCGCGTCCGACAGATGGCAGAAAATTTGCATTACCTCTGATTACCTGGTAGAGAAAAAAAGGAAGAAATGTTGATGCATTGCTTAGTGCATCGGTTTTGAGTAGATTATTTTTTCTTGGAGGTGTTCCAACCACTTTATTGGGGTGTAATAATTTTGCGCCAGTCACACAAGCACCTTAGCCTAAAATGTTTGTTTTGAAATTTAGATTCCTCAAGATACTTACGGTAAAGCGGTTTCTTAAGTAGCTTTTAGGTGTGTGAGCTGTGCTTCAAGCTAGAATATATGAAAACCACTACCAAATATACCGATCCAAGAACCGGCACTGCAGCAAAGTGCCCACGGGGGCTACACGATTTAGTATAGCCTTGGTGCTAAGAGCATGTACGCATCAGTCTGAAAGGGGCCAGAGAAAAAGCCGCTCCTTGTGTTGGTCACAAGAGATTTTCACGGAACCAAAGATTTTATTTTATCTTGCAACGGTCACCACCCCAATATTGTGCTGAAACGCGTAATTGTGGCAACAGCCCACACTCTCTTCATTAACTACGTGTCTATGAAGACTGATGTTCGAAAGAGTACAGATGTAACTGCAGAAACTTTGCAAATGACTAGAAAAGTTCTTCCGCATGTTCTATGTGTAAGTAAATAACTAAACAATGTATACAATTTGCCTTATTTGTTTTTTCCCTTTGTTGGTTCATCAATTTTGTCCCTTATAGATCGACCACACGTTCGATAGCGCACTGTCTTCGACTTTCTTGGAAGAAATGACACACAGATAAGTCGCCAAACGCTTTCTGGCGTAATATATTACTTAAACCAGTGCCTTTTTTGACGCAAAAGGTAGAATAGAGCTGTTAAGCATGTAAAACTCATTGCGAACGCTTTGTCTTTTAATGGTAAACGATAGTGACAATGGCCCCACAGGTTTCCGTACGCGCGCTCGCTCGGGCAAAATGAGTGATGCCACGGCGGCAGTGAGCAGGCCTGAAAATATTCTTCTAGGTGGCATTGGCCCAACGCCCCTGCAAGCAGACGCCATCGATGCCGACAGTAAGTTCTCATGTTTGAAGAGATATTATATCACTGTCTATCTGCGAGAGTGATCCAGTAATGTCGATAGTTTGTTCGTATACGCTATGTTCTATCACAGCAAGATAAAACCTTGGGCAAGTCCATGGGGACTCATATATCGAAATGTGCGTGCTTCACAAAGAATTTGACAAGTACGTATGTAACTTAACGACAAGAGCTGAAGCTTCTGCTTCAACGTCACTGTGGTACCCTGCAGTTGAAGTACAAACTAAGCTATTCTAGAGTGTCGGCTAAAAAATGACAGCATATCCAGGAGGTTCATGATGGAAAATGGGGCAAAACTGGGTCCGCACGCCACTGCCGCGCCAATATGGCTTTCCGCGCTCGTACTGCAGAGTCCTCGCGGCACCGCCGCGCATATTGACGGCTAGCTTGGGCCTCCCGCGTCCGAACGATGGGGTCGCTTCTTCGCGCACGAACGACCGCCGCTCTGAGCTCACGCCGCTCGGCAGCCTTGTCCAACTGCCGACACTATGAACGGGCGCGTGCCAAAACGGCACTTTTATTGTACTATAAGCGCCCCCTGGCGCATGGCGCGGCCAAAGAACACGCGATCGCAGTGGCACGATCGTCTCTTTCTGCTTCCGTACGTGTGACGTAAATGCTGTTTTTATGAAGCTCACTATTTTATTAGTATCTTTTGCTACATAACGCCCTCTAGGGTGGGACAATTTTGCATTTCTCAGCGTATATGCATTCGTTTTATAGTACAAGGAGCAACATCTATGGCCGAATTGGAGACTCAACGAGAGGTGGCTACTAACGACAACGGGACGATCAGGTGACGCTATAAGGAGCTTGGCTTCTAAAAATTACAGCGTGCCCACTGGGGGAATGATGATGAGTAGGGCAGAGTCCATCTGTCCACCTGCCTGCCTGCCTGCCTGCCTGCCTGCCTGCCTGCCTGTCTGTCTGTCTGTCTGTCTGTCTGCCTGTCTGTCTGTCTGTCTGTCCATACGTTTGTCCATCTGTTTGTCTGTCTAGTATGGCTGTCTTGGCTGTCTTGTCGGTCTGTCTCTCTGTCTGTCTTGTCTGTCCATGCGTTCATCCATGCATCTGTCTGTCCGTACATCCGTGCGTCCGTCTGTGGGTCCGCCTATCTGTCTGTTGGTCTATGTGTATGTCTGTCTGTCTGCCTGTCTGTCTCGTACTGATGATTGCGCTTGACGCAGGACAAGTTTAGACTGAGAGGAGCTTTGCCCCTAAAAGTAAATCGCAAGCATGTGTTATTGTTAAAGTGAAACCATGTAGCAATGCTACGTGAAGATGAAAAGTAGCGCAGCTGACATGCGCCAAGGAAGGTCTCTTCACGAGCAGCCCAGTTCATCAGCATTACAGCGGTACGTGCTGGCCGCATTATCAAGAAACGTGCAACTTTCGGAGCAGTGCTCATGATACATTTTAAACGTTCGCTTAGTGGTGTATCGAAGCTGGTAATTATTTTTGTCAAATTAGTCAATTAGAAGATAAAACACTAGAATTGTTTGCTTACTTCATGCGACAGCAATGCCTGTTTGTGGCATCGCCATTAAGTGCATCTGTATACCTTACAATTGGGCCAGAGTTTGCTTGCACACTCTCTGTATGTATTTCCGTAGAAAAACCACCATCCCGTAAAGAAATTACATTGACGCAACTGAGATAAAAGAAAGTTTTGACTTTCGTTATCAAAGACTGGTTAAAGTAGAAAAAAAATTACGCCATCTCCTGCTAAATATGGTGCCATACTCGCCACTGTCTAGCGGGAAGTGCTTGACGAGGTACCCTAACAAATTGTGACATTTCATGTCTTCACCAGTGTGTCACATTCACCATGTGTATATGCGAAGCAGCGTGCGCTAACGCGACGCTGGCGGTCATCGTAGCGTTGCGTAGGAGAGAAACCTGGGGAGGCGCAAAGCACGCAGTGATGTACCAATGTTTTCTACTGGAACATCGCTGCTAATGGCAATGAGAGACAGAGGAGTCTGATTAGACAGGTACCCACAGTCTTATTTCAGTTATAGCGCACGCTGCGATTTTTTATTGTTCAAGAAAACCCATGAGAAATCTCCCACGGTCACTACCTTGCACGTCAAGATCCAGTGCCAATATATACACAGTGACCAGTGAAAGCTTGTGCAGCGCTAGTGGTTGGTTTTTTTCTATCAAGGATCTGCCTTGGAGACGTTGCCTGTGCGGGCATTCTGAGGCAAGAGAGTTGGGAGCGTAGCATTGAGGAGAGAGGGGTAGGGGATTCGCATGTGCAATTGTGGTGTATATGCTGTTGAGAGGGATGCCTAGAGGAGTGATATGGAAGAGCGAGCGTTGGTTAGGAGAGGCTGCCTGAGTCGGCGTTGCGAGGCGAGAGGGGAACCGTAGGAGATGAGAAAGAGTGGAAGGGATGAGCATGCCCAACAAGGGTGTACAGGCCGCCGGGAGGGATGGCTAGAGGACAGAGAGCAGGACTGTTGGAGAAGAGAGAGGGCGAGGGGCGCCCTTGCACCCTAATGCCTAGTTCACACTGAAACATCCGCTTTCTACAGCGACCGAAATTCCTCTGCCGCCGAAACGCAGCGTCGTTCGCACTGAACGTACCCCGCGCCGCCGAATATGCCATCTACTACGGGGCGAACGCGGGATGGATGCGCTGTCACCCGGTTGTTGTCGCGGCTCGCAAACGCTACTACGATATCCGGTGGTGTATACTTCGACAATTCTCGTACGCAAGAAGCAAGAAAAGACAGTACTGCTTACTTTGCTGGCAAGTGGCTGTCTTATAATGCACGAAGAGCAGAAAAACCACCGACGCCAGCGGCGTTGGTGAGTTTGTTTTGCTCTGCAAGACAGCAACAAGCTTTGTCAAGCCAACAGCAAGCTTGGTCACCTCTTTCACGAAATACGGAGGCGAAGTAGGCACAGAGTAGGTTAAACTCCCTTTGGTTTCAACATTCAGTTACGTGCGCTGCGGCATAACAAGTGAGTAGGGCTTGGCCGCCATTTTTTCAAAATTCCTTGACTAGCGCTCCTATTGGTCCGCGTTGACCGATTCGGCAGCAGACGCCGCAAAAATCGGTCCGTGAGCGATCGGGACGGAGAGGGCCCTTTCGGCGGATCTCGCCGCCGCCGAACCGGATTCGGAGCACTTTCGACGGCCGGAATGCTCAGTGTGAACGTGGCCTAAGTGTGGTCACGCCGCACGCCAGCTTGAGCTGCACCAGAAAATGCTTTGCACCCTAAAGCAAGTATTCTTATTCATTTGGGGTGATCATTGTTGGAAATACCTACCATTTATACGGAATGAACGTTGCCAGAAATACGGTTTGTTCTTCCTATACTCCGTACGAGACGAACAAAATTGGTTTCCAGCTACGTCAGAGATCATTGTTGGAGTAGCGCCTCTCAGGATTTTAAAACACAATGTCGGACACGCAGTCGTGGACAGAAGCCGATGAATCGCTAGTGAGTAACGCAAAATGCTACAAACGAGCGTCCTTAAGTCTGACACCCTCCCATGCGTTCAGGTGGCGCAAGTAGTCGATTTCGCATAGAAACTACTTCAAAACAATCTCGCAACATAAGTGTTTTCTTACGTGCAAGATATAAGGGTTGGCTTGAGTCGAATATTTTGTACTTATTTTCCTCCAGTCACTTATTGAATATTCCATTTGCTTCCAAACACATTGTCTTTCGTACAATCGGTGCGCTCCTCTACAGAAGCATGAACAGTAGTAAGATTTCTACATAATGGCTGTGCTGTGATTCAGAAGGCAATTCGTAAGCTTTTCTGCGTTGCATGGTTTTCAGAAATCACGTTACTGCCAGCCCTGAATTTTTATAGCCTCTACAAATTATCTTCTTGGGAAATGTAATATTTTTCAGTTTTTTTCCAAAGCGGTGAATAAAACGGTGGAAACATGTCGACTTCTATAGTTTATTCCGCGTGTTTTCTGTGAAATTGGTGACGTGTGCAACGCCATTTCAAAATGTGAAGCCACCAGCATTGCCCTAAGCAGCCCGCATCAGCGCATGCAGCATAGCTTAGCTCGCAATTCTGCACACGCCTGTGCTTTTGCGCTGCTATCAGAATGGTAATAAATCACCCTAGTCGCTACATGTAATAGCAGCACCGTAACGCCCCGTCTAGAGGAGCCAGACGAGCGCGCTCTTGAGCGGTAGCGCTTGTGTAGATGAAAGCTCAAGCAAAAACGAATTGTGGCCGTATAGCGTCTTTGCAAACCTCGTTTACTCCCCAGCATGCTCTCGGGCTCTTGCTCATTGGAGAATGAAGAGGGAAGAAAATTGGCGCTATTATCTGCAGCCTTCGTGAGTTCAGTACTCAGCGCTGCAGAGAAGGCAGTAGGGGAATGAAGAAATACCAAACGGAACATAGGAGCTCAAATGAACATGCGCAGCACAAGCCCTTAGGTTTACTACCTCACTATCATAGGCCAAGACGATTCATTGGCTCTTGACAAATGTCGCGTGAGAAATAGCCCCCTTTTGTGAATGAATGCGAGTACTGGGCAATATAAAAGGCTTACTTTTAATGTCTCTTGGTTCAATGGTTAAAGTGGTAGCATTTAAGGTTACGAGGCTGAGTTACGGCAGTTCTGGAGACCAAAACTAGGATCTGCTAATCCCTTTCTGTTGTTGGTTCTTGGGAATATCTCATAACAAAGCCGCGCAACTCTAAACACTTTCAGGTACTTACTGACAAAAATTTACATTGGTGAACTTCAATATAAGTAATTATACTTTACGCTGTCGCAACACTTAGCTATGTTTCGAGTAATATACATCATGCCGCACAAAAATAGATCGTATACTGGTTTTAAAAAACACGCGATACAAGTATTCATCAATAACGCCAGATTAGTGCACCATCTGGTATACCACACTGTAAGCAAGAGTTAGCCAAGAATGACGTTTTGCCGGCTTATTTTACATCTCAAACTCCGTTCCTTTTAAAATTAGTACCACATAATGGTTTTGTTTATAGAAAATATTGTCCCCTGTAGTAAAGTAGAGTCCGAATTGTGTCTTTTCCTGCATGAGGCTGCAGCTCCAGGCCTAATGCTTACGGGGTTTTATATAGCTTTCTTCGACGTCCTAGGCGACGCACTTACTGAGATGGTGAACGGATTCATTGTTGATGGGCAAAAACCGACGTCTTTCAGTGCTGGCCGTGTAGTCTTGCTGCCAAATGAGGGAATGAATGCTAACAATACACGGTCGTGGAGGCCCATTACCCTCCTTAACATGGACAACAAACTTGTAGCTACGATCTTTGGCTTGAGGCTAAAACCTTTATTGCCCGATATAGTGTCACCCACGCAAACATGCGCAGTGCTGGGTAGGTCGATGTTTCAAACATATATTCAGATAAGAGATTGGTTCTACTATGCCAACGCCAAAAACGTTACTGGTGCTTTCGTGTCGTTTGATCAAGCTATGGCCTTCGACAGGGTCGAAAATGACTACCTATGTTGCGTACTTTGAATGGTTGGTTTGCCTGAGAAGTACGTCCACTGTGTAAAGCTTCTGTACACCAACATGACCAGCCGACTCCTCATCAACGGCGTGGAGACAACAAGCTTTCCAGTAACAAGAGGTGTTCACCAGGGATGTCCAATCGCACCGGTGCTCTTTGTTCTTTCCATGGATCCTCTCCTTAGGAAAGTGCCAAAGTGTCCTAATATTGAGGGCTTTCCAATGACAGGTTTGGGGTCAGTTAGCATCAGCGCTTATGCAAATGACATCTCTGTGTTCGTGCAAACCAAGCCAGCTACCGCGTTCGAAGAGTATGCCAGATTATCGGGTGCTTTCCTGATTGCGGAGAAAAGCAAAGCCCTTCGTTTCGGTGGCTTTCACGGCTCTTTGCCCTGTGTTATTCAATACGTGGATGCCGCAAAAGTTCTTGGGTATGCTTTCGAGACGGAGAGGTGGCAAAAAGAAATTGGGAGGACGTCATACATAGAGCCACGCAGGTCTTCGCGTATGCCACTGACTTTAATTTGTCGCTTGACGTCAAAGTGACGGTGGTGAAAGCCAAAGCGTGCGCATATGCTTTTTTTTATAGGACACATTGCACTCATCCCCAAACTTTTTGCGAGCCGCCTTGCGTCATTCCCTTGCGTTTCGGTGCCTTCCTATTGGACGGGAAGACACCGAAAGTTCAACAAAAAATCCTGAAGCTCCCAAAAAGTTGTGGAAGAGTCAGTCTGCCAGATGTTGCGACATTCACAAAGGCACTTGCAGCTAGAACAGTTCACAAATTGTTTCAGGACAATAACTATCCTGGTCGTAGCTTATTTTTATATTGGACCGGAACTCTTGTAGCCGCATTCACGTCGGAAAGGTACCGGGAACCTCAAACAGAACACCCACATGCCTTTTATAAAGCAGCAGAGGGCCTCAAACGTTCAGGTGACGGCGACGCCGCCATAGAATGCTTTGCAAAGCTTGAACCCGCACGCATTAGCGAAATGTTAAACAGTCGCTCGATTACTGATGAGGAAAAACAAAGATGGAGCCCCAGCAAGTGGAAGAAATGGCAGAACAACAACGTACCGGAAATCATCATCATCATCATCATCATCAGCATGACTACGTCCACTGCAGGACAAAGGCCTCTCCCATGTTCCGCCAGTTAACCCGGTCCTGTGCTTGCTGTTGCCAATTTATACCCGCAAACTTCTTAATCTAGTCTGCCCACCTAACCTTCTGTCTCCCCCTAACCCGCTTCCCTTCTCTGGGAATCCAGTTAGTTACCATTAATGACCAGCGGTTATCCTGTCTGCGCGCTGCATGGCCGGCCCATGTCCATTTAGTCTTCTGTATTTCAACTATGATATCCTTAACCCCCGTTGGTCCCCTAATCCACTCTGCTCTCTTCTTGACTCTTAAGGTTACACCTACCATTTTTCTTTCCGATGCTCGCTGCGTCGTCCTCAATTTAGGCTGAACCCTCTTTGTAAGTCTCCAGGTTTCTGCTCCGTAGCTAAGTACCGGCAAGATACAGCTGTTATATACATTCCTCTTGAGGGATAGTGGCAATGTACCTGTCATAATTTGAGAGTGCTTGCCGAATGTACTCCACCCCATTCTTATTCTTCTAGTTACTTCAATCTCGTGGTTAGGCTCTGCGGTTATTACCTGCCCTAAGTAGACATAGTCTTTTACAACTTCAAGTGCACTATTACCTATCTCGAAGCGCTGCTCCTTTCCGAGGTTGTTGTACATTACTTTCGTTTTCTGCAGATTAATTTTAAGACCCACTTTTCTGCTGTCCTTGTCTAACTCCGTAATCATGAGTTGCAATTCGTCCCCTGAGTTACTTAGCAATGCGATGTCATCGGCGAAGCGCCGCAGGTTACTAAGGTATTCTCCATTAACTCTTATCCCTAACTGTTCCATTCTAGGTTTCTGAAAACCTCCTGTAAGCACGCGGTAAATAGCATTGGGGAGATTGTGTCCCCCTGCCTTACACCCTTCTTGATTGGTATTCTGTTGCTTTCTTTATGAAGCACTATGGTAGCAGTTGATCCCCTGTAGATTTCTTCCAGAATGTTTATATATACTTCATCTACGCCCTGATTCCGCAGTGTCTGCATGACGGCTGATATTTCTACTGAATCAAACGCCTTCTCGTAATCTATGAAGGCTATGTATAGTGGTTGGTTATACTCTGAGCATTTCTCTATTATCTGATTGATAGTATGAATGTGGTCAATTGTTGAGTAGCCTGTTCGAATTCCTGCTTGTTCCTTTGGTTGATTGAGTTCTAATGTTTTCTTTACTCTGTTAATAATTACCTTTGGAAATAGCTTGTATACTACAGAGAGCAAGCTGATTAGCCTGTAATTCTTCAAGTCCTTGTCATCTCCTTTCTTATGTAATAAGATGATGTTAGCGTTCTTCCAAGACTCTGGTACCCTTCCCGCAGGAGACACATCGTAAACAGGGTGGCTAGTTTTTCTAACACAATCTGCCCTCCATCTTTCAGCAGATCTGATGTTAGCTGATTCTCACCAGCAGCTTTGCCTCTTTGCATGCTCTCCAAAGCTTTTCTGACTTCTTCTATCATTACTGGTTGGGTGTCATCTGGGTTACTGCTAGTTCTTATAGTATTAAGGTCGTGGTTGTCTCGCCTACTGTACAGATCTCTGTAAAACTCCTCCGCTATTTTAACTATCCTATCAATATTGGTAGGTATTTTGCCTTCTTTGTCCCTTAGTGCATACATCCGACTTTTGCCTAACCCAAGTTTCCTCTTCACTGCTTTGACGCTTCCTCCGTTTTTCAGAGCGTGTTAAATTCTCTCCATGTTATACCTTCTTTCATCGCATACTTTACGCCTATTAATCAACTTTGAAAGGTCTGTCAGTTCTATTTTGTCTGTTGTACTTGACGCTTTCATGCTTTGACGCTTTTTAATTAGGTTCTTCGTTTCCTGGGAAAGCTTGCCAGTGTCTTGTCTAACTACCCTGCCTCCAACTTTACTGCACACTCCGTAATGATACTCGTTAGATTATCATTCATTGTATCTACGCTAAGGTTGGTTTCCTCACTAAGAGCCGAGTACCTGTTCTGCAGCGACACTCTGAATTCCTGTACTTTCCCTCTCAGTGATAGCTCATTGATTGGCTTCTTGCCTATCAGTTTCTGTCGTTCCATCTTCAAGTCTAGGCGAATTCGAGACCGTACCATTCTATGGTCACTGCATCGTACCTTGCCAACCACTTCTACATCCTGCACGATTCCTGGGTGTGCAGTCATTATAAAGTCTATTTCGTTCTTATTTTCGCCATTAGGGCTCCTCCATGTCCACTTGCGGTTTTCTCGTTTTCGGTAGAAAGTATTCAAAATCCGCAAATTATTGCGTTCTGCAAATTCTACAAGTAGCTCTCCTCTGGCGTTTCTAGTGCCGATGCCATAATCTCCTACTGCCTGGTCTCCAGCCTGCTTCTTCCCTACCTTTGCATTGAAGTCGCCCATCACTATAGTATACTGTGTTTTTACCTTACTCATTGCCGATTCCACGTCTTCATAGAAGCTTTTACTGAAGCGTCATCATGGCTGGATGTAGGCGCGTAAGCCTCTACTACCTTCATCTTGTATCTTTTATTCAGTTTAATTACAATACCTACCACCCTTTCTTTAATGCTATAGTATTCCTCTATGGTGCCAGCTATGTTTCTGTGAATTAGAAACCCCACTCCCAGTTCTCTTCTGTCTGCCAAGCCCCGATAGCAAAGGACGTGCCCATTCTGTAGCACAGTATAGGCCTCATCTGTCCTCCTAACCTCACTGAGCCCTATTATATTCCATTTAACACCCTCTAGCTCCTCGAATAGTACAGCTGGACTTCCCTCACTAGATAAGGTTCTAGCGTTAAACGTTGCCAAGTTCAGGTTCCAAAGGCGGCCTGTAGTCCAGAGATTCTTAGCACCCTCTGCTGCGTTGCAGATCTGACCGCCGCCATGGACAGTTGCTTCGCAGCTGCTGGGAACTGAGGGCCGTGAGTTATTTGACGTATACATGTGGGAGGTAGTGGCCAGATACTGCACCAGGGTGGGCAATCCTTCTATGGTGAGGGAGTGCGTTCCCGGAGGTGGTTACTGGTGAGGCCGCACCCCAGGCCTCTTAATGCAGTTCCATCAACACGCGGATTTTTTGTCGGTTGGGAACTGCGCGGCACCGGGATTTGAACCACGGACCTCTTGCATGCGAGGTGGATGCTCTAAGCACTACGCCATCGCCGCACCCGGATTTTTATGTTCTAAATGTAGGTTTCAGCGGTGTATCAGTCAAGTTTGTGGTTATTTTTATAAAAACGTTTTAATGATATGAGATTTCTGCTGATTACCCTCTTAATTAAGGGTCTAGAGAGTACGCAGTTGGGCCTTTGATTAGCCATGGGGTGCTGTTTATTGATATATTAAGCGGACAAAATTTGTATTCGTTTGTGAGGTGATGTTACCAAATTATCCTTTTTAGTGATTAGGATTAATTTTGGTCACGAAATGGTTCCGGTACTATTACTCCTGTCCTGATGAAACCTGAGCGGCTACAGGTCTACAAATAGGGCTTTCCACTGTATCAGTTAGAAGTTTCCCGGTAGGTTATTAGCAAAGTCAAAAGCGATCGTAAGGAAAAAAAACAAAAAACACGTGGTTCAAGATTTGATCTGACGGGCGTACCTTTCTCCCGAGCACTGAGCCACCCTCCTCCTCTGAGCGAGGGAAGACGCGGGCGCCACACGTTTATTAGCGGTTTTCGTTATATTCTTTCTAACTCTGTATCTTCCGGTTACCTTAAGCTATCAAAATTATTCTTACACGAAAAAAACCGGACTGTTGTGTTCTAAAAGAAGATATTAGCTATTTTTCGGTGGCGTTCGTAGCTCCTTTTGTAAATTTGTTTTAATCAAATGAGCTTTCTGCTGATTACCACCCTAATTAAGGAACTAGAGTGTACGGAATTGGACATCCTGGTAGCCTATAGGGTGCGGTTTATTATTATATTAAGCGGACAAAATTTAAATGCGTTTGCGAGGTGATATTACCAATTTAATCTTTTTAGTGATTAGGCGTAATTTTGATTGCGGAATAACTCTGGAACTATTAAACCTAGCCTCATCAAACTTCCGTAGCGTCAGGTCTACTCTAAGGACTTTCAACTTTATAAGTAAGAAGGTGCCCGGTAGAATAATAACGAAGCTACAAGCGATCGTAAAAAACACGTGGTCTGACTGTTGTTGTTTTCACAGATTCACACTGTTTTCCGCTCCTAAAATTTAAAATTTTCGTTTGTAATAGCGATATTTGTAGCGGTTGAACTCCTTGAATTTTCACAAACAAATAGACACCACTCTGACTCTCTTAGAATTAAAATTTCTAAAGTTATAGGCAGATATGTGCAGAGCTCACTTACACGTGCTGCTGACGCGGCTGCTCCCGTGGCTCCCAACCGTACCCATCCGTGGCTCCCATCCGTGGCTCCCATCCGTGGCTCCCATCCGTACCGGAAATAGTTAGATAATTTGTTTGGCTGCGGCGATGGGACGCGTTGCCCACTCATCGGAGACTGTCAAAGTGGAGCGTCGTTCGCAATGACCACTGCCCCAACTGAGGAAAAAAAAGCGATCCTCCACACGATCTTTGAATGCGTAGCGACCAAAAGCGTGTGGCACGTCATGCGTCGTCAATTCAGAGTACCAATTCCTTCGGGCCAACAGTGCAGAAGGGGCTTAATTGAACAACTCGTACTCTATGTCACATGTTCGTCTTGTGGCATCGCCGCTGTGTGGCGGAAGCATGGCGACGACCCCGACGAGCTGCATATCCAGCGTTACAGAAGATTAGTATGATCATAGTTCGGTACCTTTCCGTACAGATTGAAACTTAGGGAGAAGAAGTCTTCATCAGAGGGTGGCATACACGTTTTTTTAAATGCGAAGCATTTCTTAGCGAACTTCAGCAACATTGCGCGAATCTATCTATCTATCTATCTAGCCGCCTATGACTATTAAACTGGTATGGTATGGCAAAACTGGTATGGTATGGCATAATTGCATAGTGAAAAAAAGCGACAGATCCTAACATGAAAGTCATGACATGCCTGTCATGTAACAACATGACCACATGCCAAGCTTATGATGCGCTCGCAGGCGTATTGCTAGCGTCACATATACCGAATTTTGTATTACGGTACGTAAATGGTTGATCAAGGTATGTGACTGGTGCAAACATGATAATCATGGGATGCGTGTCATGCAAGAACATGACTACATGCCACGCTCATGATGTGCTGGTGGTTGTTTCGCTACTTTCCCTTTTGTCAAATTTATATAGATAGATATGTAGGTTTCAATGTCCCAAACCACCATATGTTTATGAGAGACGCCGTAGTGGAGGGCTCCGGAAATTTCGACCGCCTGGGGTTCTTTAACGTCCACCCAAATTTGAGCACACGGGCATACAACACTTTCGTCTCCATCGGAAATGAAGCCGCCGAAGCCGGGATTCAAGCCCGCGACCTGCAGGTCAGCAGCCGAGCACCTTAGCCACTAGACCACAGCGGCGGGTCTACCAAATTTGGTTTTACGTGATGTGAATGAATGACGAAGGTATGATACTGGTGCAAACATCATAAACATGACATGCGTGTCATGTAACAACATGTCTATACGCTACGCTCATGATGCGCTTGCGGCAGTTTCGATAGCATCACAAGTACCAAACTCGGTATTACGCGAAGCGAACGGACAATATAGGTACACGACACATACAAACATGATAATCACGACATGCGTGTCCTAGGCACGGCTTCACTCCTGGGCGATGATTTACACCCCATCAATGTTTTTTTAAACCTCTTTGCATTGTATAGATGATGGCTAGAGCCAGTGGAGCCCTGGAATATAGGCCCGACCATTTGGAATGCTCCGCGTTATGTGCAAATAAGGTTCTCTTTCTCTCATTGCATTGTGCTGATATGTTCTACCGCGTCTAGGCCAGGGTTTTCAAACTATCGCTCAGAAAGAGGCAGTAGACACAGAATAACGCTGGAAAACAAAACACCACCACTCGCGTGCTCTTGTGTTGGGCTTGTTTAGGCACGTCATGCAAACGTGACCTCTTGTTCGGATGCCGGAGAGGGTAGGGAAGAGATTTCGCTTGCGAAGGCTACGCGGGAAATGGCAAGGGTTTCGAGCTCCCCTTCTCTCATCCTTGTTTCGAGGGCTTAAAAACAGTTTTCTCAGCTCGTACTGGACCAATTGAAAAAAATGTTTGTGGCATAATGCTTGTCGTCAGTCTGTCACAGTTTGCGTAAATTAGGAAGGCGATCGCCAGTCTAATTTCAAGGACCGAAATATCGGTCCCCCGAACTGCACCACGAAAGCGTGAACAATTTAGAAGTGGTCATATTCGTCGCGCCAGCGGACGCCGGCTGTGGCCCAAAGAAAAAGGCAGAGCCAAGAGTTGATAAACAAAACAAAATTACATTCTCGATTATGGCAGATCAAATTGATACAAAAATATGCATACTCGACAATAGTTGAATTCAATATGTCACCAATCAAACAACGTACTACACAGTACAATCAGCCACCATCGAAACAACGGACACAAACAACAATACGCACTACAATGCAGTCACATGCATCGAACAACCAAGACACTTAAAGACTAAAGAGTTCGAAAACTTATTCAGTTCATAGTCCTTGGAACAAAAGTCTGAATGATACTCTTCCGAGAATCACTCACTCAAAGTCCAGCGCTGTTGTCAATCCGCTGTCCCCGAAGTTTCTCTTCCAGGAAACCTCGCGTCTTCAACTGGCCGCTCTCCAAGCACCAAACTTCTTCGACGGTAACACGTCGACTTCCCACGCGCAGCTGTTGCCACGCGTCTTCGCTCGCTGTCGGTTGACACACACTCCTGCCTGTAGCACGAGTCTTCACCCCTTAGGTTGAAATCCTCTTCTTCTCCTCCTTTGTCACTGAGGACAAAAGGCTTCGCCCATACGGCGGAAAAACCCTACGCACAGTTGCGCAAAACTTTCATCTTCTGTTTACGCATACGGGCCCAAACTTTCTTCTTTTTTTATCTCCCATCTCTGCTGCTCGGTTAAATACCCCTTGCGCTAGATTCCAGAAAATTCTCATCGTTTCGTCGGCGCGATGCACAGTCAGGGCTGGAGAAAGCGCGAGACGTTTCGAGGGCCGTCCGCGAATCGTGACGCAACTCTGCATCACCACAACCTTTACGCTCGAGAACCTTCCAGGGCTTGCTCGGCCGCCTATGTAAGGAGGATGGTCGGCGAGACTGCGCTTCCGAGAGCGGAGGGACGGCGCGCCCGGGGAGCCTTTAATTGTTTGTTTTCTTCTTTATCGTTGACCATGAGGCACCTCTCTGCGCTTGGTATTGTTACTGTCGCTAGAATTCAGCGGCGCGCGCTTTTTCGGAGCGTTCGTTTGTGACACTGGTTTCAACTTTAAGAATATTATCAGATAATATTCAAAACCACACAAACGAGTGCGAGCAGTCACCACAGACTTAAAGACTGCAACATAGTCCGTCGCTCGTGGCGCGTCACAATCACAATACAATTACACGTCGGAGTTCAATCTCATAACACATAAATTATAACCACAGATGCATAAGTACAACACTCCATCCCATATTCTAAACAATACAGATGTACAAAGTTCTGTCTTTACAACAATTGTACAATCCTATACATCACGTCACAACAACAAATACTTCGACACTTGTGACACAGGATAACACAATAACAACACAGCCTATTGCGTTCAACGCTGTCAGACGCTTTCAAAACATTCGAACTCGGGTAATGTAGTCGGCACCAACGTTCTCACTTCTCTTGATGTGCTCGACTCGGAATTGATACTCTTGCGCAAGCAAGCTCCACCTCAAGACTCTGCTGTTGAGCTGTTTAGCCTGTTTTATGTATTGGAGTGGCTGATGGTCAGTTTGGACCAAGAAAGGCAGTCCGTAGAGATACATATTAAACTTCTGTATCCCCCACACCAGGGCTAGACATTCTCTTTCGATGGTGCTATAGGATTAATCCCGGGGAAGTAGTTTGCGACTAGCGTATGCTATAGGATGGAGAGTTCCTTCGTGTGACTGCAAGAGCACAGCCCCGAAGCTGGTGTCGGACGCATCGGTGCGGAGGATGAATTCCTTGGTCAAGTCTGGGAGGCGGAGCACGGGAGGGTTCGAGATGCATTCTTTGAGTCTCGCAAATGCTTTCTAGAGTGCCGTCGTTCATTTTACTAAGTTGCTTTCAGCCTTCTTGATCAGTTCTGTGAAAGGGGCGCTGATCTCGGCATAGTTTGGAATGAACTGCCGGTAGTAGCTGGTCAACCCGAGAAAAGCGCGTACCTGTCGCTTCGTCTTTGGGGCGGGTGCAGCTTGAATTTTGTCGAGAGTTTTTCCCAGTGGAGCGAGCATGTTTTGTCCGATGTGATCACCAAGGAAATCAATCTCATTAATTCCCAACTCACACTTGCTCGGTCTCACGGTCAACCCGGCAGCCTGAATTCGAGTGAAGAGTTGTCTGAGAGTGGATAGGTGTTTCTCCCAGGTCGTGCTTGTTATGAGTACGTCGTCGTAGTATTGTTCAACGCCCGAGATTCTCTCGGTGACTAGTCGTATCAGCCGGGCGAACATGGTGGGTGCCGTTTTGATACCGAAGGGCTAGTAGCAAAACTGGTAGAGACCGGATTTCGTCGAAAACGCTGTCTTAGGTTTCGACTGCTGGGAGAGTGGAATTTGCCAGTAGCCTTTAACAAAAACTAACTTAGAGAAGTATCTTTAGTTTGTGGCACTGGCAAAAACGGCATCTGCTCTAGGTAAGGGCACTGCATCTGCTATTAAGACGTTGTTTAGGCACCGGAAATCGACTACAAACCGCTTGGTTTTGTCCGGTTTGTCCACAAGCTGCACTGGGGAATTATAGGGCGATTTCGAGACTTCAATTATGCCCAGTGTTTTCATTTGCTGTACCTCGGCCTCGATGTCCTTAGTCGTAGCAGAAGGTAACGGGTACTGTTTGACGTAGACTGGGGACTCCGTCGTTGACTCGAGTTGGCACTCTACCCAATCTGTCTTGCCCGGGACATTTGAAAATATTTTAGAGTGCGCTACGACGGTTTTCTCCAACGACTCCTTTTGTTGGTCTGTCAAACTTGGGCAGATTTTGACGTCGGTGATCCCTTCTGTATGCACGAACTCCGGCACCGGAATTTCCTATTCATCTCCATTCTCAATAACCCCTACGATGACTTGGCATTGATTTGGCGCATCTTGGCTCGTTTCACGCTCCGCATACATCTTCAGTAATTTGGCATAGAAAATTTTCGGCCCGCTCGGCGTCTTTACGCAGTATCGAAGTTCCCAATTGTCACCTGCACTTCGAAGGGTCATTTCCAATGCAGCAAGAGTTTATTTTTGTCAGTTAGGAGCAAGATGAGAACCTTATGCCCTGGTTGGAATGTTCTATTCCTTGATTTTCGATTGTAGTGCTTAGCGTAGCGTGCTCCCGCCCTTCGGAGTTCTTCATGAGCTAGGCGGCACGTCTTTTCTAGACGATTTTGACGATTCAATACGTATTGGTAGGTGGTATTCAGCTCATCGTCCAACTCTTGGTTCGTCCAGACATTTTTATTATCGCCAGGGGTCCCCGGACATGTCGGCCGTACAGTAGCTCGCACGGTGAAAAGCCGAGATTTGCCTGGGGAACCTTCCTTTACGCGAACAGCAATGGACCGACGAATCTGTCCCAGTTTTTCAATTTCTCCGCGCACATTTGTTTAAGCATAGTCTTCAGGGTGCCGTTAAATATTTCCACCATCCCGTTGGCCATCGCGTGGTAAGGAGTGGTATGAAGTTGGCGCACCGATAGAAGTTGTGCCACTTCCTTCATTAACTCCGACTTAAAATTCCAGCCCCGATCACTTAGGATTTCTCTCGGTACACCGAAACGGGAGAACATCTCAACGAGGGCTTCTGCAACTCGTTCGGTCTCTATGCCAGGTACTGGAGCGGCCTCCAGGTAGCGTGTGGCGCAATCGACGAGACTCAGAATATAGCAGTTTCCTCTACCAGATTGAGGCCGGATAGGGCCTACTATATCAATAGCTACCCGTTTAAAGGGGATGTTTATGACAGGGGACTGGCCGAGTGACACTTTTTGCACCCTTTCTTTTGGCACACTTCGCTGGCAGATATAGCAAGACGCCACGAACCGTTTCACGTCGGTTGTGACCCCTCGCTAGAAGAATTCTTCCTGAATTCTGTCCTTGGTTTTCTCTGCTCCCAGGTGCCCAGCCATCATCCCATCGTGGGCTAGCTTCCTAACAGCCTCTCGGCGGTTTTTCGGCACCAAGAGATGTCGTATCCGTCGACCACTCCTCTCTGTATTGTACCTGTACAGCAGTCCATCTTCCTGCTTGAATATTATCGCGCATTTACTATTACGGAATTTGAGATCTTTGTCGATCTGCACAAAGCAGGGTTTTAACGACTCGTCCTGGATTTGTTCCTCGGCATAACTAAAGCTCGGGTCATCCTCGAAATCGGGTGCAGGGAGGGGATAAAATGGCTTCGACCGGCCTTTGGTCTGTGCTCGGGTCGCAACTGCGACAACGTCCTCGTCAGCCGTGGCTGGTTGGTTGCGAGGGTTTGCAATCGATGTTTGATCGATCTCTGGGTCCTCTTCCAGCGGTTCGGGTTAGTCTGGCGAACGGGCGCCCTCGATGTGCCCCACGATTACGTCATACAATGGATCATCCATGCAGAAGGCAGAAACAGTTCCACTGTAGAAGGGCGTGTAGATCTTGACCTTGGCCTCAGACAGCCTCATGACCGAGCGGTCGACGGTGCAAATCAGGCTGGTCTTGTCCGTGAGTTCGCTGTCCCGGGCTAGGTCTCTTCGTACTATTATAGTGGAGCACCCAGTGTCTCTTAAAGCGTCAACACGCCTTCCCGCCACTTTTCCAGCCAACACAGGCATTCCCTTAACTAATGGTTTTGAGTGTGGAGACATCACAGCATTGACCACTGGAAGTTTCGTCCCATTTTTCAACTGTACGAATCCATCGGTGACGTTGTCATCATCGGCTTTTGGTGCCACCTGCACACCGGCTACTTGGTGAGCTTGAATCGCTCCGTTACGACATGCGTCTGCTTTGTGCCCACTCTGACAACACTTGAAACATTTTACAACGGTAGGGCTCGTGAAGTTAGTTCGAGAGCTGTTAGCGCGGTGACCCACTCGGTTACACAGAAAACATCGCGGAACACTCTCCGGTGCACGCTTCTTTTCTTCGGGAGCCGATTTCTTCGAATCTTCAGGACACTCCTTCATGACCTTGGCCAAATTAGTGCCACTTTGCGCTTCCAAGAATTGATCAGCTAATTCAAGCATGTCTTCAAGCGACTTAGCTCTCCTCTCTTTCAAGTACAGCGACAGGCTTGGGTGGCAACTGGTGAGAAATTGCTCTCTAATAAGGAGCTCTCTAAGCTCATCGTACTCGTGCGCTGTCCCTGAAAGTTCGATTGATCTGTCAAAATAATGGCTCAGTCGGGTGGCGTACTGCGTAGCCGCCTCACCATCAGCTGGCTTTCCTGTCCGAAATCTTTCCCGGAATCTTTCCACAGTAAATCTAAATCGCTTCAGTAAAGCAGCTTTCATCTTTGCATAGTTGGCTGCATCGGTCGGCGTCAGCCTACCGTGCACACTGAGCGCTTCACCACTCAAGCAGGTACTCGAAGCAGTTGCCCATTGATGTTCCGACCAATTCTGGCTCCTTACAATCGTCTCAAATCTGTGAAGGTACGCGTCAAGGTCGTCCTTCCTTTCATCAAACCCTACGAGCAGCTTGCTAGGCTTTAAGCGGAAGTCATGGTCCTCCCGTTCACTGCTTTCAACTCTAGCTTGGATCAGAGATTCACTTCGCTGTTGCAAACGGAGCCGCTCGAGTTCCATCCGGTGCTGTCGCTGCCGTTTCATTTCAGCCATCTCTGCTTCTCTTTCTTCTTTCGGCCTCTCAGCTGCCAGTCTTTCTCTCTCCAGCTCCAACTTCAATTGCTGCTCTCTTTCTTCTTTCAGCTGTCACTCCTTTGCCTCTCTTTCTTCTTTGAGCCGTCGCTGCTTTGCCTCCCTTTCTTCTTTCGCCCTTTCAGCGGCCGGCCTTTCTCTCTCCAACTCGGCGGCCTTTTCTTCCTTGGCCCTCTCTTTTTCTTCCTTTTCCTTCTGTGTGACCCACTTCCGTAGTTCGGCGCCAGAAAGACCCATCTGCTCACCAAGAGCTACTAACTTTTCGAGATCCATGGTATCCCGCAAATAAAACCTTGCCGCACGCAAAAAATATCTGCCTAAATCAGTCTATCGGAACACTCTCCTGCACTCGTTAACGAGAACACTGAGCAACACACAAAATCGTTCTGATAGCACTATCAACAACTCGAGGTTCTTTCTCACTACTTTGGACACACTTTGCACCAAAAAGGTCCCGTCGTGGACGCCAGATTGATTGTCACAGGTCCCGTTAATTAGGGAGGCGATCGCCGGGCTAATTCCAAGAACCAAAAACATCGGCCCCCCGAACTGCACCACGAAAGCGTGGAAAATTTAGAAGTGGTCTTGTTTGGCGCGACAGCGGACGCCGGCTGTGGCCCAAAGAACAAGTCAGAGCCGAGAGTTGATAAACAAAACGAAATTATATTCTAGATTATGGCAGATCAAATCGACACAAAATAGTGCATACTCGACAATAGTTGAATTTCATATGTCACCTATGAAACAACGTACTACACAGTACAATCAGCCACCCTCGAAACAACGAACACAAACATTAATACGCACTACAATGCAGTCGCATGCATCGAACAACCAAGACACTTATAGACTAAAGAGTTCGAAAACTTATTCCGTCCAAAGTCCTTGGAACAAAAGTCTTAATAATACTCTTCCGAGAACCACTCTCTCAAAGTCCAGCGCTGTTGTTGTTCCGCTGCCCCCGAAGTTTTTCTTCCAGGAAACCTCGCGTCTTCAACTGGCTGCTTTCCAAGCACCAAACTTCTTCGCCGGTAACACGTCGGCTTCCCACGCGCAGCTGTTGCCACGCGTCTTCGCTCGCTGGCGGTAGACACACACTCCTGCCAGCAGCACGAGTCTTCACCCCTCAGGTTGAAATCCTCTTCTTCTCCTCCTTTGTCACTGAGGACAAAAGGCTTCGCTCACACGGCGGAAAGACCCTACGCACAGTTGCGCAAAAATTTCATCTTCTGTTTACGCATACGGGCGCGAACTTTCTTCTTCTTCTGATCTCCCATCTCTGCTGCTCGGTTAAATACTCTTCGTGCTAGATTCCAGAAAATTCTCATCGTTTCGTCGGCGCGATTCACAGTCAGGGATGGAGAAAGCGAGAGACGTTTCGAGGGCCGTCCGCGACTCGTGACGCAACTCTGCATCACCACAGCCTTTACGCTCGAGAACCTTCCATGGCTTGCTCGGCCGCCGATGAAAGGAGGATGGTCGGCGAGACTGCGCTTCCGAGAGGGGAGGAACGGTGCGCCCAGGGAGCCTTTCGACGTTTGTTTTCTTCTTTATCGTTGACCATGAGGTGCCTCTCTGCACTTGGTATTGTTACTGTCGCTAGAATTCGGCGGCGCGCGCTTTTTCGCAGTGCTCGTTTGTGACACAGTCACACAAATGCTTCCACGGTGCAACTAAAACTTGTTATTAGGTCACGTGAGTTGCTCTTCAAGAAGCTACGCTGCCTGCGTCAGCGTTGTGATGTGAAAGAGAGGATAGTGTAGGAAAGGGAAAAATAGGTGAAGGGGACGCGTACGTGCCATGGTGGTTTGCGCGCCGCGGAGAGGAATGCCTAGAGGAGAGAGAGCAGAAAGCGATGGTTGGCTAGCAGACGCTGCTTGCGTCGGCTTTATGAGGTGAGAGAAGAAGAGAGCATATAAGAGACAATACAGGGAGAGGGAATGCACAATAAGTGTAATGACGCCACACACTGGAGGGAGCCAACACCCTCTAGAAAAATCCTGGAGAACTGGTCAGACACCCCCCTAAGAGGAGTCCGCCGCAGTTTCTGGCCGCGTCCATGCCTGGACTGGAAAACCATGGCCCTCCTCCCGTTCGCAGGCCTCCTGGACTGCCGAGTATTGGACTGAGAACTCGAAGCATCGAAGAGTCCTCTCCCAGTATTCTGAGCTGAACTTTGCATCATGTAACGCCGGGCTCTGCGAGAGCATGCGAACTAGTGTGCAGTTATGGGCCTCACAACTAGTGCATGCTGGAGTTGTGCCATCAGCAAAGTAGCTGAATATGCTACGAGGTGGGAATGAACCTAGCTCTAGCATCCGAAGAACCAATGACTGCAGTTGAGTGATCTTAGAATGCGGAAGCGGGTACCTCCACCTAGACAACAAGGGGACGTCCCTTTGTTAAAGGTACTAAGTGGATCTTTAAAGTTATACGCGAACCCACCTCCGTACCCACCCGGACCGCCGCGCCACGTGACTTCTCGCGCATGGTGATCGGCAAGTTTGTTGTCGTTGGGAAGAGACGGATGCACCTCTCAGCCCATGTGAGCGGGAAACCAGGTGATTGTGTGGTAGCCTACTACACCCTTGGAACTTAAAATAGCGGCAGCCTTCCTAGAGATTATTTCCTAGCCAAAGCCCTGGGCAGCATCCCTGGAGTCAGTATGTATCTCTGGACGCAAAGGGTCCATCATCGCCAAGGCTATCGCTACCTGCTCTGCTACCGAGGCAGCCGCTTTCCTCATGGAAGCTGAGTTGAGTAAGCGACTGCGATCATCAAGACCACATCTGCAACACGATCGGAGCGGCCATACTGCGCCGCATCGACGAAAGATACACTGCCCGTGGACCTAGCCACGAAATCAAAGAGAGACTTGGCGCATGCCTTTCGGCGGCCAACATTGTATTGTGAATGCACGTTACGCGAGAAGGGTGCCACCTCGTACGTGCCCTTCATTGTTTGTGATGCGAAAATCTTCTGCTCCTCCTCTGCCATATGATATCTCAACGACTGCAGGAGGTGATGCCCAGCTTTCGTGGAGGAAAGTCGCGCGAACTGAGCTAGTGTTTGTGCCTCGGTCACATCCGTAAGGGTGTTCTGCATGCCCAGACTCATGAGCCTGTCCGTGCTGGTGCTCATGAGGAGGCCTAGTACACTTTTGATGCTTTTACTCATTAAAGTGTCAACTTTATCCTCCTCGCATTTAGACCAATTTAGTGAGGATGCCACGTAAATATTGTGGCTTATGAGGAATGCCTCAAAGAGCCGAATGAGATTGCTCTCCCTCAGCCCGCCACTGCGGCTTGAAACTCTGAATCTTAGTCTGAACGTGTTCTTCATTTAGGAGGTGATGCGAGCCAAAACCTGCGAATTTCTGCCATTGGATTCACGAAGGAAGCCTAGCACCCAAATAGAATTGACTCTAGGAATCGACTGCCCATCCCGTGTGGTTATGGTAATCTGCGCCTGATCAAGCGGTGACTCGCTCCTTCTTCCGGATTGAAGTGGTCGATATAGAAGCAATTTCGATTTAGAGGGCGACAGCTGAAGCCCTGTATTTTGCAGAAAATGTTCTGTGATAGACAAAGTAGATTGGAGCACCTCCTCCACTTCAGAATCCGAACCACCCATGCACCAGACTGTAATGTCGGCGGGATATAAGGCAGGGTAGGTATTGGCTACAGGGGGGAGGTGCTACGAGAGGCCTTTTATGGCTATGTTTAACGAAAGGGGTAAAATTACCACTTCCTGCGATGTGCCCCTCGCACCCAGGGTGAAGGCCTCCGATTTCAATTCACCAATCTTTATGGAGCATTTGCGTTCCTTCAGGACGGCGCGAACATTGACGTTGAACTTGGGACCTAATCCCATGCGCTCTACTTTCTCCAGTATAAACTGATGTGAAATCGTATCAAAGGCCTTGGCGAGATCAAGGGCCAAAATTCCTTAAACACATCGGGTGTGTCGGTAGATAAATCGCCTCATATTCAGTAGCACCACATCCTGGGTAGAAAAACCCGGCCGGAAGCCTACTATGTTATACGGAAAGAGCTGTTTATCCTCGATATATCGAGGTACTCTGTTGTGTACCACATGCTCCATCACCTTCGCCACGCAAGATGTGAGGGAAATGGGACGTAGGTTATCTTGGCGAGTACCTTGCCCGGCTTGATTATGAGTATTACCGAAGCGGTCCCCGCCAGGCCTCAGGCACGCAACCTTCGGGCCAGAGGGTATTGACCTCCTCAGATACTTAGCGATGAACTGTCCGTAGAGATTGCGCAGCAACCTGTTTGTAACGCCATCTGGACCAGAGGCTGAGCGGCTAATAAGCGCATGAAGCACCTTTTCGATCTCAAGGTTCGTAGAGGGTGAGCCCTTTTTCTCGAGCGGCTTTCCCTGGTAGACCGGGTAATTCCAGTCCCCGGAAGGTATCGCTCGGCCAATTCCTTGAGTAAAGTGGCGTTAGTGACTCCACTGCTCCACTGTGCTGGAACTAAGCGGTCGATTGCGTACCTCTGATTACTTTTGGAGTTTGTCTGATCGAGTAGTACCTTCAAGATATTCTATTCACCTCCGGTTCACATCTGCTCATCTACCTTTGAGCAAACCTCGTTCCACTGCTGTCTAGAAAGCTCCTGACATCATTCTTCAATATTTTTTATTGAGGAAAGCTATGCGTTTCGGGGGCCTCTTATTTAGCTTTTATGTACACCATCTCTTAACCAACAATTTTGAAGCTTTTAATAGATGCGCAAGACTCGGGTTTACCATATCGGCCTGTAAGTCAGTTGGACAGTCTTTGTTGCGAGGAGCTAAACCTCCGTGAGTCGAGAAAAGACTTGCTCTAACGTGGCATATTCGGTCTGATCAGCTTTTTCCGGCGATGCCTGAACTCGTCCCAGTCCGTCACCCTGTACTCAATAGGTGGAGCCGCCCGGGTATCCTGCGTGACTGCGAGGATGAAGTGTTCACTTTCCAGGCTTTTTTGAAAGTTTACTCCCTGAACTCTCCCGCCATTCTTTATGAATGTCAGATTCAGAGTGGTGTCTCCTAAAACGGAATTGCCCAACGGGGTTGGGAACTGAAGGTCCGTGACCATCTCCAAGGAACAGTCCGTCATAGCTTTAGCTAGGCTTTTTATTTACCAGTGGCCTTTGAATAACCAAGGTTGGGTGAGGTGCGTTAAAGTCCCCGATAGCTACGAGTGGTGTCTTGTCTGCAAGAGTAGCCGCCTCTGCGACCACCGAGGAGAACGCCTGCTTGTAATTTTGAGGGCTGCTGTATACATGCAGTACGAATATGCTGCACTTAAGTCAATGATTTGGACTAATTTCAACCAGCTGGGCCTCCAAAGTAAAGTAGCCGAGCGCAAGCGTGTGCTCTAAGAACGAGCATTTCATCGAAAACAAGATAGCCAGACCATGTTAACCCTCCCCCCTAAACGATATAAATCGATAGGTGGGCAAGGCAACCGCCGCATCAGTGGTTTTTTGTAAAGCAATCACATGTGGCTGAACCGCCAATGAAGCAATGTACTGCTGGAGGGAGGCCTTACGCTTCCTGAACCGTGCGCAGTTCCACAGCTAAATGTCGAACTCAGTAGCGGTGGTAACCGTGTTATCTGCTACTGTTTTATCGACCTAATGGCACGTCCATATTGACGGGAGCCTGATCTATTGGCGTACTGGGGCGCGTAGTGGGCACAAGTAAAACAGGGGTCACCGGGACAAAAGAGTTTTCGCCTGGAGCGAGTCTGCCTTCGATCATGGCAACATTACATGCTACGAGGTCAAAGCGTACCACATGCCGTGCTACCGGCTTTTGTAAATCTTTGATTGCTCACAAGATGTCCAAGTCGGAAGTCGCCGCTACCTGTCCTTCCGTACCTATCCTTCTTTTAGCCGGCCGCAGCTCCACTGACAAAGACCGCACCGGGGCTTGTGTGGTATTTTTGAGAGCTTCAAATTCTATCCTCATGTGCTTAAGCTGCGCTTGTAAGCTAACATTTTCTTGAAGTAAGAATGCAATGCTAGGGTCTTCTTTTTGTTCTGGCAATACCGCGTGCGTTATTTGTGCTGTTTGCTGCACCGGGCTTGACTCTGCACAATCCGCCCAGGTCTTGGAAGCCTCTTGGAAGCGTAGCCTGGAGTGGGAGCATCCCTCAGAGTGGGAGCATCCCTCAGAGTGGGAGTATCTCTCAGAGTGGGAGCGCCTCTTAGGGTGGGCGCGCCTATTGCAGCGAGAGCGTCCTCATGAGAGGCTGCGACTCTTCTCAACAGCTGTCGAGGGAAAGCGCATCCTCATGGTTGGTGCCACGCTGGAATCCCATGACGTCAGACGCTCTTGGTGCCGCCTGCGTTTCTTGGCGGCCTTTATACACCGTTTTCGTCACCTTACCGTGTAGGCGACTTAGAATCGATGCTTGCAGGACTTGTCGGCTGTTAGATTTGCCCCCCCCCCTGTACAAGGCACATGTCGGCTGGCACTGCTGATCATTCGCGGCACTGCTGATCACCCGCGGCACACTTTTTTCGTCGGTGTCGGGCAGACATGTGCATGAAGTCCACAAGCTCCCCATCCATAACAAATGTCGGTCTGTCTCCTGTAGAACGTACACCGTAGCATACTCGTACCACACATAACATAGTTGGGTGCCTTGAGATCACTGAAGAGAACGACGACGGTAGTCGTTTCTTTGCTGCGATGCACCTTCATGTCTTTAGGGTTGCGCTGGTTGAGGATCATCGCCGTCAACTGTCCCTAATCGATGTCCACGTTGACGCCTCGGTTGACACCTTTGCAGGTGAACGACGCCATTCGCGGTGGCCATGCGATGGCCAGCCGTTCCTTCCCTTTGAGAGAAGCAGACAGTTGTTGTCAGGGAGAACGCTTATTATAACCTAAAGCAGTCTGGCGCCCAGGCGCGTTAGCGTCTTCATGAAAAATAACTTCCCCGTGCACCACCATCACCTCCCGCATGATGCCGTTCCGTCGGCGAGGGGTGGATGCCCGGTCAAAGAAAAGTCTTTAAACAGGGCAAAAAAACAGGCCTACCAGGTCAAAAATGGGCTCGGTAGAATTCTCTCGATGAGATCTGTCGAAGGGTGTACAATTGCAGAGGATTGAAGCAATACTCTGACAGCAATCATTCGAAGGCGACAGAGACGCCACAGCGTCTCTCGCCGACGCAAGAGCTTAGAAAAACACGTTCGTTCGCACTGGACCCTCGAAAAAATTTGCTATGAGAGACGCCACAATGAGGGGTTGGGAAATGTCGACCACCTGAGGTTCTTTAACGTGCACCGAAATCTAAGCACACGGGGCTCCAGTATTTCCACCTCCATCGAAATGTGGCTGCCGCAGCTGACATATCCAAGATCAGACATTGTGCGTACAGAACTTGACGAACAGCCCTGGTCTGTCCGCTGTGTGTGCAGTGCCCCATCATAGTCGATGGTATACACATCAACATAAATGAACTTGTATATAGCCACGGTTCGTGTTGTTTTAGGTAACAGTATTCTGATTCGAAAGCCAAAATACGAAATAATCGTACGGAAGCCATGATGAGCTACTGGCACATTAATTTAATTTCTGCTTCCTGACGCGCCCGACCAGTTCAAGGGAAAATTCGACGTTCTTTATATAAGCTGGTGGACCAAGAGTGGAAGAAATTCTGCAAATTTATTTTTGTAAACCGATTTCAATCATATGGAGGGTGACTCCTGAATTTGTTACGATTCACAACAACGATACGAAGGCGGGATGAGTACGGGGAACATAGTCCCCGTGGGTGATGACGTTTAAGGTTGTGTTTCCATAGTGCGAATTGCTGAATTATCTTCTCTCACTCGAGGGACATGCGATTCCCACAGGGCGGGGCTCTTAGCCCCAAGGCTAAGGGTTGGGTGATCTGGTACATTGTGCAGAGAATGTAATGACAGCGCGGACATTCTGACATACACAAAGGCTAAGGACAATAGCAAGTAGACAATAACAGAAAAATAAAAAACAAAAGTAAGAAAAAATTAAAATGAAAGATGATAACAAACACAAACACAAAGGACAATAACAGGGGCTGAATTAAAACAGATGTTCATTATGGCATGCCGACACGTTTATGCCAAGGCAGTCAAAACAAAGGTGAGTATACCCCTAATATGCTGTTATCCCTCTGATGTCAACATCACCACATAACCATAAGTTGGTTAGTATGGTGTATATAACCCACTTTAAAAATGACTTTTTTTATGCCTGAGATGAGTCACGGGTGTTTGTGTCACAAATTGGTGATGCGGTGACTGGCGTCAGAGAAATAGTGGCCTAGTGGTGGTAGTCAGGTGTGTTTTGAATGCAGCGGTGAAAATGTGTTCACACACCAAAGTTGGGATCACTTGCAAGTCAGCGTCGTCATAGCCCATCCTGTGTTTGTGAAAATTTCAGCGCTGTTCTTTCCTTTTTTTGTTGCCAGTTTTTTTTCTGTTTAATCTTCGGATCATTCCAATGAACCAGGTCGTAGAAAGGACGAAGCATTCGGTATTTTCGTATATCATACAGGGTGGCCAGGTTTGGCCTTGTTGGGCTATTTTGGCTACATTATGATGTTGGCACCAGAAGAGCATTTTTCATGCTTCGCTATTTTTGGCAATTTATTAATATTTTGCCACGCGCGTTTCTTATTATCGTTCTTGCTGTACTTGGTTGACGCTTTCAAAAATCGTAAGCAATGCTCAGCGCAAGCTGCACCTGCAGTGTTCGGGTAGCTTCAGGACTGTACTAGATCATTTTGTTAAGATTGCGGGCATGACGCGAACGTCACAGATTCTTCTGGAAATAACGAGGAATATTCTACAGCACATGTATAAATGCCGCCGCACATCACTGCTTGGCAATTGATCGACGGCTTACGCTTATTTTGCCGCTATGTTTGCGAGTGTGTATCGCTGTAATCAGACTTTCCCTTCATGAGCCACAAGATTGAACAAGTACAGTTTGTTCTTGGGCCTACAGTCTACTCCCTTCATCGACGTGACGAACCATGATAATATAGTGGCATCACAGCTTCTGGCGTTCGAGTATGTGAAGTCAAAGCATGGGGAAGAAAATGTGTTTCCCCAGCTGACAAAATTGAGCAGAAAGCGTGGATTACGCATAGGCCTCCCAACCTCGGCCAGGGGGCGCTGCACCGCGCGCGTTTGGCCGTGTTTGTAGCGAAAATCGGTCGCTCGGTACCCCGCTCTGTCTTCTGCCTGTGCTGTCTCAGCACGTTCACGCGCTCTTCACGCACGCGCTGTTGTCTGGTCGCTCTGCACGTGCAGCGTCACCTCTGACTTGCTCGGAAGGTTTAAAAAGATAGTGAAAACGTTTTCACGGTGTGAATCTTATCAGAACCGAAAGCGATTCGTTGACAATCTTTGCGGGACCAAGCAAGTTAAACCGATGCCTTCGAGCGAATGCTATGGGCATTTAGATGGTGAATAGTCGCTTTTATACGACATTAAAAGTGAGGTGACGGCACGATTTCTACGTGTATGTTACCTGTAAAAGGCGCATTTGCTGCGGGATTTGTGTCTTCTCGGATCTGTTGGCACATCACCACCACGCTTTCGCATGCTTTTGTATATAGCGTCTGAATTTCGATTGCTCGAATGCCAAGTTTGTCACGTGACTCTAAATTTATGAGGAGGTCAGTGTGAAGAGACTAAATTTACAACTGCTATGTTGAGTGGCTGGAACCATTCAATTTGGAGTGTTCAGTTTCGAAATAGTTTCACATTTGCCAAGGTTTTCATCGGATGCTAAGAAGGTTGTATCGTAAGTTTTTAGATCTAATATTGACATCTACTTCGTATTTTTAAGTATTTTATGTCTACTTCGACAAGGCATGTTTCTTGTAGCGCATGTTTCATTTCAGATAATATCCATGTCTGATCACGCAGCATGTTCACTGATTCGAATGTCGATTTGCTTGTTTTGACAGCTCACTTATTCTTCGTCATATTATATAATACACACCTGAATCAAGCATGTTTTTATTTGTGCCAAGGTTCGCCCCTGATAACCACGTCAAATTTCGCGACACCATCGAATATATTATATCTGCCTTGGTTCTTTTATCAACTCCTTTTCATATCGGCAGCTGTACATCACCCAGAGCTCGAGCCCATGCAAGGTTATAGTATTTTACGCGCCAAAACCATCATATAGTTAGGAGGCATGCCATTGTGTGAGACTCCACATTGATTCAGGCCACCTCAGTTTTTATTGTAACGTGCACCTGAATCTATTTGAAGCGTAAGAGTCGACAACAACGGACAGAGGGTGCACGCACAGCGATTGATTGATATGTGGGGTTTAACGTCCCAAAACCACTATATGATTATGAGAGACGCCGTAGTGGAGGGCTCCGGAAATTTAGACCACCTGGGGTTCTTTAACGTGCACCCAAATCTGAGCACACGGGCCTACAACATTTCCGCCTCCATCGAAAATGCAGCCGCCGCAGCCGGGATTCGAACCCGCGCCCTGCGGGTCAGCAGCCGAGTACCTTAGCCACTAGACCACCGCGGAGGGGCTGCACGCACAGCGAGCGTCACTTCAATTTACAATGAAAGTCATACCACCGTAAGCTTGAAATATGCAACACCAACACGCCCTGACGATCATTCTTGCTTGAAAACATAAGCGCACTGTTACTGCATTTTGCTCCCGTGCAAATGCAGCTGGCGTATGCGGGCATCAACTTCATGACTTCGATCTTAGCATCGCAACACCTCATCATGCTAACTTATCGGTGAGTGTTGCTTGCAAGACCTGTACATTAAACGCTCAGTGCGGACCCGCCGCATAAATCTTTTTACACTGAGTGACGAAGAGAGGTTA
This sequence comes from Rhipicephalus microplus, assembly GCF_043290135.1. Classification (NCBI taxonomy): domain Eukaryota; kingdom Metazoa; phylum Arthropoda; class Arachnida; order Ixodida; family Ixodidae; genus Rhipicephalus; species Rhipicephalus microplus. Next base: position 170,101,135 of record NC_134703.1, read on the forward strand.
ACAGCCATCCGCTGTTATAACACTTGCGGGGCTCACAGTACGGTATTTTAACAGTGGTGTATTAAGCTAGCAAGCTCCGTCAATTTCGCACTACCAATATTTTTCTCGCAAAGCCAGAGCCCAATCACGTTATGTACAGCGGTTGCCTATTTGCTGTAGTTACAATTTACAAACGTGCTTTCTTTTAGTATCAGTCCGGTCATTGCGTGTCTCTCAGGTAATAGTTTGTAGAACTGTACACGACTACAATTTTTCAAAGTAACAAGACCGCAGAGTATCGGCGAACTGCCATAATCAACCCTTGACGCCTTTGCTTCTCGCACTGCTTGCATTGGAAACGATATACTTTGACGGGCAGTTTTCAGGTCTTCGTCATGTTTAAACTTTTGTAGCAGCTAACAGTGCAGTAGTAGTGCGTGCCAACTTTTCGGGATGACGAAGGAGCGGCCCCCATAGCGTAAAAAATGCAAGATAAGAGCCCCAAGGAACACGAGAAAGAGAAAGAGAGAGATAAGTTTGTTTACACAAAGGCAGAGAGTTTGGCCTGAGCGATAGCTTGCTCTAGCCTGCTACTCTACACTGGGGGGAGGGAAAGGGGAAAAGAAAGAATAATGAATGACGATGGTGAGATAGAGAGGTGAGTATGTAGTGTTCTTTCTAGCTGAGACACATTTTATAGCCGCGCATATAGTCCAGTTGTTTCCGAAAAGGTTATAGCTGCTCTTTTGACCGCAGTTGCACTGTTGGTGTCTGGCGAAGGGCCCAACACGGTATCATCAGTTAATGACCTACTGCGATATAGTTCAGTAGAAAAAATCAGCGTTTGTCGTTAACATGCGTATGCTGGGCAGACACAAAATATGTGCTCAAGCGTTTCTGGCAAATTACAGTGTTCACAATTAGGACCGGTGTCACTGCGACCGATGACATGTGCGTAACGTCTTGTGTACGCCACACGAAGACGAATACGGTGGATAATAGTTGTGAGTTGCCGTTTCAATTTAGGGGGCATGCGGAACCTCATTTCTGGGTCCCATTTGTGAAGTCGCTGGTGTCGCCGTTCCGGTTTGGTCCAGTGCTGAAGTGTGTAGCTGCGCATTACGCAGCGAAGCAGGGCGTTCGTGTCAGCTCGTGAAAACGCAATGGGTACTTCAGGGGCACTGCTTAAGGCATTTTAGCTTCAGCGTCTGCCTCTTCGTTTTCCGTCACGCCACAATGAGCGGGAATCCACTAGAAAGTGATAAGATGGCCATTTGTTGAAGTAACCTTAATAAAATCTGTGATTTCTGTTGCCAAGCTGTAATACGGTGCTTTCTTCATGATGCAATTATATAGTTTTCAAAGTGGCTTTGGCATCACAGAAAATCGTCCAGGATCGAGGTCGCTCTCTGGAAATAAATCTTATTTCCTCCCGGTTTGTCGTTAACGTGCGTATGCTGGGCAGACACAAAATATGTGCTCAAGCGTTTCTGGCAAATCACAGTGTTCACAATTAGGACCGGTGTCACTGCGACCGATGATATGTGCGTAACGTCTTGTGTACGCCACATGAAGACGAATACGGTGGATCATAGTTGTGAGTTGCCGTTTCAATTTAGGGGGCATGCGGAACCTCATTTCCGGGTCCCATTTGTGAAGTCGCTGATGTCGCCGTTCCGGTTTGGTCCAGTGCTGAAGTGTGTAGCTGCGCATTACGCAGCGAAGCAGGGCGTTCGTGTCAGCTCGTGAAAACGCAATGGGTACTTCAGGGGCACTGCTTAAGGCATTTTAGCTTCAGCGTCTGCCTCTTCGTTTTCCGTCACGCCACAATGAGCGGGAATCCACTAGAAAGTGATAAGATGGCCATTTGTTGAAGTAACCTTAATAAAATCTGTGATTTCTGTTGCCAAGCTGTAATACGGTGCTTGCTTCATGATGCAATTATATAGTTTTCAAAGTGGCTTTGGCATCACAGAAAATCGTCCAGGATCGAGGTCGCTCTCTGGAAATAAATCTTATTTCCTCCCGGTTTGTCGTTAACGTGCGTATGCTGGGCAGACACAAAATATGTGCTCAAGCGTTTCTGGCAAATCACAGTGTTCACAATTAGGACCGGTGTCACTGCGACCGATGATATGTGCGTAACGTCTTGTGTACGCCACATGAAGACGAATACGGTGGATCATAGTTGTGAGTTGCCGTTTCAATTTAGGGGGCATGCGGAACCTCATTTCCGGGTCCCATTTGTGAAGTCGCTGATGTCGCCGTTCCGGTTTGGTCCAGTGCTGAAGTGTGTAGCTGCGCATTACGCAGCGAAGCAGGGCGTTCGTGTCAGCTCGTGAAAACGCAATGGGTACTTCAGGGGCACTGCTTAAGGCATTTTAGCTTCAGCGTCTGCCTCTTCGTTTTCCGTCACGCCACAATGAGCGGGAATCCACTAGAAAGTGATAAGATGGCCATTTGTTGAAGTAACCTTAATAAAATCTGTGATTTCTGTTGCCAAGCTGTAATACGGTGCTTGCTTCATGATGCAATTATATAGTTTTCAAAGTGGCTTTGGCATCACAGAAAATCGTCCAGGATCGAGGTCGCTCTCTGGAAATAAATCTTATTTCCTCCCGGTTTGTCGTTAACGTGCGTATGCTGGGCAGACACAAAATATGTGCTCAAGCGTTTCTGGCAAATCACAGTGTTCACAATTAGGACCGGTGTCACTGCGACCGATGATATGTGCGTAACGTCTTGTGTACGCCACATGAAGACGAATACGGTGGATCATAGTTGTGAGTTGCCGTTTCAATTTAGGGGGCATGCGGAACCTCATTTCCGGGTCCCATTTGTGAAGTCGCTGATGTCGCCGTTCCGGTTTGGTCCAGTGCTGAAGTGTGTAGCTGCGCATTACGCAGCGAAGCAGGGCGTTCGTGTCAGCTCGTGAAAACGCAATGGGTACTTCAGGGGCACTGCTTAAGGCATTTTAGCTTCAGCGTCTGCCTCTTCGTTTTCCGTCACGCCACAATGAGCGGGAATCCACTAGAAAGTGATAAGATGGCCATTTGTTGAAGTAACCTTAATAAAATCTGTGATTTCTGTTGCCAAGCTGTAATACGGTGCTTGCTTCATGATGCAATTATATAGTTTTCAAAGTGGCTTTGGCATCACAGAAAATCGTCCAGGCTCGAGGTCGCTCTCTGGAAATAAATCTTATTTCCTCCCGGTTTGTCGTTAACGTGCGTATGCTGGGCAGACACAAAATATGTGCTCAAGCGTTTCTGGCAAATTACAGTGTTCACAATTAGGACCGGTGTCACTGCGACCGATGACATGTGCGTAACGTCTTGTGTACGCCACACGAAGACGAATACGGTGGATAATAGTTGTGAGTTGCCGTTTCAATTTAGGGGGCATGCGGAACCTCATTTCCGGGTCCCATTTGTGAAGTCGCTGATGTCGCCGTTCCGGTTTGGTCCAGTGCTGAAGTGTGTAGCTGCGCATTACGCAGCGAAGCAGGGCGTTCGTGTCAGCTCGTGAAAATGCAATGGGTACTTCAGGGGCACTGCTTAAGGCATTTTAGCTTCAGCGTCTGCCTCTTCGTTTTCCGTCACGCCACAATGAGCGGGAATCCACTAGAAAGTGATAAGATGGCCATTTGTTGAAGTAACCTTAATAAAATCTGTGATTTCTGTTGCCAAGCTGTAATACGGTGCTTGCTTCATGATGCAATTATATAGTTTTCAAAGTGGCTTTGGCATCACAGAAAATCGTCCAGGCTCGAGGTCGCTCTCTGGAAATAAATTTTATTTCCTCCCGGTTTGTCGTTAACGTGCGTATGCTGGGCAGACACAAAATATGTGCTCAAGCGTTTCTGGCAAATCACAGTGTTCACAATTAGGACCGGTGTCACTGCGACCGATGATATGTGCGTAACGTCTTGTGTACGCCACATGAAGACGAATACGGTGGATCATAGTTGTGAGTTGCCGTTTCAATTTAGGGGGCATGCGGAACCTCATTTCCGGGTCCCATTTGTGAAGTCGCTGATGTCGCCGTTCCGGTTTGGTCCAGTGCTGAAGTGTGTAGCTGCGCATTACGCAGCGAAGCAGGGCGTTCGTGTCAGCTCGTGAAAACGCAATGGGTACTTCAGGGGCACGGCTTAAGGCATTTTAGCTTCAGCGTCTGCCTCTTCGTTTTCCGTCACGCCACAATGAGCGGGAATCCACTAGAAAGTGATAAGATGGCCATTTGTTGAAGTAACCTTAATAAAATCTGTGATTTCTGTTGCCAAGCTGTAATACGGGGCTTGCTTCATGATGCAATTATATAGTTTTCAAAGTGGCTTTGGCATCACAGAAAATCGTCCAGGCTCGAGGTCGCTCTCTGGAAATAAATTTTATTTCCTCCCGGTTTGTCGTTAACGTGCGTATGCTGGGCAGACACAAAATATGTGCTCAAGCGTTTCTGGCAAATCACAGTGTTCACAATTAGGACCGGTGTCACTGCGACCGATGATATGTGCGTAACGTCTTGTGTACGCCACATGAAGACGAATACGGTGGATCATAGTTGTGAGTTGCCGTTTCAATTTAGGGGGCATGCGGAACCTCATTTCCGGGTCCCATTTGTGAAGTCGCTGATGTCGCCGTTCTGGTTTGGTCCAGTGCTGAAGTGTGTAGCTGCGCATTACGCAGCGAAGCAGGGCGTTCGTGTCAGCTCCTGAAAACGCAATGCGTACTTCAGGGGCACTGCTTAAGGCGTTTTTAGCTTCAGCGTCTGCCTCTTCGTTTCCCATCACGCCGCAATGAGCGGGAATCCACTAGAAAGTGATAAGATGGCCATTTGTTGAAGTAACCTCAATAAAATCTGTAATTTCTGTTGCCAAGCTGTAATACGGTGCTTGCTTCATGATGCAATTATATGGTTTTCAAAGTGGCTTTGGCATCACAGAAAATCGTCCAGGCTCGAGGTCTCTTTCTGGAAATAAATCTTATTGCCTCCCGGATAGCGACAAGCTCTGCGGCAGTTGATGTGGTTTTATTGTCCACTTTGAATCGTCGAGCGATATCTATGTCTGGGATGACAAAGGCTGCGGCGGAGGTGTTTAGCGTGGTGGATCCGTCGGTGTACACGTGCAGAGAATCACTGTACGTTGTATAAAGGTGATATAGGGTCAGTTGTCTAAGGCCAACAGAAGAAATGAGCGACTTCTTCGTAATTCCAGGTATCGTAAAAGAGATAGGTGGTTTAGGTAGGACCCAAGGAGGCACTGCAGGAGCATTTGGCGGAGAAAACCTTGATGGTATAATATTTTCATGCCGCGATATTACTCTTGAGAAACTGCAATCTGGGTGAGTGGAGGGTAGTACTGACAGTGGGTGCTGTCTGCGTCGGCTCACAATCGGAGGTGAACTCTAAGTGGCTCGCAAAGCGTGTATACACTAATGGGACAAGCCCGAGCATCTGCGATTTTTCCCTTTTGTTGAATTACAGCGCGGTATACCCAAGCATCTTCGTAAGCATTCAGCTTGAACCCTCTCTAGCGTCTTTACACAACTAGGTCTCATATTGGAGAGCATCGGCATGCTGTATCGAATGTATCCCACAAATAGAGCACTATAAAATTGTAGTAGCGATGATTATGATGAGCCCCATTTTGCTCCAGCTACGTGGCGAAGAACTAGAGCAAAGCTCTTCAATTTAGATTTAAGTACTGCGACATGCCTCGTCCACGATAGATCTCTGTGTACGACAACCCCAAGGAACTTGTGGTGCGTTACAGCAGATATCGCTGTTTCATTAATAAATATCGGGTATTGCGACATATGCTTGCACGTGAACGCAAGCACTGCGCATTTGTCGACTTAAAGAGTGAGCCCCTGACGTCGTAGATATTTGTATGTGATCGTCACTGCACGCTGTAGTCGAGCAGGACTACAGCATGCAATGACGATAACACTTTGCGGACGGGTAGTACCGGATGCCCATATGCATATGTCATCAGCGTATGCACTGATCTTCACCGTGCTGGGAAGCTCTGCTGCTAGGCCGATCATTGTGACATTGAATAGCATCGGGCTGAGAACTCCTCCTTGGAGAACACCACGATGAATCTTATGTGGATCGGTGTCTCCGTTATTTGTCGTCATGTAAATGGTGCGGTCCCTAAGGTAGCTAAAATCCAAGCATACAGTCGTCCACCGATGTCCAAATCTTCCTGTGCGTCAAGGATCGCATAATGCAGCACATTATCGTAGGCACCCTTAATGTCTAGGAAGACCACCGCCACTGGTCTGCGTCGGGTTCTTTCCTCTTCAACGCTGGTGATCTAGTCAACCACACCATCAATTGCAGATCGGCCTCTTCTGAAGCCGTTCATAAATGCAGGAAAGGAGTTGTTGCTCTCTAGAAGCCACTCTAATCTTGACAGTACCAATCTTTTCATTACTTTCCTGACGCAGCTGGCTAAGGCGATTGGTCTGTAGGAGGAAAGGGCTTAAGGACACTTTCCCGGCTTAAGCAATGCAATAATGCGACTGCATTTCCAATTAGTTGGGACTTTTCCTGACTCCCATGAGGTGTTATAATGAGATAACAGGACACGTCGTGCTTCTGTATCCAGACGATTGAGTGCAGCATACGTGAATCCGTCAGGCAGAAATCACAGCGTCAAGCTCATGCATTGTAAAACGTACATCAAGGCGCTCGTCAGAGGATGGAGGCGCAATGGTAGTAAGAGGCTCATTACTGGCAAGACGATCAGTGGTGTCGACGATGAGGCTACAGTAGTCACTGGCTATCTCAACTTCTGTCCACCCCTGATGTAGAGCAACAGCTTGAAATGGTTGACGTTGTTGGGGAGTTGTCTGCACACTTCGTACCACCCGACAGATCTTAGATAAAGGTTGCCTGGGGTCCAGAGATCCACGAAAGTTTCTACAACGCTGCCTGTCAATCTTGTCAAGGTTCCGAAGAACATGTCGTTGAGCTCGACGACAGGCGGAAAGGTCTGAAGGCGACTTCGTTCGTCTGTATCGGCGTTCGGCACGGCGACGGATTGCACGAAGGGCATCGTATTGGCAGCCAACTGCTGATATCTACATCGGTAGGTTAACCTGCTTGGTTGTGTCACGCAGTGAAGAAGCAATGATGTTCTCTACCTCGGATGAATCAGTCGTTTGCTCAAAGCCAGACTTGACAGATGTCTCGAACAGAGTCTAGTCGGTTTGACGGTTGTAGCGTGTGTGCGTGCGGCGAAACCACCTGAACAGAACGTATGTTTGAAGGTGGTCACTGCCGCGAGTGTCCAAATATGTGCACCAACATGCGGAAGACAGAAGGCTTCGGGAAACGAAACAGAGGTCGATACAGCTGCTGTAGGACGTTTCACAAACAAATGTAGGTGATCCGTCGTTGAGTACGCGTAGTCGATAGTTGCATATAAAATTGGCCAAACCTCTTCCGCGATAATTCTTTGTAGTGCTACTCCAGACAGGATGATGTGCATTAATATCGTCAATCACAATGTGTGGCCTTTGTCCTGCTTGATGAATGGTCCCCAAGTGGAAGCAGTTCATCTGTGCGCTTGGGTGTATGTATCCTCCTATTACTGAGAATGTCCGCTTTTTATGTGTTATAGTCAGGCTCACGTAATCATCGCTGGTATGCGACGCGACCTCATGTCTCAAGAACGTCAAATCACGGCGTATACAAACGAGAACTTTGCTCGTGTGTTGATCACAGCGGGACCGAATCTGGATATATCCAGATATACGAAAAGTTGAAACCATATTCGGTTCACATTTAACGATAACAGAAAATTGATATTTAAAAAACCAGTGTCTGAAGTCTGACAGACGGCCACGTAGGCCACGAGCATTCCATTGCATAACAAGCGACCGACGCATGCGTTCTTCGAACGTCAATGCCATGTTCACTTACTGAAGAACCAGTAGAAGTGGCTCCAATACCTCAAGTAGCAGCACAGCCGCCTTAGCAGTGGGAGTGTTTAGGCTGCTGAGGATCTTATGCATCGAACCCATCAAATTTTTAAGCACAGCCTTGAGATCTGCGTTGTCCATTTCCTTGTTTTCTTCATTGGGGGTAGGGGCACTAGGTGATGATGGCGCTACCGTAGCTCTTGACGGTAGGGAAGGCCACTGAGTCTCCGACTTGGTGAGAGCGAATGACTGGTTACATTGTACTTGCGTGGACTGTCTTGGCATTTGAGCATCTGTATCCTCCTTTCTGACCGACAAAAGTAAGCTAGAAGGTGGTGAGGGCACTGTTTTGTGTGTCGAATTGGATAAGCTATGACCACTACTGCTTCGTTTGCGTCGGTGTCGCGAACGGTGTTTACGGCGCCGTACAGTCCTTGCAGCTTCTCTGTGAGTGGAATGGTCTCGAACCATCTTCTTCAGGATACTGATTTCATTCCTCATTTTGGGACATTGCTTTGATGTTGCGTCGTGGGTGCCTGAGCACTTTCGGCATTTCGCCACAGCATTGCAGTTATCACCATCATGAAGGCCACCGCAATGCTTGCAGGTTACTGCACCCTTGCAAACTGCGCTAACGTGTCAAAATTTCACGCATTTGTGACATTGCAGAGGTTTTGGTACGTAAGGACGTACGGAGTGCCTCACGTACCAACATTTACTTGCGTGGGTAGCGTCTTCGACTGAAACACTACTTTAACACATCGCGTGCGTCCAAAGCGGTGGAAACCAAGCACGGGAACCGACGATGACAGCAGTTTCTCGAGACGTGAGTCTGTTATCTCCTCATCCACATCGTATATAACTCCTGTTGTCGTTTGTTCGTCGTACGCGGAGAATGCATGAACCGGAATGTTTCCTAATTGAACAATCGCTTTCAGCGTGTCCAATAAGGCCTTCGTAGTGACCTCCACGCACACTATGTTCTTTCGAGCATTTATGCGTATTTCTACGACTTTCCCTGGAGCGATGAGCTCAAAGTACTCCGACAGGCTCTGCCTATTTAGAGAGTTCAAGATGCCTGTCTTCGATGTCGGCACATACGAAATGGTGTACAACTGTATGCTACTCGCCTTTGTCTGTGCTTGCCGGCCAGTCGGCGATGTCTGGTTGATTTTCCTCTGCAGGCTTCGGTTTGGTACGACCACGCAGTCGCTGTCCGATGCCATATTTTCAACGGGGGAGTCATCAGAATTGTCAACGTGGACTACGCTTGGGCCGGGGTGAGAACTTACGTAAGACGCACTGTGATGTGGTCAGCCCGGTCCCGGTTGCTGGATGGGGTTTTGATCCCTCATTTTAAGGGGGAACGTCCCTCCGGGGTGTGCCAATTATTGAAAAATCATGGCAAAAGAATTAGAAAATTCACGGAGCTCGAAGCAGAAGCTGTTCTCTGTGACAACTTCTTCTTCGTCCATCAGCTGCGTAGATTCACGTGTTGCTTTACTGACGCGTATCGGGCACTTCACTGCCTCGGAAAAGGAATAATTATAGCGTCCCAAGGAACACAATTTCCGTGTGGGCAATGGGAAAACTCAGCAAGCGCAGCTCGTCCCAGCTACCGGAGCTTTACCCTCTTTCCGCTAGGGCGGCCGACGGCGCTGCGCAAACTAGAGCCTGTCTTCCCTATAGAATGAACTTCCAAGATATCAATCACTCAGCTGCCCAAGCAGGACTGAGGGTCAATGTAGGAAATAGTATAATACATATAGCAAACGCGTTGGCAACCTGCTAGACAAGCATGACTCGCGCGCACATACACGCACAAAGCTTTGATACGGCATTGGGATGACTTGATTTGATTTGATTTTGATATTGACCACCTGGGGTTCTTTCACGTGCGCCCAAATCTGAGCACACGGGCCTACACCATTTCTGCCTCCTCAGGAATGGAGCCGCCGCAGCCGGGATTCGATGCCGTGAGCTGCGGGTCAGCAGCCGAGTACCTTGGCCACTAGACCATCGCGGAGGAGCAGGGACTGGGACGAGAAAACTTTCGCAAGGTCTTAGTTTAGCTTGTCGCCTACCACTGAGCCCGACTATGAGCCGTATAATTAAAAAGGAACAGAATTATTGGGAGCCATTTGTATTTAGACAACTCTGAATCTACGACATTAAATATAGCATATCCGAAGAACTGCTTCTCATTGCATAGTGTTTGGTACGAACGGACACTGTAGAATATTAACCCCTCGGGCTTTATCAAGCATGGAAGTATCGCCGAAATAACTTGTGTTTTAGTCCTAATAAGTGGAATTTAACACACTCATGCCGTATTCGTTTTTCTTGTCGTTGTCTAATTATCTTTAATATTATCATGGAAAGTGCCAAAAAGAGAGTTCTTTTGTTACAGCGCAAAGAACTTCGTCGTACCACATGGCAAAAGTTCTAGAGTCAAGAATGAATGCTTTAATCTCAGCAATCTTAATATCGGATAATTTGTACTCTGTTTGATCATATTTTTCACCGAAAGGATTTTGCATTTATTCAATTCTATAAATTTATGGAAATTCAGAAATACACACATGGCTTGTTCTGGCTGCATTTTCTGTCTTGGACTTAGGCAACTTTCTGTGTTGCTTTTTGCCAATTTTCAGTCTAACTCTCACTGGACTAGTCGAGCACCTACCTAGCGCTGTAGAACTTTTGTCTACGCTGATAACATCTGCGTTCGGACATTAGGTGTGACAAGGCCTCAGCTTCGCGCTCGCCTTCAGAAGGCTGCTTCAGCGACGTCATGCTACCTTCATAAACAAGGTAGCATGCGAAAAATGTGCAGTGGTAGCGTTTACGCGAAAATCAATGTCTGCTTACTGCATATCGATTATTACAAAATACATGTCGTTCAGCAGAAGCCACAGGTTCTTGGCAGTCATAACAGACATAAACCTGTCGTGGGCTCAACACGTGAAATATATGATGAAGCGGCTAATCGCAACATGTGACATGTTCAAATTTCTTGCAGGAAAGATTTGAGCAGTGCCCATATCATCCATGCTACAACTGTACAGAGTGCTGTTTATCGGCTTCTTACGGTACAGCTTACCTGCAATATCTAACACCGGTAAGACCAACCTGCACGCATTTCAGAGCATTCAAGCCTAATCACTTAAGATGAGCCTTGGATTACTCCGCAGTGCTTGAACGGCTGAAACCAATGCCATCGCTCAAAATCACTCAATAAAAACGCATATTATTACCGAGACAATGCGCATGCACCACATACATTAAGCCGGGACCCCTTCCCACCACCTTGCGAGCTTCGCTGCTGAAAGGCCCTGAATGACATACGGGGCCACTGTCTGCAACCATCGTTCATCGTTTACTGAAGCGTGCGCACCTGCATCAATGCTACTGCTTCTTCCTTGGAGCTTGAGCCATCCGCGAGTTCACTGATTGATTCCGGGAATGCGGAGAAAAGCGGACTTACCGACACATGCCCTGAAACAACTGAGTCTATTCCTACTGGAACAAAACTACTGTAACCACGTGCGCATTTATACAGATGGCTCGACTACGCCGTCTAGTTCATGTGGAGCAGTGGTAATACCATCACAAGTGGTAACTCGGTGTTTTAAGACTTCACATGCGACAACGTCCACGACGGCAGAACTCGAGGTTCTGCGCAGTGCACTGGAACTCACCAATTTTGAAGAAAGACCAAGTAAGTGGGCCATGTTTTCTGACTCAAAACCAGCGTTACAGTGCCTGCTGTCAATTCTCCGACGTGGATGCCATGACCAGTTGACCTAGGAAACCGTGAAACTTCACAACCTCTTAATACAAAAATGCCACAACATCGTCTTTCAATGGTTACCTGGGCATTGTGGCATAAGCGAGAATGATTCTGCAGATCATGCTGGTCGCACGTCACGTAAAGAAACAAACATCTTTCCCATTCCGCTTTCAAGAGCGGACGTGGCGAGGCAGATTTGTCAACTGGCCCGCAGTCTCACTCTGACTGAGCGGCACATACCAAGCATACGACGTACAAGACTGCACGAGCTTGACCCTTCCCTAAAACTCCGGCCTCCACCCGGCCTACATCGACGTGAAGCTTCGCTTCGCTATCGCCTTTGGCTGGGAGTTGCTTTCACGAAAGCTTATACCACGTTATTCGGAATGACTGACAGTGCGGCATGCGATGTTGGCGGCACCGATTAAAATATCGAACACCTGCTGTGCCACTGTCCTCGATTTGCCTCACACAGGAAGCACTTGCCAACGCGATGCGGCGACTGGATGAACGGCGTCTTACTGTGCACGTGGTATTAAAGCAACGTCCACATCCCACGACAGCCCACAAGGCAGTGAAAGCCCTGATGTGTTTCCTGGGAAACACGGGCTTGCGTGAACGCCTCTGACATGCGGTGGAATTCTACACGATGCAGTAAAATTACTGTCAGTCTCTCCTTTATTTCTTTTCCATCTCTTCTCTTTTTGTCATCTTTCTTGACCCCTTCCCTAATCCCCCAGTGTAGGGTAGCCAACCGGATGTCTTTCTGGTTAACCTCCCTGCTTTCTCTCTTTTGTTGTTTTCTTCCTTTCTTTTCAGTGTTCCGGCTACATTTCTTTTTGAGCAGTCAACCAATATGTTATATGCATGTGCGCATTAGTGTGAGTGCGAGACGTTCCCAAGTGTGGACGCAGCTACAGAAAGCACGACACATAACAAGGGCGTACCTACATGCCGGTTTGTTAAGGCCTCCACATTTGTTCAGTCCTCTCGAGCGCGTCATCTAATCTTGTGTTTCAAGTGACGACATGACAATACCATAAAGCACCAATTCTTTGGTGTAATTATCGAAAAATAACTTTCCTGAACAACTCACTTTTCACACTTGAAGGACAGGCGCACCTCTGGCGCATGCGTGAGAACGTTTCTCGTGGATAAAACGTGCAGCATATGCGCGTCTTGTGTGCATTGAGCAAAGGAAGTGCTTCTTTTTGGGGTATTTTCTACATAAATTGTCAATACTTTACAACGCTGGAAAAACCGACATCCGGGTCCTTCATAGAGTCAAGGACTCAGAGTATGCGTGCAGCAGGAGAATACTAAAGGCAATGGCTAAGACAACGGCCATGGCGAGAATACGTCCAAGTGATGGGAGGCCTGCGGCGCCAAGGACGTTGTGCCCCGAAAGGGTAGATAACGCTTGTTCTCAGGGCGAGTTTCTCTGTATCAAATTTAGGCGATTGTTTTGCGCCTGCGACTGTCTTGTTGGTAAACCCGACCCTTTCTGCACTGCCAATCAACGTAGAAAGAACTTAGCATCACATAGCTAAAGCCCAGCAGCTACCTCGACGAAACCTAAAATGAACCTGCCTCACCTAGCTAAGGTCTAGAAGCAGCCAGCATACAGAATCGTCAAGTTTCGCTCTGTCAACCCGAGTGTAACTTGGCGCAAACTTCGGCATTGGATTTCACTCATAACCTTGACATCAGTGTTCATCTATTATTCGCTCTCTTTCGGTGTCTGCTCAGTGCATCCACAGCTGAGACACGATAGCTACTGTACTGGGGATCTGGCGCCGACATGGCGGCTGGAAACTTACGTCGAGTATTTCTTAAGTTGATGCAGACGACAGCGATTGCCCGGGACGCCACGGCATCTGCGGTGTGTCCGGCTCTGCTGGACATTTCTGTGACGTAAGACTTCTTCATTGAACTTCCTTGCTTTCCTGTGGTCCTAATTCCACTCGACATGACAGCGCTGCCGCAAGTATCAACATTCGGTTGCGAGCGGATATGTAGCTGGCAACGCTGGAAGCACCGTGACAGCGAAGAACTTTAAAAGCACACCCACCATTCAACCACTTTGGGATCTGGCGCCGACATAGCTGCCGGAAGCTTACGTCGAGTATTTCATCAGGTTAGTGTACTTCTACCTCTCTGTATACGGTAGGCCTTTGAAAAATCGGCGCCAGATCCCACTGCTGTTCTTTGTTTAGCGCTTTGCTACCTGTCGGCCTTGCACGCGAATACTGTCGCGTGTGGTCTTATGATGAAAACGATTTTGCTGTTATCTGGGGATTTAGAGCAAAACCCAGGCCCTCTAACACAGCAACAGGAAAAGCAGATGTTCGATACCATCATGACATTACCTTCAATGCAGATCTCTCAGTCTGCAATTCTTGATGAACTTAACTTTATCCGAGCTAACCACGAAGCGTTTCAACAAAAAATAACAGAAGAAATACATTCAGTGCGAAAAGAGCAACAGGCGCTTGAGCAGCGAGTGGCAGATGTAAATGATACATTAACGCGTGTAGAAAATAACACCCCCCTAGGTAACACGGGCAAAAAAGAACTTGAGCAACTTGCAGCTCAATGTGGAGTGCTTGCGCGTGCATGTCAGGCTATGAAAGATTGTCAGGATGACCTCGAAAGTAGGGATCATCGAAATAACCTGGTATTTTATGATTTCCTAGATAATGAGCATGAAACATGGGCACAATCAGAGGAAAAAGTTATTTTTTTTGTTGTTCTAGCGACTTACAGCTCAAAATTGCTGCTGACGCAATTGAACGAAGTCACAGAGTAGGGCGATGTTCAGCGGCGAGGAAAAGGCCCGTCATAGTAAAGTTTCTATCTTTTAAAGAAAAAGAACGTGTGCTGAAGTCTTCTAGCAAGCTAAAGGGAACCAACTTTGGAATCAGTGAAGACTATTCACCCAAAGTCAGGCTAGAGAGGAAAAAACTGATACAATACGCTAAAGGAAAGGGTGGTGATTTTAAGCTTCATTTGAATAAGTTATTCATGAATAACCAAATATTCCTGTATGACAGTGCTGAAGATATAGTTGTGTCTAGTCGTAGATAGCAATCACCTCGAAATGCCAATTTACTCACAAAATAATTAAGAAAAAATGAACTAACGTGCACCGTAGTTAACTGTCGCAGTTTGAAAAACAAAAGAACAGAATTTCTTTTGTTATTAGACATGACTAATCCACACATAGTTTTTGGCACGGAATCTTGGCTCGATACCACGATCGCAGATCATGAATTCTTTCCGTCGACCTATGCAGTATACCGAAGGGACGGCACGGCGCACGGAGGTGGTGTATTCCTAATGATCCATAACAGTATCAGTAGCGTTCGTATTCCTGGTGTTAGTAACTTGTGTGAATCTGTGTGGTGAAAGGTTATGCTGAGTGGTGGCTCAACTGTAGCTGTTGGTTCCTTTTACAGGCTCCCAGTAATACAGCACCCCAGCCTTTATTTACTTTAAGCAATATTCTCTCAACACTAAATACAACACACATAATGTTTGCCGGTGATTTTAACCTACCCGATGTTGTATGGTCCTCATTCAAACCGATAATTCACAGTGAGTCACTGCTACATAGAGCTATTCAAGAAATCGTAAATACACATCAGTTATATCAGCTTGTGACAGCCCCCACGAGGGCGTGCAGTACTAGTGCAAACGTAATAAACCAGTTTTTTTTGCAATGATCAAACGCTTGCTTCCTCTGTTGTTACAGTACCAGGTATTAGTGATCACGACGTTGTCCTTGTTAAAATGTGCTTAGCGGTAGCTCAACAACAAGCTTCGGGGCCCAGAAAGGTGTTTTTATATAAAAAAGAGACTGCGCTTCTATTTCAACAAAACTAGACGCTTATTTACCTGAGTTTCAAGAACTACGCTCGTGTTCTGACGTGAACGGCTTGTGGAATGATCTAAAAACAAAGCTGTTACCTCCAACTCAAACGTCTGTACCATCGCGAGTTATATCCGGCAAACAACAAAATGGTAAACCATGGCTAAATAAGGAACTCCGAGTGCTCATAAACAGAACAGATCGTCTATATCGCAAATATTGTCACACGTCAGACCTTGAAACATACAAACAGATGAAACTACTTGGTAAGAAGATAAAAGATTTGAGGAAAGCAGAGAGAGCATACTTGAGTGATCTAAGTATTAGGGTGAAAACTAACCCAAAACTCTTCTGAAGATACGTTAAAAGAAAGACAAAGGTTCCTGGTGGTATTCCTGATATAAACGATGATACTAAATACTTGTCGGGCAGTACAAGTAAAGCTGAATGCTTTAACTGGTACTTTCAGTCCGTGTTTCTGGTTTCGTCAGCGGCTCAAACTACAATGTGCAACACAGTGACGTTATCGGAAATGGCGGAGTTTGAAATTTCAGAACAAGGTGTTGCATCTCTTTAAAAAACCTTAGTGCGAACTCCGAATCAGGGCCAGATCAAATTTCAAACGTCATTTTAAATAACTGTGCCCTGTAAATAAGCCCATTTCTTACAGCTGTGTTCGGAAATTTTTTATTGCCGGGTGCATTACCTGATGACTGGAAACGAGCAAATCTAATTCCTATTTTCAAGAGTGGTGACAAGTCAAGTACTTGCAACTATCGGCCCATTTCGTTAACGTGTGTGTCTTGTAAGACACTTGAGAGTATTATATACTTGAACTTGGCGAAGCATCTTGAGACTAACAATTTTTCCTGTCCAGCACAGCACGGTTTCCGGAAAGGGTTTTCCTGTGATACGCAACTCGTAGAATTTACACATGACATCGCCGCAACATTAAACTCTGGTAGCCAAATTGATTGCATTTTTTCAGACTTTTGCAAGGCTTTTGACGCTATCACACACTCGCTCCTTTTACTGGAATTATCTTGTCTCAATATATCTGCTAACACAATGGCATGGCTACAAGCTTATCTCTCATGCAGGAAAGAATGCATCATCATCGATGGCGGGTCGTCGTCACATGTAGACGTCATTTCAGGAGTGCCACAAGGCTCCGTCGTGGGGCCGCTTCTCTTTTTCATTATATCAATGATCTTGCTGATTAATTGATTTGTGGAGTTTAATGTCCCAAAACCACCATATGATTATGAGAGACGCCGTAGTGGAGGGCTCCGCAAATTTCGACCACCCGGGGTTCTTTAACGTGCACCCAAATTGAGCACACAGGCCTACAACATTTCCGCCTCTATCGAAAATGCAGCCACAGCAGCCGGGATTCGAACCCGCGACCTGCGGGTCAGCAGCCGAGTACCTTAGCCACTAGACCACCACGGCGGGGCGATCTTGCTGAATGCGTTGACAGTCAAGTGAGGTTGTACGCAGATGACTGCTGCATATATCGCGAAATTAAGTGCACTCAAGATTCCGAACAACTGCAGAAAGACCTTGACTCAGTAATAGCATGGTGCAGTATGTGTGAAATAGAGCTAAACGCGCCAAAGTTCTGTGTCGTTAGGTTTACCAAGAAAAAACAGCCTTTTATCACAAAAACTTCATGGAAAGGATACAATTATCCAAGGTAAATGAATATAGGTATCTTGGCGTTGTCATCAACAGCACACTATCGTGGAATGATCACGTTCGCATGGTATCAGTTAAAGCCAGTCGCGTGCTGAACATCCTACGCCGCAATTTCAGAACCGCCCCCTCTGCCCCGCCACGGTAGTCTAGTTAATAAAGAAAAAAAAAAGCCACGGTGGTCTAGTGGCTAAGGTACTCGGCTGCTGACTCGCAGGTCGCGGGATGAAATCCCGGCTGTGGCGGCTGCATTTCCGATTGAGGCGGAATTGTTGTAGGCCCGTGTACTCAGATTTTGGTGCACGTTAAAGAACCCCAGGTGGTCAAAATTTCAGGAGCCCTCCAATATGGCGTCTCTCATAATCAAATGGTGGTTTTCGGACGTTAAACCCCACAAATCAATCAGAACCGCCCCTCTGTTCTTAAACAAGTTCTTTACGTGTCAAATGTACGCCCGATTTTAGAATATGCTTGCACTGCCTGGGCCCCGGCCACAAAGTTAAATATTGATGCATTGGAGCGCATTCAGAAACGTGCCGCTTGGTTTGTGACGGCTACGACTTCACCAGAAGGTCTAGCGAAATTGTTAGTTCTCTTGGTTGGCCGTTACTCTCCTCAAGGCGTAAATATATCAGGCTATGCCTTTTCTACAACCTGATACGTGACAAACTGGTATCGATAAAAACAAATACATCAGACCACCAGCATACATCTCATCACGTCGGGACCATCCTTTGAAGGTGTGTGAATATACGTGCCGAACATCAACGTATACAAATATTTTTTTCTTAAAACTATACACGAATGAGAAAGTCTTCGAAAAAAACATTGTGACCGCCCCTTTCACAGCGTTTCCTTCCCTTTTAAAGGAGTATATGGTCACAATGATATTGTATGCTGTGATTTAGGTATTTTTGATTTGTTTCTTCTGTTTGTGTGTCATGCAATTCAACTTGTCCCCACTAATATAAATATACTTTGAATTTGTAAACCCCCTACAAAAATGCCCTCAGAGGGCGCTGTAGGTATAAGTATAAATAAATAAATAAGTAAATAAGGTATATCGGGCACAAAAATGTAACTATTTCGCTGTGCGGTTTTTATGGCGCCTTCACTAGACTCATGAGATGCTACACTTAAAATACTTCCTATCTTATGTTTTGAACGAAAAATGAGTAAGGCGACTGTCCTCACAAAGGTAAATTGAGTTTTCAGAGATTATTTAAAGCGCCATGGTGTGCAATCTTCACCGGTGCAAGATGTCTTACGTGGTGATAACCCCACGAACCATACCAAGGAGAATAAAAATGAAACGTCATGGGAAAGCTCCAGCACCTAAAGTTAACACTTTTGTGTTAAAGTGTTTCAATCAAAAACTTCTGAAAACTATGAAGCGCTTACGCCATGGTTACTAAGAGAACAGTAATGTTTAAATTTGCGTTTTCTGCTCGAACAACGAAGTTTGCGTGTCCTGAAGCTGTGAAATCGGGCGCTAATGGCATATTTATCCACACCAGCATGCCTCCAAGTTAATAGAGCTACTCCGCATTCTTTATTGAACTTTCAGAATTCACGTCAGCTCTGGCTCTTCGAAAACATTTCGATTATGCAAAGTGCGCGAAATATGCGGGTGATACACACTCTGCTCTGCCGTCGATCCCACAGTCCATTTGCAGAACGAGTTTCAAGAGCTGCTATTTCAAACTTCTGGACAGTGGCACAAGTTTCGCAATAATTTATCTCGACACACGGCACCTGTCATGAGAGTTGCGTAAGGGTGCTTCACATTTTCCCCTGAAGGACAAAGCACCTGTATATATGCCTGTTCTTGTATGTTTGCGTTAGCTCGGAAAGAACCAACAAATTCAGTGACATATGTCCTTCTATTCATGGATAGTCCAATCACTCATGTACTTATAGCAGTAGGAACCCTGGCAGTGTCCAGAATTCAATGACAGTATCTTGGTTTTCACGTTCTCAAACAACATACTTATGAAGTAGGAAAAAATTTTCACTTTCATGCTCTGCAAATTTTGATCTACTGGTGTGCTTTAACGCACAGAGAAATCGCACAGTATACGGGCCTCAAGCATAACGCATTCATTGAAAATCCAATGCTGTGGCCGGTATAAACCCCGGCACCATCGGGTCAGTAGCCGAGTACATGCAACCGCTATGCCACCACGGCGTATCGTCATTGGTATCACTGACTTCGGAAGAACAGTAGAAAGCTTGTGTTCAGAGTGTGCGTAAAACATGACAACTTGCGTACGTGTAGTCTCTATAAATTGAGAAACGCAGAATGGGTGTAAATAATAAAATGGGACTGAACTTTCATGAGTAACGCCGTAACATTTACGACTTCAGTGATGCCTTAGGTGCAGTAGGGATGCCAACATCCCAATATTTCATAAATATTCTTCATGAACTTCATTAAAATGGCATGTTTTAATTTTTCTGTAATATCTTCACCAAGGTTATTCTTTTATGGAAGCAAATAAGCCCTTTAGTTTATTTAGCCTTTATATCAGGCTTACTTCAAGAAGTAATGTAAAAAAATGCATGCGAGTCCTTGGTTAGGTGCATAAGAAAGAAATCTGCTTCAACATATAACTCCACTATTAGGCCTTCATAAGACGTGTTTAGTGGAGTGCGGTGTAGGCGTTTGCTTGGCTTCACCGGCTACCAAACCTGAAAGTTCTTGAGGTGGCTTTCCTGTATTCAATCTCCGTAATGTGTATCCTACAGTAAAGCACATACACATGATCATTGCCACTGCCCTTAATTAGCAGTGGAATGCACACCTACGTAATTAATTGCAGAATAAAAAACAAACCTGTCTACGGTTTCCAAATTTTGCATGACATGGCTGATGGCTGATCACTTGCGTTTTTTTTTCAAAATACTAATAATATTCCTGATGACATTATTTTCTGCCCAGCCAGAAGAAATTTCGTCCAACCACTCACGTCCTGGACAAGTACCCGATTAAGTCCACCATTAACAAAAAAATCTGGGTTAAAATTCATAATGCCGTGTAAATACCTAAACCAGAATTGAAAGAATAAATAAACTTCTTTCGTGTAATTCAGAAGTATTGGGGTATTTTTACGAACCGCAAATTATACAAATTCATTTCCAGCGAATCTTAATTTTGTGAGACGGACTATGTTTCGCTGCGTAACATCCTCAATACATCTTGGAACGCATATACTTTTTGCCCATCCCTTCGCTAGCTGATGGTCATAATACGAACCCGCAAATTCTTTACTAATTCATTCCGACTTGTTACAAGTGAAATGCGCGCAACACATTCATTTTTATTCAGGGCACTTATTTTCAAGTTTCATCGCCGATCACAGTATAAACTAGGATTGTTAACAACGCAGTCATAAAACCTTCATTGCGCTAGCAAAGATATACATCGGAGTTAACAGTTCTTGCCCTCAGAGAATGAAAAAACTCTAAAGGAAGTAGAGAATGTGTAAAAAAAACGTTATGTAGCATACGAAGGTCGTAAAACGCAGATAAATAATAAAAACTGAGAACGATGCTGCAAAGGAAAGGTACGCTAAGCTGGTGAGCATTGATTGATTGATTGATTGATATGTGGGGTTTAACGTCCCGAAACCACCATATGATTATGACAGACGCCGTAGTGGAGGGCTCCGGAAATTTCGACCACCTGGGGTTCTATAACGTGCACCCAAATCTGAGCACACGGGCCTACAACATTTCCGCCTCCATCAGAAATGCAGCCGCCGCTGCGGGGATTAGAACCCGCGTCTCGCGGGTCAGCAGCCGAGTACCTTAGCCACTAGACCACCGCAGCGGGGCGAGAGCTGGTGAGCAGACTTTAGACGTTCAGAGAAATAATCGTCGCTATTCGAAGTGAAAATGGGCAATCTGTGCTTCCCAATACGAACACTGCCCAAGCCAAAAAGTGAAATTAAAGCTGAACATCTGACATCAACTTCAGCTGGCAAACATAAGCGATGGGTACCAAAAATAGAAAAAAAGACATCTCCCAATGAGTATAGCTTGGTGAATACTTTATCAACGTCCAAAAAGGGCATTCCCAACACACAATTTCGAATATTCCTCTTGAATGCTCGTTATATTTTTGAGTACGAAAACGTATTCACACTTCATTTCGTAGAGAGCAGTGAGGTTTCAGTTTTAGTCGCGATAAAAGCCGGCGGTATCGAAGTGAAAACTGTCCTTCGCTTAAACTCTCCTCACTAATACATAAACGCCACAAAGTGCGAATACCACGTTCACTTTGTTCTACTAAGCCCGTTGTTTTGCTATTTGAAACCTTAGTCCCTTTTTGACATAAACTTATCAGGGAAAGTGCATGGAGCGTTGAAACACATCGACGATGGCGGGAAATAAACATGGAAACGAACTCTGTCGTTGATGCTCGAGGCGTACATATTCAAAAGCAATCTTTCTCCGGCGCCCAGATACACGTCGAACGCGTTCCGTGACAAACGGTCGCTAGCAGCGCGAATTTCGCGATTGTGCATGAACCAAAAACGGTGCTTTCTCTGATGTTTTCGTCGATCTGCCAATGTCAGGTGTACGGACAACAGCACAAAGGAAGGGTTTCGGAGCTTTTATGGAACATGTCAGCTTGCCTCTTCGGTTGCGTTTTGCCCTAGCACTCAACGCGGTTTCATCCGTACAGCTGACGTGGGCAAGGCCTATGGTGAAACTTCCTCGCCTTTCTCCACCATTCATTTTAATCGTAGTGGCATTGATTTTGCCTGTCTTATAAGTTTGTCATGCAAACGGTTTTCAATTGACAAGAGACAGGGACGGTCTTTCTTTCACACTTTTTTTTTTGCAAAGACAAGTACTTTGTCGACAGAGAGACACAAAATAATGGAGAATATATAGAAGCATTCCACATTAGATAAATGAGTGATGATTTCAAAATTAGGTGATCAGCCTTTTTGAGCAGCAGCAGTCGTTATGATTTCTGACACTGCGTTTTGTTGTACATAATAAAATGTACGTTTATTAGTGGATCGTGGCGTCTCAATATGTCATCGTGTTTAGTTCCCACCAGGTGTGCTTGCGACCATGTTGTATTGAAGTATCGTTCTTGACCCTAATGAATTACGTTTGTATTCGCCTTCGTGTTCTTTCAGTCTTCTCTTCGTCCGTTTTGTATGTTGCCGAGTGAATGATGAATAGACAGAGTGAATGGTCGGTGGTGCAATATTTGTACGTTATAAACTACTTAAATGCAACTAGTAATGCTGAAAGTTTTTGCAACCTGTAAGAGTCCTTGCAATTAGTGGACTCTTATTAAAAAATTCTTCCCGCTGATATTTAATACGGAATGCGTGACAAACATACCTACATTGTACAAGTGAATATTTAGGCTTGGTTAAGCGCTAACCGAATGCTCGCAACGCTTACTGTATTCACCATCCCTTGGTAGTAATAATTTATAACGTGACAGATGCAGCAATGCGATGGCAAAACGCACAAAAATATTTTAGTTCTAAATGCTGCGTTGCTTTTGGTTAATCTTAATAATTTGATAAAATCCATCAATGTGATTTAATTTAGCACTTATATTGATTCTTCAGAAGTTTTATGATCATTGCTTAGCATATGGTGTACATTCGCAAAGAATAAAAGTTGTATTTTCTTTCTAATGAGACTTCGGAGCTGCACTACTTGGTACCAATTCATGAGTATGGCTGCGCTGAACCACCTTGGTGGGGTAGCGGCTATTGATTCAAAGGTTGTAGAATTTCATAGCGGCCGCAGCAGCTGCACTTTCATTGGAAGCAAAAATGCTTGAGGCATGTGTACTTAGATGTGCATTCAGGTTAAAAAAACACCAGTGGTCAAAATTTCTGGAGCCCTCAACAACGGTTCTTCTCACAGTCATATCGTGGTTTCAGGGTATCAAACCTTATCAATTATTATTACTATGATGGCTCCGCGAGCTTACAGGCACTGTTATGACTTCATTTGGCTGCTCGTCACATCTCTGTAGTTTTCAATAAAACCAAGTAGCAAAATACGCACTTCTTTATTTTTTTCCCATTACTAGGCCTTCCTTCCTAAATTCATGCTAAAGAACTTGCTATGCACGTTCGTTTTGCCCCTGTTCGGGCAACTAGTGGAGGCATGTGTAGACGCGGAGGCCATGACAACTTGATACATCGTTGGCCGAAGGATTTTAATACGCTGAGTCCACATAGTCATAAATGCACTAGTAAACGTAATCTGTTAAAGATGATGCACAAGATTTCACATTAAGTTTGTGAGATCCATGCACGATCGCTGATGAAAAAGCGATACTGTGGTACCACGTTGAAACTTACTCCGCATCTTGTTTATTCAACACTCGGCGATAAGTTTTCCCTGCACTCTGCGCCGTCGGCGGTGATCCCACCGACACAGCAATATTCATTTAACTTAGCTCATAATTCAGCATGAAAAGACAGGCGATGCTCCGCTGCCAGCAATGGAGTTGCACAAGCATCAGACATAAGAGAACATCACTTTTTCGGGAGTACCCGCTTCAGTAAAAAGGAAAGTACACCGACTCCTTCTTGTCATGTACGCCTACTCCTACTTGCCAAACGCAGAACTCTTCAAAAATTAGGAATACTTAAGCTTTGACTTTAAATGGCCACTCACCAGGTTTGATAATTTTGAGCTGACAAGGGCAATGCTTAGTCGAGGCGTCCATAATCACATCTGCCAAAATTTGGCATGCTACGCACCGTGGAAATGGGTAAAATTTCAAGATGAAAGCTAATGTCCTTTTTTTTAGGAGCGCGCGTCTAGAAAATGAGGGCATGGCGTGCGCGTATGAATGGCCCTACGTACACGGCAATGCAGTGACGTTGGTCTTCTACGTAGGCAACTGTTCTCTGATGTTGTCAACAGTATAGCACGTGACATGGCCTAAACTAATTAACACGACATGCGTAGTTATGTAATTTGTTGCTTGAATAGATGGATAAAACTTGAGATAAAGAATGAGACGCAATAGGGAAACGTGCGCGCCTTTCATTTTTTTTTCTCCTGTGAATTTCAACAAGATGCGGGGCTGATGTGCCAGCGTTTCGCATGCATTCGTGTCCCGTTGGTGAGCGCACTGAGCAGACGACAGCCGTGGAACATCCCTATGCGTTCGCGCACTCATTGCGCTAATGTATTCTACCACGCCTAAGCCAGCGTTTCCAAACCATCCAGCAGAAACAGGCAGAACACTTCAAAACAATGCTGTTCAAGATAAATAAAATAATTAACGCCACTCGTCTGCATGGGGGTTGGGCTCGTTCGGGCACGTCATGCGCACGTGACCTCTTGATCGGATGCAGGAGAGGGTAGGGAAGAGATTTGACTTTCGAAGGCTACGCGGAGGAGCGGCAAGGGTTTCGAGCTCGCCTCCTCTCAAACTTGTTTCGCACTGCTTGAAAAAAAAAGTTTGCTCAGCTCGTAATGAACCGATGAAAAAATTCTTATGGCAAAATGTTTCTCATCGGACCCCCAACAATTCCATGGTTTAACTAAAATTTGGTATAGGGCCTGTGAAATGACCCTTCAAGAGTAGGACGTGATTTACTTGGTGACATTTTTTGGCAGTGGAGCAAAGTATACAAAGCCAAATGGTGGAAATTCCCCCAGTGAATGTAGTTCCACGACAGCGCTCGTATTTTCCCTGTGAAATATAGAAGTGCCCCTTTTATTTTCTACGTGGAGCTATTTCAGACGGCACGCAGCTCCCACCATCAAGGTAGTCGTATTCACTTCAACTTTTTCGTTCTGACTTCGCGTTTTTGTACGCGCTACGTGATGATGAAATAAACATTTTATTTTTCGAAACAGTGTTTTCGAGTTTGTGAGCTCGGGGTCACCCTAGGTGGGAGGGTGACAAACTCTCGTCTTTTTACGTGCACCTCAAACGCTAATCGGCGTCTGCATCTACATGAAACGCTGATGGTGCGCCTCCGTCACTTTTCATAGTGCTAAGAGGCGCAAGCTAAAACGGACTACTTCGTGTAGTGATACATGTGCTGAAGCTCCGCCTCCATAGGTTTCCCTTCTGTGCAAGAAAAGTTGTCACCCAATGTAGAAATATCCTGTCCCTAGAGCACCTTTAAACCGCCTAATGCATACTTTTTATTGTATGGTGTTACTCGAGAAGTTTAAATGATGGATTACTAGAATGTGATCGATAAAGTGAAAAATGGCCTGTGTCAGTGAAGCCTACGCATATGGCTGCATTCTGTGAAATGTGTAGCATGCTTGAAACTACGACCTATTCTTCGCGTGAAATCTTCTCGAACTTGCAAACAATTAATGTGTGAGATTCAGCGTCACGAAACCACCGCATGATTATGAGAGACGCCGTAGTGGAGGGCTTCAGAAATTTCCACCACCTGTGGTTCTATGACCTGCACCCAAATCTCAACACACAGGCCTACAGCCTTTTCACCTCCAAATAAAACGCAGCCGCCGCAGCTGGGATTCGATCCCGCGACCTGCGGGTCAACAGCGAATAACCTTAGCTACTACGCCACTGCAACGGAGCAACGAACTTGTTATGCACCCAATATGTGGTCTCAAGAGAATTGGCGCAATGATGTGCGAGTATTTTACAGAGAGTGACGGGCTTTAAAGCATGAAATAATTATGATAATCACATGCTTTGATGCCCGTTCGCAAAGTAAGCTTGAACCAAGCATTATGACTGTTTTATTACATGCTGTCTTGTGAAACATGTATACATGACGCACGTGTTTTTAATGCATGAAAGTTGTTTTTGATGCCTTTCCAAGCAAGGTAAGCTACTTTAATTGGATTTACAAGCAGACGTGTGCCTGCGGGGTAGCACACTTGCTTGCCCTGCTAACAGCCCTGGCTCGATCCCCACCAGCACCCTTAGTTTCTTGTAATTTATTTTATTTTGAGCATTGTCAATTTTTTGTCCGCCCACACAATAGTGATTTCTCGCTCACAACCAAAGATGCCGACGCCGAAACTGACGCCTATGAATTTCCGCGAAAGAACCTCTTTAGCGGTTTTGCGATAAAACAGGTGCCAACTGTATATAGATATGGATATTGTGCCTTGATTTTTGAACATCGTTTGTGGAGCAGATGGAGAGGCACTGTGGCGTTACCCGTATCACTGTGTATGTTCGTGATATGGAATCATCAGATTCGTAACTACGAGAATGAAATCGCCAGAGGGGTAGCAAGCCTAATTTTGTTGCTGGGCTGAGTTTACAACGTGGTCGCCGTTTTATTACAATTTTTACGAGAGTAGCTATGAAGGCGCAGCACCGCCCAGGTAGCCCAGTTTCTTGTGTTCGACGCCTTTGGCCACAGAGACCATCAGGCACGTTGATGTTAGTCATTACTACAAGTGCTTTTCAAGTGATCAAACGTGTCGAGGGGGCACCGCTAATACGCCGTTGAAGTGGCCTTATTGGAATGAAAAACGAATCCTGTACTTGGGCAAGTGCATACTCTGTGCCGCCGTCATCTCACCGTCGTCATCATTCGTAGCCTATTTTCTGTCTAATTATATGGTTTGATAGCATTCTATTGTTGTGTACTTGTTAACTTCATGGCTTGCTTAAACTCGTGGCCACATAACCTCCACTTCCATTTCCTTTGCAAACATTTCGTTGCTTTAACTGACCGCCACCATCTCACCTACGTTCTACTTGGGCCCACCAGGATCATTTCTTTAATTTATTATCATCTAGAATGTTACCTACATCATCTTGTTACATGCTTTCGTTCACTGTATTCCCATTTACTTACCCTGCCCCTTTATTTTAATGTTCTATGGCATCCTGTGTTGTTGCGAACTTTTCTCGAGTTTGTCTGTTATCATCGAAATTACAGCTCTGCATGTTACAACTAAAGCTATACATCTTTGCCTTTGTAGGAACAACAGTTTGGTTGTGATAATTTGCGAATACCTTGTTTATATGCTCCAGTCCATCTTTCTCCCTCACTGAATTTATTTTTTCATGACTAGGCTTCCGTGTTAGCAGTTTGCCTAGGCGAATAAACAATTGTACAAAACCCCAAGTCAAGAGTTAATTGTGTTTATTTTTACCGGACTCTAAATCATTACCTTGAACAGTAGCATATGTATTTTAGCCCTAGTTTTGTACTTTTTTTAAATTAAAGCTATCAAGTCTCTTTTGCGAATTGTTGTCATCAATCATCACAGGAAATGGCTATATCATATTCAAATATTGTCGGGGAATAGAGGTCATGGACGTACTGTGAGCGCATTTTTCAATCGTAACGAAAAGATATACCATATGTTGATAGATCCGCATTTTTCATTCTGTCTTCTTGTAGTGCGATTTCATTCCATGATACCCTCCACTCACGACAACTCACAATACCTCGCCGCCATTTTTGCAAAGTGATTAAGGTTCCGGGCCGGTTTAACACATGAACACCTGATCGTAATGGCGAATTCCATTAAGATAACATCATTAGAGGGATAGTGCAGCGCGTAGTGGGAGGCAGAACACTGAGTCACTTGATCTGCCACTGGAATACGGCACGCTCCAGAAGAGAAGGTGAGAAGGTGACGAGTCAGACTACCATGTGATGGAAACATGCCAAGCCTCAGCGTTCTCAGTGGGTCAGCAACAAAATACGCGTGAAATTGGTGAGTCACATGCTCTCCATTATCCTCATATATAGTATATTTCTGCAACATTGCATTCAGCGGACATCCAGCTGTCATTATCACCACCGGTACAAAACAGTGGTGTCAATTTACACACGGCTGCCGCCACACTTTCAGTCTTAAGAAAACATTGGAGACTTACGTTCAAAGGCCATTTGACCCTGATTGACTTCGCCTACTCCGCTTATCAGGCGGAAGCACAACGAACAGCTCCTGGCTGCTTTCGGTGCCGCAGAAGCGATCTCGCTCTACCACTCTACCATTGGATGACAGTGCTCTTACTGCTGTTAGAGGACTTCTCTTCGAGCACCTTCAGCGGGTTTTGAGTGCTCCTGCTCTATACCAAATGAACTCACCATAAGGATATGTGCAGATTTTGGTCACAGAACTTCTTGCTCGTATTTAATTACAGAAACTCATTCCAAGAATACGAGCAATATATTTTCAATCAAACAATTGAATTATTCAAAATTCTAATGCATAGTGACCTTTCACTAAAAAAATTTGTTTCTGCAAATGCATACTATATTGTAACGATGTTGAAGGACTCAGAGTGTAATAAAACATGTTTATTAAAGGGCGAACCTGTGCCCACAACTCAAAGGGACTATGGTCGTAGCACGTTACAGCAGAACACCAAAGATGTCTTCTTCTTCTACTTCTTCAAGAGGAGTCCCAAGCGCGGGGCGCACATCAGCCGGGGCCTGCTGGGTTCTCGTGCTATCATCATCGTCTCTGCGCAACCCGAGACGGCGCGCATGTATGTCCCTGTGCGCGCGCTGATGGGCGCGTTGTTTGAATGGAGGCACCATGTCGTGGCATAATCCCCTTCCTCATACGCATCGTCCCGATGCGTCAGGCAACGAATAGATTCGTGGTAGGCGTGACTAGTTTTCCGGTGATCTTTCGTAGTAAGGCTTCATCCGGGCTACATGTACAACCTCTGTAGGGTTGCGGCGTTTTGAGCTCCCGTGTATAGCAGATCTGACCTGGTAAGTTACATCGCTTACACGATCGGGTACTTCGTAAGGCCCGAAGTAGCGGCTAAAAAGTTTTTCAGAAAGTCCATGGCGACGCACTGGGGTCCATATCCATACTTTGTCACCTGGTTGAAAATGCGCTTCGGTACGACGCTGATTGTACCGATAGGAGTCGACACGCTGTTGGCGGCGTATTCTGTATCTCGCCATCTGTCGTGCTTCCTCGGCTCTTTGCAGGACGTCGTCTAGGCGAGGTGGATTGCAGCTTTCATCATTCAGTGGTAACATAGCATTCAGTGGAGTGGTGACTGTTCGGCCGAATACAAGTTGAGATGGTGTCACTCGCGTTGTTTCTTGAACGGCTGTATTATATGCGAACGTGATGTAGGGCAATATTTCATCCCACAGTTTAGGTTGGACGTCGACATACATTGAAAACATATCAGTCAGAGTTTTGTTCAGGCGCTCCGTTAGGCCATTTGTTTGACGATGGTATGCTGTAGTTCTTCTCTGGTCTGTATGGGTCATTCGGATCAGACATTTCATTAGGTCTGCAGTAAAAGCTGGGCCACGATCTGTAATTACGACGCTGGGTGCACCATGTCTGAGGACTATGTTGTTGATGAAGAACTTGGCAACTTCAAGAGCTGTTGCACTGTACAGCGAGTCAGTCTCAGCGTAACGAGTGAGATAGTCCGTGGCTACAACTATCCACTTCTTGCGTGCAGTCGATGTCAGAAACGGGCCTTGGAGATGTATACCGACTTGTTGGAATGGGGCATGCGGTGGTTCTATATGCTGGAGGAGGCCTGCAGGTTTCACGGATGGAGTTTTGTGTCTTTGACACTCACGACAAGTTTTCACATAGCGCTGAACTGATGATAACAGTTTTGGCCAGTAGTATTTTAGGTGAATTCTGGCAAATGTACGGCTGACACCCATGTGTCCAGATGTTGGCTCATCATGACATGCGTGCAGAATCTCGTTTCGTAAAGGTGCAGGTACAACGAGTAAATTCTTGTCACCATGAGGCTTGAAGTTCCTCTTGTAAAGGACCCCTTCTCAAAGACAGAACGAAGGGAGCCCTCTGGATAAAGTGCGCGGGACTTTAACGTTGAGTCCTTGGAGACGCTGCATAAGCGGCAGCAAATCGGGATCATTTTGTTGTTGTTGAGCGATTTCTGATGTCTGGACGACGCCTAGAAACGGGAAGTCTTCTTCCTCCGGCTCACTTGTCTCCACTGGTGTGCGTGACAGGCAGTCGGCATCGCTGTGCTTTTTCCCAGATTTGTATACCACAGTAACATCGTACTCTTGTAGCCTATGGCAACATCTTGCTAGTCGGCCAGAGGGATCCTTAAGATTCGCCAGCCAACACAGGCAATGGTGGTCACTGACTGCTCAGAATGGTCTACCGTAGATGTACGGCCAAAATTTACTTATGGCCCAGATGTCCGCGAGACACTCTTTTTCGGTTGCAGAGTAATTTGTCTCAGCTTTCGAAAGCTTGCGGCTGGCATACACTAGCACTTTTTCTTGGCCGTTTTGCCTATGGACTAGAAAGACTCCAAGGCCGACGTTACTCGCATCGGTGTGAACTTAAGTTCCGGCAGTCTCATCGAAGTGGGCGAAGATTGGAGAGGCTTGCAGGCCTGTTCTTAACTCATCAAATGCTTCTTGTTGTTCACTTTCCCACATAAAGGGCACTTCGTCTTTTGTTAGAGTAGTAAGTGGTTCAGCATTGTTCGAAAAATTTTTCACAAATAGCCGATAGTACGCGCATAAACCCAGGAAGCGACGTACTGACTTCTTGTCTTTGGGTGTTGGGAACATCGCAATGGCAGCTGGCTTTTCGAGATCTGGCCGAACGCCGTCGGAGCTGACGACGTGTCCGAGGAAGCGAAGCTCTTCAAAAGCGAAGTGGCATTTTTTCAAGGCTTGATGGTCAAGTCTGCTGAACCAATGGCTTCTAATACTGTGCGGAGTCGCTCTAGATGTTGGTCGATGGTAGCGGAAAATACGGCAATGACAACGTCATCCAAGTACACCAAGCAGGACTGCCATTTCAGTCCCGTGAGGACAGCGTTCATCATTCTCTGAAACGTCACTGGCGCTCTGCACAGGCCAAAAAAAAAGCGCTTTAAATTTGTAGAGGCCGTCTGGGGTTATGATTGCCGTGTTTTCACGGTCGCGCTCATCCACCTCAATTTGCCAATATCCGCTCTTGATATAAAGTGATGAGAAGTATTTCGCACTCCGTAGTCGATCGAGTGTATCATCAATACGCGGCAGAGGGTATACATCCCGTTTCGTTACGCTGTTCAGTTTCCGATAGTCGACGCTGAATCAAAGGCTGCTATCTTTGTTTTTAACAAACACTACGGGAGACGCCTATGGACTGCTGGAAGGCTGGATCACGTCATCTGAAAGCATCTCCTCCACTTGTTTCTTGATGACGTCTCTTTTCTTTTGCGATACTCGATATGGGTGTTGGTAAATCGGTCTCGTGGATTCTTGTGTTATAACACTGTATTTTGCAACAGCCATGCGTCGCACCTTAGAGGACGTTGAAAAGCAGTCCGAAAATTCTTTTATAAGGGCGAACAATCGTTTCTTTTTATATTCTGAGAGCCTATGAGTGAAGTTAACTGATGCGTCGATGTTGAAGGTCTCTTGTGGAGTGGTTGGCGTTGTCGCTAAACTGCATAGTTCCGTCGCCATTCAGGACTCGTGGAAAAAGGCGATAGCCATACCTTGCGCGATGTGCTGACATTCATTCCCAAAATTCGTAAGGAGGACAACTGAGCGGCCATTCCTTAAGTGAACAACACCCCTCACCACGCAAACTCCTTTGTTTGAAATGAGCTCTAGGTTTCCATCCGCTATTCCTTCGTGGTCACAAAATGCCTTATTTTCAACGAGCACCATTACACTACAGCGTGGTGGCACTGTGACGTCGTCATCAACAACGCGCAGAGCAGAAGACGTTGCTTTTCCGATTCCTCCACCGACATAGCTTGTTCGGTCGAAAACGTTACACTGGATCTGCGCAGATTATTTATGGCTCCATTGGCTTGCAAAAAATCCATTCCTAGTATAAGCTCCCTCGAACAGTCTGGCAGTACGACGAACTCAGCAACGTAAGTAAAGCCTCTTATTTCGAGCCTTGAGGTGCATCTGCCAAGTAGTGTAATAGTGTGGCCACCTGCCGTGCGTATCTGTGCCCCACTGCATTCCGTCACAGCTTTTTTCAGTTTCTTTGCCAATTTGTGACTCATTATTGAATAATCAGCGCCGGTGTCAACTAAAGCATTTAGCTCGTATCCGTCTATATTCAACCGCAAATCTGAAGTAATCTTCGCACTGCTGCGCTTATCCTCTGTAAACATAGATAGCATCGTCACCTTGAAACCGTAATGGAGGATCTTCGCAACTGTAGTTATCAGCGGCCTCACCTCCACAGATCGCTCGCTTCAGTTTTCCGGGTGTGGGCTTGTAGAACGGTGCCTAGACCGTGCAGAAGAAGCACGTGGGCTGGGTGATCGGTAACGCCTGGGCGACGGCAATCTTGGCTGATGTTGGCGTGGAGTGAGTGGGCTCTGGTACGTGAACAAGTACTCTTGTATCTCCGTTGGCCGTTCACCGTTTCGAGGGCATGGTGCGTACAACGGAAAGCCCCTTAATCCTGCCTGTCGGTAAGGGCAGAACCTATACAGGTGGCCTGCATCCCCGCAATAGAAACACAAAGGCCTGCGCTCATGGTCACGCCAGATGTCACTTTTCTTGGGCCTTTGATCCACGTGGCGAGCTACACCACGGGCTCGTGGCAGGTAGGTAGCCGTCGGTTCCAGTGGACGAGGTGTGGATGAGGTGTGGACGAGGTGCGCTGCGTATCGTCTGTGGGCGAGGAGAGGCCATCGCAACTGCTGCATTGGTGTGCGCCGCGGGTAGTCTGAGTATTTCAGAGTACGTTGGGATGCGTTGGATCGGCTGTGGCGCACGCTCCGGCTCACTTATTATCTGCCTCAGTTCATCTCGTACTACGTCGACGACAGACAGTGTCGCTGTAGTGTGAGGTGCTTGCAACTTGCTGAGCTCTTCCCTGATCACTGACCTGATGAGTTCTCGCAGGGCGTCCATGTCACTTCGCTGGCCTCCAGAGAAGACATTAGCAGGTGCGTAGTTTATGTTTCGATTGTACTGTCGAGCCCGCTGCTCTAGCGTTTTCTCGATGGCTGTCGTTTCCGTATGAAACTCCGCAACTGTTCGTGATGGGTTGCGGACGAGAACAGTGAATAGCTCTTGCTTCACCCCACGCATGAGGTGGCGTAGCTTCTTATCTTCAGTCATATGGGAATCTGCGCGCTTGAACAGGCGGATCATGTCCTCGATATACATTGCGACACATTCGTTGGTGAGTTGGTTTCTGGATTGAGCGCAGCCTGCGCCTTTATTTTGCGATCCGCGCTGGCATAAGTCGCCAGAGCTTGTCGCCGAAATTCATCCCAGGTCGTAAAGGAGGTTTCATGGTTCTCATTCCACGTCTTTGCGAAGTCCTCCAAAGCAAAGTATATGAGGCGGAGCTTCTCTCCCTCGTTCCAACCGTTCAAACTTGCCCCTCTCTCAAAGAGGTTCAGCCAATCTTCTACGTCTTCATACGAGTCGACATGAAATACTGGTGGCTGATGAGGCTGATTTATCACTACTTGGGCCGGTGTTACATGACTTGTCATGGTGGTGGCGTCCATTGACTGAGTTCTCCTTGGCGTGAAGTGGAGTGGACTAAATTCTGGTGAATCACCTCGAAGATGGCGACTGGTCCTCTGATGCACAGGTGTCAGCTCCCTAGGATCAACTCGCTGGTGGTCGGGGCTACACTGTCCTGCGTTTGTAGGGCTTTGACTAATTACCCAGCACCTCCACCAGAAATGTAACGATGATGAAGGACTCGGGGTGTAATAAAACGTATTTATTAAAGGGCGAACCTGTGCCCACAACTCAAAGGGACTATGGTCGTAGCACGTTACAGCAGAAGACCAAAGATGTCTCCTTCTTCTACTTCTTCAAGAGAAGTCCCAAGTGCTTGGCGCACATCAGCCGGGTCCAGCTGGGTTCTCGTGCTATCATCATCGTCTCTGCGCAACACTAGACGGCGCGCATGTATGTTCCTGTGCGGGCGGTGATGGGCGCGTTGTTTGAATGCAGGCACTATGTCGCGGCAATATGAATACTTTGCTCGTGTAAGATAATGCATCAAATATCACACGAATTTACGAGAAGATAATGCAAAAATAGGCACAGATTTACGCAAAGACGGAGCTATAGTGTATTATGAATTATACTTTCAAACAGACTATTTCAAATGTGTCATTTCTCGCCTCAAAATTGAACACTAAATTCATCCACCGAAATATTTCATCAAAAGACAGTGTGCCCTCACGCTCGTAAAAACAGAAAACCTGATGCGCGGAAACGTAAGTATTTCAAGGCATATACTCTGTACTCTGTACTCTGCATATACAGAGTATGGCATATACTCTGTATGTATACACTGATCGGCAGGCCTATGATTGTTTAGTAACAAATTATATAATGCTTTGTAGGCCAGAAGCTTGCCTTGGAAACGAAATTTCCCGCAATAATTACCGGTTTTCTCGTGTTATCTCTTCCCTTTCCATCTTCAAGACAAGTCTTTGTGCAGAAACTCGAAGAGCTAATCAAACATTTTCAAACAGCTAGCAGCTACTGTCTTTAAGGTAATATGGCAAAGGCTCAAAAACCTTTTTTTTTCTGAACACACAAAACAACGCAATCTATTCCCCGTGATTACACACATCAAATAGCAGTTTGATATTCAAAAGAGCACTCGCCAACTGCAGAAACGTTCAAAAAGTATAAGCATAAAGGATAAATAATTGCACAAAGAATAATTTCATGTGGCCAGAAGTAACGTCTACACTCTAAACCACGAAGGGGCGAAATGGGAGTGAAATGGGTATAAAAGCTGCATGTCGTCCCCGCCACCAACAGTCAGTCAGCAGAGGGATTGACCCCCGTATTCTGAAACCTCCCTTCACTCAACGCTTCGACTTCACTTGAGAAAGCTGATGGGAGCGCCATCTTTAGGCACGGCAAGTCTCTGCATATCAGCAACAGTCTTCTGCGATTCTTGAGCAGCGCAGCGTCATTTTCAGCCGAGTGGTGGCGCAGTGCTCAACTCTGTCAAGTGAAGGGTGAAAGTCGAGTTGAGAAGCGTTTGTGAATACGGGGGTAACTGCAAGACGAGGGTGCCATGTGCAAACTAAGGGAGGAGTGGTTTGGCCAAATAGAGTAACGTTAATGCTCATGGACCTTTCCGGCAAAGTGGCGGCCTCGAAGGAATGTTCAGCATGCGCGTTAGCAAATAGTTCCCTAAACAAATAAGCTGTTAACAGTCTACTTAGTGTAAATAGTCGTGGCAACTACGGTGGCTACGGCAGGAACAAATCAACATTGTTTATATGGCATGAAATTAGGCAAATGGGTAAGTCCTCTCTCCTAAAAAAAGAAGTTGTCGCGCTCAAGCTGGATCAATGCACGGCATTGTGTTTTCGGCAAGCTAACCGTCGTCGGTGTAGTGGTGTTTGTGGATGTACTATCGTTATGTGATATTGATTGCTGTTTTTGTGGTGCACTGAATCTTCGTTCCGATGTAGTACGCGTGATCCACTTCTGGAATAAAGTGATGCGCATCAAAATATACACGCCGACGGGTATATCGCCCGTGAAGTGAGTGTAAACAAGGCTGCCATCACTCTGCAACTTTTCCCTTGTATGGTGTTGATATGTAACAATCCCCGCTTGTTCAACACTCACGTTCTTCGCGCACAAAACCCGCATGATTGATAAGCTCACGCAACAAAGTGTTGCGAGTGCTGCCCCGTCTGCTATAGAATTACAAGCCTGACAGCTGGGTCACCGAAACGTGGCAGCCTAGATGGGGGCTCAACGTAAGGTCTAGAGTATTTGTTTTGTTTGCAGTGCAGCACAAATAATCATTGTTCATCAGAATTTCACGCATCTTTTGAAAACAAATTCCGCCTAAACTCCACACATTGCCATATTTTGTGAGGTAAACAAATAATTTAAGAAGGTTGACTGTTCACATTGCATGTCTAGCTTTTCTTGGCACCGCGAACACAGGCACTCGGTGACCACGTCAATGAGTTTCCGCTTTTGTATTGATGCTAGGTATGTTTTAAGTTGATATATCTAAACTGAA
Organism: Rhipicephalus microplus; assembly: GCF_043290135.1. Classification (NCBI taxonomy): domain Eukaryota; kingdom Metazoa; phylum Arthropoda; class Arachnida; order Ixodida; family Ixodidae; genus Rhipicephalus; species Rhipicephalus microplus. Next base: position 170,137,349 of record NC_134703.1, read on the forward strand.
CCACAAGCTTCATCGATAAATAAGTAGGCCCATGAGCGTTTCGCAGTGCACTTTTGAAGTGTTAAATTCCAGTATGGTCTTTTCGAACTTCATAACACGATCTGAACTGTTCGATTGTATTATGACGGGTTCTGTGAAAAAGCAGTTTTCCTTTCATTTTTGACGCCGTGAGGCGTAACGACAAGTGCTCGAATAGGTCTGTCGGAAATAATGAATGCTTCTGCAAATACTTTTTCAGAAAGTCGGTGACTGAGAGCGTTGCGCTTTTCTAGGAAAGTGAGCATATTGCAGCTAGGAACGTACGAACACGCATTCAGCCACTGTCGATGGTGTGGGTGCAATTCCTATAGTCCACTTGACAGCATCCATTCCAATAAAACATTGCATCTCTTATTGTCTCTCGTAGGGTGCACAGAAAAGGCATTTTATTTTTGTTACTCATAAAAGTTGCTGAATTGATGTGCGTGGACAATGGTGCAAAATGGACAAGAGTTACTTAATAAACTTGGTTGTTTCTTTAGACGTTTGAGTTTATTCTTTGTCATTAAACATACATTTTCTTTGAACGACTTAACCAACCGCGCTCTGTGCTACGAGAACAGAGGCACAGCGACGGTAACATATATGGCAATACTTACATGTACATGCATCATCAAGCACCCAAATTTGCTGGAAGCACGCACGCAGAAGTTAAACGCATTTTACATTTTCACGAACGTCATCGCCGAAGGGTTGCTTGACACACACTGAAGAGCTAAGTCTATTATAAGGAATCCTCAAAATTTGAGCAACGTTGAATGCGCTGCGTTCAGGCGGTGGCTACATATTCCCTGGTCATTTCCACTCTGCTAAGCACTGTGGTTTGGTATAGCAATGACAAAAAAATGTCAAAATAACAAGAAATATCTCTGAAGCTCTATTTCCAAGCTAATGGCTGTTAAAATGACGACAAGCCGTCATTTTCAAATGATGGCACAATTTTATCATTTTGATGTGTTTCCCGCAATTGCAAAAAAAACGTGCATACAGTCAAATTGGAAACGCCTACATTAAAATAACTAAAAGCCGTTACTTGCAAATGATAGGGCCCCTTCATCATTTTTACATTTTTCTCGTGAACTCATTACACAAGTGAGCTGTCACATTGATAACATTTCACTGTCAAAATAACGGCAAGCTGTCAGTTGTAGATGACAATTGTAGTGTCATTCAGCGCACTTCGTCAATTAAAAATATTATATGACGTTCAGTGTAGAATTTTCTAACCAAGGCAACAGCCGGCCCTCACCGTGAAATGCAACTACATTGTCAGCTTGAGGACCCAAGAGAACACATGTATTATGTCGTATGTACTGTAGTGCGGTCACAATGCAACTGTCCCTCGACATGGGTAGCACCTTATGAAGTATGCGACGAAAGTTTTGTCAATACTTGCACATTTATTTTTGTGATTGTAGAATGTGGGATCTGGAAGAAATCAACCGTCAGTCTGGTGATTTTGTACACACAACATTGACTTAACTACACAAGCGATCACTCTGACGATTCGGGTACAACACATTATACAACTCCCTATTCACAACTATACACGTCTTACGCGCCTTGGCACACAAACTGTACTACTCGCGTTCTGCAAAGTTGCCCCTGTGGCGTGGTAGGTCGTCAGCGGCGTTCCTTGTGCAGTCACAGTCGTGCTGCCGTGACCATGGTGAGGCGGTGGGACTGCAGGCCTGTAGATAACCAGGCCAGTGCAATGTAAGTTTACTGCCTATCACGAACATGAGCCCCAGCCACCCGTAAAGCCACTCGGGCGCCGGGACCTCAAGCCAGGCCCAGGCAGGGCTGCCGGCCCCAAGTCAGCACCGGACGCAGAGCGGCAATCAGGCTCACCAAGTCCACATGGCTGCTGGACGCCTGACTGAGGGACGCAACTCGAAGCAGGAAGCCAGGCTCACCAGGTCCGAAAGGCTGCCGGACGCCTGATTGAGGGACGCAACTCGAAGTAGGAAGCCAGGCTGGCCAGGTCCACAAGGCTGCCAGACGCCTGATTGAGGGACGCAACTCGAAGTAGGAAGCCAGGCTCACCAGGTCCGCAAGGCTGCCGGACGCCTGGTTAAGCGTTGTCGCGACACGAACCGCGGACCAGAAGCTGCCGTCGCCAGCGTGTCGGGCTCCAACTGCTCGAGCCGCACATGCCGCTCGCTCTTCCTTTTTATTGCGGTAGCAAATATACGAACACTCTCGACTGGATTTCACCGCCGGCTTCGGCGTAGGCGTCGGCATCGACGCCAGCGTTAATCCAGACACCGTGTATGTATACGTAATATATATAAAAAAATCCAAGAAAAAAATCCCTGAAGAACGACTCCGGTGCGCGAAATCGAACGGGGGACCTCAGCGTCGCGAACGCGAGGCGTTAATTACTGAGCCACTGAGAGGTATTTTTTCGCATGGTATTTATTAAATTATTTGCGCAATAAAGACAAATCCAGTGAACAAAAGTACAATCAAATTGCGCAAATAAGCGTTCAAGCGTTACTCTTAAACACTCAATGGCTAACACAGCGCGAGTTTCTCACATGGAGAGTTCTTCACATCTTGTTATGCAAACAAAAAAGGGGTGAGGTCAAACAGTTCTCTAAGATGGAGTACCAGTCCGGTCGAAAGTATAGCTCGTCGTAAATGTTTTTGAGGTGGATAGCCATTTGAATAAAGTGTGTGCTTGATGAGGTGGCGGGCTCTGCATTGCGGTCTTGCATTCGTGTCTTCCACAAGCTGTGCATACCCATGAGGAAAAACATGTTGCATGGTACATCATCAAGTGCTGCTAGTAGAAGATAACGTATCGTGTGAGAATTAATGACGAAACGTTTTTTTAGTGCTCGCTGAAGGACATCCCAAAACAGTATGGCATCTTTGCAGCTAACAAAGCAATGTTCAATCGTTTCTGGCACATCACATAGATGGCAGTCAGCAAACGGAATGAAAATACCCTTTCTTTTTAACCACGTATTAACCGCCAATGTTTCCGAGTGGAGTTTATAGAAGAATGGTTTTGAATTCGGTGGAATATACATTTTGCGCACTCGCTTCAACACATGGAAGATTAGAGTACAGTGAGGTGAGAAAAGTGTACTCAGTAGATCCTTATACAGCACCTTGCGCGATACTGTGTACAGGTATTCTACAGAAAAGCGAGCTTTAAGGAACTGAACTGCGAGGTAAACTTCCTGCATTAATCCCCACAAGCATGGGTGTGCGGAGAAGTTTGATGAAATAATTAAATCTGGTAAGTAATCAACAAGTGTAACCTGCAAGAAGGAACGTATTACAGGATGGGAATTGTCTCGAAACAAAAAAAATCTTGACACTATTTGCCATACATAAAGGTGTTTTAATCCTAACCCACCCTCACTAACTGGCTTGAATATATATTATCACGACGCATGGGCTCAAAAGTCAAAGACCATATGAAAGTAGCGAAAATTCGATGAAAGCGTTGCATATAGAGTCTTGCGCAATGAATAACTTGCAATACATAGTAAAGCTTTGTTGCTAAAAAAGTATTGCAAGCTTCCGCTCTCCCAAAGATTGAAAGTCGATAGGGAACAAATGTCTGGGCCTATCGTTCAAGCTTAGAGACGCGTTCATTCCAGTAATGCGCACTCAATCTATGTGCATGCAATGGTACACCAAGGTATGTTGGAGGAGTTCTTGTGCAATTAATCCCTGCAAAGTGGTTCGGTGTGCTACCCCACAAGCCCAACCACAGTCCTAAACTTTTAGAGGCATTTAAACAAGCTCCTGATACTACGCCAAACTTTTCAATAGTATATACCACATTTTCGACATTTGGCTTATCTGTGCAAAGTAATGCAACATCGCCTGCATAAGCTAATGCTTTAACCTTACTGTCTAATATAATACAATCGAGTTGCCACGAATGCAACTCGACTATATTCTGCTTAAGCACAGTGGTTCTAGATAAAGTGCAGATAGGAGAGGTGACATCGGGCATCCCTTTTTTGCAGAAGAGCAACTATAAACAGGCTCGATAAGTTGACCATTAACTACCAGACGAGTTGAGCATTCATTATAGCATAGTTTAACGCCTTTAAGAACAACCTGGCCAACGTTAGCTTGTCCGAGAAGAGAAAAAAAGGAAGGAATGACGAACGTGATCAAAAGCTTTCGCAAAGTCTACCTGTAGCATTTCAAGATGTTTTTGAAAAGCATGACAATATTGAAGCACTGTTCGAGCGACATTATATTGGTTTGTATGGACCGACCCCTGATCCCATACGTCTGATGAGACCCAATGAGGATCGACATAGAAAATTGCAACCTATTTGCTAACACTTTTGGGAAAATTTTGTAGTCCACGTTTGACAGCGATATTGGTCTGTAGCCCTCGACGAAGCGAAGTTTTTCTGTGTCAGTTGTTTTCGGTATTAACACAGTGTGACATTTTCAAAAGGATTGTGGGAGTGTATCCATGTCATAACTCATCTGAAAAATATTCAGCAATATAGGAGCAAGCTATTTCTTGAAAGCTTTGTAAAATTCGCCTGAGGTTCCATCAGGGCCGGGTGTTTTCAATAAAGGCAAGTTGTTGATTGCTTGCTCGATTTCTTGTATAGTAATGGGTCCATTAATGACTGCACAATCATTGTCCTTCAAGGGGTTCACAAGAGAAACAAAACTAGTCTTGAGGTGAGCGTCAGGATCAACAGAGGGAAAGCTAAATAAACTGTTATCGTACTTTTCGAACGCCAAATTAATGTCTCTATTATCTTTTATGAGCACATCGCTAGAATACAAGTCTGGAATAACTTTAGAAATCGTATGGCGTTGCTCATCAAGTAAAGCTTGGCGCGTCGTTTGCTCAGAATTTAAGGTGCGCTGGTTCCGAGATCTAATACATGCCCCTTGGTAGCGAGCAGCGTCATATCTCTGTAGTTGGTACTTAATATTCTCAATGTCTTTGATGTACTTTCCCGGATTTTTGTATTCCATCTCATTAAAAATGTAAAGACTTTTAAGAAGCATCATTTTATCATTCTTTCTATAGAAAGACTTAACAGCCCCGATTTCTAAAGCTATAGCACGAACTTCTTGTTTAAAAAGCTCCCAAGCAGCGAAGATATGCAAACCAATCTAAAAAGATTGCCTCAATGCCATCTGGACACAATTCATGAATTTCTGATCCCAGAGGAGCTTCGCATTCATTTTCCAAAGGGCTCACTTGGGACGGAATTGTTTTTGATAATTTTCACCAATTTGCGCTATGACAATACAATGGTCTGAGAATGATACAGCTTCGGTGCTGCAGGACATTTTACGAGAGAGGAGTGATGAGGACATGTAAATCCGGTCAAGACGAGCATGAGAACTGCCCTGTACTCTTGTATATGCCGTTGCCCGATTCGAGACACCGATGTCAATTAGTCCTGCATTATCTAAAATACTGGATAAAAGCTCGCCAGTCATGTCTCTCTTTCCAAGAGGATTATTATGATCAATGGCTTCATACACGCAGTTGAAATCTCCCATCAGTACCGTGCATCTGTCGACGTCAATTAAATTAGGCACTTTTTCAAATATTCAAGTCGTTTCGGAACCTCATTAACTGAATATATATTGATAATTTGCCATAGCGCTCCTTTCAACGAAAAATCCCAGCATATATACCTGCCCTCTTCATAAACACTAGTGCAGAATGCTGAACAGGGTAGGCTCTTTCTCAGAAACAACCAACAGCCCGTGGATAAACCTTTTGCATGTGAGACACACACATTATACTGAGACAGAAAAGGCCGCACGGCCTTCTCCGTCTCTGCCTCGCTCTCCATCTTGGTCTCTTGGATGGCGACAAAGTCGAGACGCTTCCGATTGAGAAGTCTACGGAGCTGTGCCTGTTTCTGCGAAGACCTAAGGCCACATACGTTCAAGATAGCAAAGTCGCTCAGACTGCGCCATGGTGACTACCTTCCAATGCGCTTATTGTCCAACTTGATCAGTCCTAAGAGTTAGCACTGAGGCTTCCCGGAACCCCAACCAGGCCTCCTAGATCGGGATCGGTGACACTTCCCCTTGGGCAAGGACTTTCGGCGACGGCGTGACTTCCTATTCATAGACGCTGGGTCACTCGCTTTGCTTGAATCCGAGCTGTACGATGCGCGACACTTCGGTATTGCTGCATTCATAGAGATCTGAATATGATCTTCTGACACTGCACCAGGATGAAAAAGCTACGGCGAAGCTGCAGCGCAAGCAGGTGAAGAACTTTCTGCGGGATCCAGCCCAGAGTGTCCGTCTTGTATTGGCGGTTCTTCGGCATCTTTATGGGTCAGCGCAACAGCACTCTTCATAGGAACTTTTATTTGTGCTAGGGGCTCTGCGGAGCCATTTTGGGTATGCTACTTGCATGATTCACTTGGATCTCCGCACGCAGAAGTTTCAATTGTGTCAACAGCGAGTGGCTTTCTTGCCTCTTCTGGACTCTTTGTGGTAGATCCCGCAGCATCTGAAATTGACGGAGTGTCTCCCGTTGCATCCAGAACCTCGGTTACATCCATATTATGCTCTTGTAGGCTATCATATGGCTGTTGTGTGCGCTGTCGCAGCTTGTTGGCGTATGTCATAACAAAATCCTCGGCCGAATGACCGAAACGTCGACAGTTGTCACAGCGAGGGGTCCTGCAGTTTGGATGGATGTGTCCAACCTTTCTGCACCGAAGGCAAGGTGGTGGGCGGCCAGGTATTAGGATGAGGCTTTGCACTCTGCAGACAACAAGATTGTGAGGAATATCAGCAACGCGAACTCCATCAGCAAGGGACAAAACAACATCCCTATTTAGCGTTCGCATTTGTTCCATGTCCCCTACTTTCCAGCTTTCTTGCGATATACACTTGACCTTCCCAAAAGCTTGCAGTGCCTCGCAAACATAGGGGTCCTCCAAGCGCTCAGGAAGCCTCATAAGCTTCAACTTCATTTCCGTGGGCTCCGGGTCAATAACGAGGCATCGACGACTTTTGCCGAAAAATTCGCCTCTTGTGACCAATTTTGTATTCGGCAGCGTTGACTTGCATGTGACCATCCAAACATGAGACATTTGAAATCGACCTATGGAGCTTATTTCCTTCAAGTCAATGATGTCCTGAAGAACACCTCTGAAATCTTGGACCCGGTACCGGCGACCAGCTAAAACCGCATGTAGAAAAACAGAGTCCACAACGAGCTTACCGGTGGGAAGGCGAGGAAGTACAACACGGTAATAATTTCTGCTGGCTGAAGCCTGAGCAGCACCATGGCTCCAGGCCGATAAATCCTTCAAAGCGAAGAACATGAAAAACGCGACCGTTCAGAACGTCGTCTTCGTCTTTCTCCGCCACCGAGAGGTACCTCCTACAACGTTCCAATGGCACGCTATTCATATCTACCACTTAACACTTTTGGCGGGCACTTCGGGGGGGGGGGGGGGGGAGACTATCGTGTTTTCAGCATTATCTGCAAGATAGCGCAGTGAGCGCGTGGCGGCTCTCATCTCTCGCGCGTATTTTGGTCCTCGTAGAGAATAAGGGGGTGTACGCGTGAGCACGCGCCATTATTGAGGAGAGTCGTGAGGAGAATCGTCCGTCTTGTCTGGCCTTTAGGGAGTTTTAGAATACTGTAAGCGCTGCGGCCGTCGCGGGCGTTGTGGGCGTAGCGGGCGCCATATGACTTTTAGAATATCGTTTGCCCTGCTGCAAACCGCAACGCACGATCGCAGCGACACCGTAGCCTCGAAACCAGTGCTGGTGGGCCACATGCAGGCTGCGATCGGCGCAGCAATTCCGGATATTCTGCATGCGGTCCGCGAACGCGAACGCCGACTCGCATTACGATACATTCGCAGTGGCAGTGACCGGACTGCAAGGGCTCGCGGTGCGCTGTTCTAAAGCTCCCTTTTTAGTTTCGTCGGAACGATTCTCTTGTACTTACCGGGCGCACCAAGGTCACTGCGATTGTTGCACAGTCTCCGTTTGCGAAAAGAACGCGCTTTTCAGGGGCAGCGAAACAACAACTGAGACGCTTATTCGCGTTAATCTGTACCTGTGGGCACGTTTCGTGCGTTCTTTGTACGTGAGAAACGTGGGGCACGTTTCGATCTGCTTGCTATTCTGTGCGTGGCCTTCCGATTCGTTGTTATGGTGTTCATTGCTTCGCCTTTGCGGCAAAACTGTGACTTTTTTGTCGTCTTCCATCCGCAGAGCAGAATTGCTGTTGCCTCTTCGCCCCGTCACGGGCCACACAATCCACATCATCATAAACTTTTATAGTGCTATGAAAAGGATGAACACCCTTTGTGCTATTCCGCTACTTCTGCCTTTACCACGTCCTTTTGTCGGGTTCATCAGCCATTCTATGTACCCGGAAAAAAAAAGAATGACAGAATTAATCCTCGCTTCATAATCTGTACTTATCACATATTTGAGCATGAGATGTGAAACGCTGAAAATATGTCAACTGCACAACTTCGCCTGAGACATACACTATATGATAAAATGAAACAACACCAAATTGAAATCTTTTGTAGCAAATATAACTGGATGTGTATTATGCTGAAATAGCTACAAGTATATAAGCTCCGATGCATAACGTTCCAACGTGAGCACAGAGTGTCACAACAAATATTATTAAAATATTTATTCAGAGTTCATAATTGCATCCCCATGGAAAATTCCTTGTAACAGAATACATGCTCATGTAGAGCAATGAACACCCGCTCCAAATCGTACATCTGAAAGGTCATTTTGCTTCATTTTTGGAGCTCTGTCATCAAGCGCATCTACACCACGATGTCCCAGTGTTGGCTACGTGCGTACTTGCGGCAACCGTCCACTTTTACAAACCTTATTCACGTGCTCTAAAATTTTGCCGCTTTAATGGGCATTCTGTGGCGTTTGTGCAGATGGCCACAAGCGAGAAAAATTTTCTTACCACACATCATTTGAGCAATTAAAAGATATTTTTACTTTCTTAGATGTCTAGGCAGAACATTCCTTACGTCATTGATGATGTGACACAAAGGGTGTGCTGGTGTGGTCAATATTGTGAAGTTTGCACTGGCTCTTGCATCTTGAAGTTTGAACTTTACTTTATTTATTCCAACATACCATCCTTCGGGATGCTGAGGGCTGGGGTCAAAAAGCCTCTTCACGGGCTTGACTAGGACCATGACCCCGTACAAGGTGGCAGGGATAGGCGAGGGTACATTGTGGTGCAAAATAAATCAGACACCACTATGTCGCTCAATTAGAACTGTAAAGGAATGCATAATAGTACTGTAAAAAAATGCATAAACATTGACATATGAACATACATAGACAGATAATGCAAGTGAAACAGATCGAAAAATAAACCTTTAAAACAATGTACCAACTTCAATTTTGATAATCACATAAAAGATAAATGAGAGTGTACAAATGAAAAAAACAAATACAATGGCATTAACACAGGTAGGACAAAAAACGCATCTCCAGCAATATTTTCACAGTGTTAGTTGATTCAGATGGAACGGCAATAGAAAGCGCAGCATCTCCTTGCCACGGTTCGTGCGCGTGCGTGTAAGAAACCACGTGTGAATATGACGAGTGTTATAAAAAAGGGTCCGCCGTTTTATACGAGCAAGTGCATGTGCCCAAGAAGTTATCACTTTTCAGTTCTGCGTATTAGCGTTTCGCAAGACTTGTTTGATAGTAATCTGGTAGGGTTCATAAGTTCATTTCTTCAAAAAGCGGTGACGTGTGACTTCCATATGGAACATCTGCAATGGCACGAACTGCCCTTTTCTGTATGACATGTAATTTGTGAATGTTTGTTAATGTTGTTGTGCCCCAAACCAGATGACAATAATTTATGTGTGGTTAGAACAACGATTTGTAGATGAGAAGTTTAACTTTTTTAGGAGGCAGAAAACGCACCCTAGACAAGATTCCAGTTATTCTGGATAAACTTGAAGACAGCTTTTCAATGTGGGAATTCTATGACATATGTTCATCAAAGATTACACCTAGACATTAACACTTGATACTATCTGAAGTTCCGAGGTGCCGAGCATTAACGGGGCATGCAAAGGTGATGGTTTATTTCTAGGCCTAAAGTGAACAGCTCTAGTTATTGAAGCGTTTAATTTTAAACATTTATTGCATGTCCAGGACGCTAGCTTTAATAATACCTGGTTTGCGTCATTGATTAAATCTTTATAGTGTTGAGCAGTGAGAATTAAGGTTGTGTCATCTGCGTACATAACATACTTTACAGACGCATCAATGTTTACGATATCATTATTATTTACGCAGAATAAAAGGGGTCCCAGGATACTGCCTTGGTGCACATCTGCTGAAATTGCTTGTGAATTGGAGGTGTGATCGTTGATGACCACCATCTGGTGACGATATTTTAAGTAAGATTCAATTAATTGCAGAAAGGCACCTCGGAAGCCGTAGTGATTGCATTTCTGTAAAAGTGTGACATGATTTATAGTATCGAACGCCTTTTAGTAATCTATAAAGATACCTAGTGTGCGTAGTTGACGTTCAAAAGCATCTAATATGAATTCTTTCTGTGCTAGGAGAGCATGCTCAGTTGTGCGGCCTTTCGTGAATCCAAATTGTGATGAAGTGATGATATGGTGTTTATCTAAAAAGGAAATCATACGTTTGTGTATCAGTTTTTCTAAACCTTTTGATATTACTGGCAGTATAGATATAAGCCGGTAGTTGTTAAGCGAGTTCTTATCCCCGGCGTTGTACAACACGATTACTTTCGCCACTTGCTGTTTTTGTGGAAAGATTCCAGTTAAAAGTACCAGGTTGAAGATATGTTCTAATAATACAGCAATGCGATCCAGCACGTGTTTAATGGGTCTAATTTGATTATCATATACGTCACAAGATGTGCTGTTCTTTACAGACGAGAAAACGTGGGCGATTTCGTTGGCTACTGTAGGCGCCAAAAACGCGCTCTACGGAGAACTGTCTGATAAATATGTAGTACAATCTGGCTTGTGCGCTTTTTTGTTAAGGACACAAAATAGTCATTGAACACGTTAGCTAAATCAGCATTGCAAATAGTGCCACCGTTCACCACAAGCTCAGTGGACTGAAGTTGGTACATTTACGGCCAAGGAACTCATTCAGTCCTGACCAAGCTAGCTCCGATTTGTTCATTACTTCATTGTTGAAAGTGCTGCTTAGGTACTTTCGCTTTTCGTGGCGCAGCATACTGTTAACTTTGTTTCTGTGGTCTTCGAAACGTTTTAGCGTCTCTTCATTCTTATTTTACAAAAAGTGTTTGAATAGTTTATTTTTACGTTTTATTTCCTTGATGCAAGATTTAGTAACCCAAGGTTTCTTAGCTCTGCACGCAGGCCTCTTTTTTTTGTACGGAAAGCATTGTTTATAAATTTTTGTTAGTTTTTCGTGGAAACAGTTGTAGGCACGATCAGGTTCCTGCTCACAAAGACCAATCAGTCAACGATATCTGTCTGCGAAATGCAGATATTGTGTGCTCATTAATATTTCGAAGAACTACTGATTGTTTTTGTTGTGACTGAAAATGACATGCTGTTTCGTCTGTAACCATAAATATGGGAAGATGGTCACTAATGGGTGCACTCAGTACGCCAGATAGAGTTTGTAGCTAATATGTTAGTAATGAACACGTCGAGTAATGTAGCGTTATTTTGTTCGATACGAGCCTGAGTGGTGATAACGTTAGAAAAGCCATTGGATTCAATTATGCGACACAGCTCAAACTGCGACTGTGATGATTTAGCAAGGTCGATATTTAAATAACCTGCAAGGACTAGCTTAGAACCAGTGCCACCAGCCCAACCTACATACGAATCTAACAATTCTAGGAAATTTGTGTTATTGGCACTAGGAGGGTGATATAAAACACCAATAATGGAATGGTCACTTTGTACAGTCAGAACTTCATAATAATCAGTGATGCGGGAAAATTCTTGAATCAAGTAACATTCCATGGAATTCTTAGCCATCAACAACACCCCAACACCCACTTTTCTGGCACGGTTCAAAAAATAAGTTGCAAAGCAAGGTACCATCAAAACTTCATTTTCAAACGGACTTCCACCTGCCGTGACCACCACTGCCAAAATGCAGTGGCGTTCACGGCAGCTGGATCTTTTTTACCGTTGTGGCATTCTGCATAACAATGGGATCACAGTAATTTTCTTTCTCACGCGCTAGCCACTACAAACAGCACGCGAAATATCTCTAGTTGCAATGTAATACGTGAATAAATAACTATTGAATCAGTATCTAGGTGGTTTTGCAGCCTATATGTTAGGTCTTTTGTTCTGTGCAAATGATAAAACAATGAAAGTGATTGCTTTTAGAAGCTTGTGGTCTGCTCAGAAGGTGGGAGGTATACCATTCCACTTTCAAGGGATCAGCTGAAGGCTACATGAGATTTGTACGAATTATAACATCAGAGAAGCAAGGATATGTAAAAGTGGATTTGCGAGACTATCCCTTCTCCGGTTTTATAAATCTGGTCTTAATCTCCGGTTTTATAAATCTGGTCTCAATATACCACCTTTAAACTTCGATGCGCAAAATAAACGAGGACAGGAAGGAAAACAGAAACATAGGATGGGGCGCAAAGTGCATAAACTTTCTGTCTCCATTAATTTTGCGCATTCAATTTTATTATTATGAACAAACTAGCCCATCAAATCACTCTTTGAAGCTTAATATACCATCAAAATACCGAATTATCCAGGATCATGCAGGATCATGTAAGCACGTACACTGTCCAGAACTAATTAAAGTGACCTCACAGTTCTGTTTCGTATGGAGGCCTGACGGCAATCGGCAAAACACTATATGGCTGCCTAAACACAACTTCAAGAATGTCTCTCCTCGCCCTACCTACTTCCAAAAACAAAGGCATAAAAGGAATGTTTTTGAGGTCATGTAGGCACTTAGTATCAACTTTCAGAATACTAGGGGTGGGTTGAAGGGAAAGGAATTTTTCCATGAAAATTATGCACTTGTCGAAGCATTTTCTCACTTCTTAATGAATATTTTGATCTTCCACAGCACCCATTTGAACATTGTTGCATCAGATGATTGCAGGATCTACCAAAACTATCAGTGAGGCCTTTTGTGAAATCGAATAATGCGCAATAATTGCCGATGCAACAGAGTAGTTTACATGCTCTTCCATCTACTTCCTAAACCAATAAATAACATGAAACCGAGCCCTCACACAAGGTTTTTCCTAGTATATTTGGCATTAGGCATGCAAATTAACCATTGTAAAATGGACGAAGCCCTTAGCCCATAAGTGTTCTGCAGTTCTGAAAAGTACTTTTCACGCTCAGTCACTTGGATTGGCAAAAAAAAAAAAACTCAAGATGGTGGGGCAGCCAGCTGGATATTGAATACAAGGAACACACCGAAGAGGAGGTCCGTGGCATTCTGGAGATTTGTTGCGGTCACGCAGTCAAAGGCAAGGTTCATTTTATCATTGTCAGCCATGTTAGATCCTGTGTAGAAAGAAAATTAGCTTAAATGCTTACGCTGCTCATAAATGGGTCCTTAAACAGTTTGGAATAAAGTAATTTTATGCCCTTCAATGTGCATGCTGATGAAAGCAGAACATAAATTCACTCGTAACATTCCACTGGAAAGAGTCACTGGGTCTCACGGTACCCAGTCAGAAATTAGGCGCAACACACCACTTGCTCTTGTGGTTCATTTCTGCACAACTTGAACCTGTTGAAGGTGAGTGATTTCACACCACACGCCTCTGCCATTTCGGTGACCATTTCAAAGGACGTCGACAAAAACTGTCCCTGTTTAGAGCACTGAAAATAGTGAATTGCATAAATACAGTAGACCATCCGTAAACGAAACCCTAAGGGACCAGGAAAATTTGTTTCGTTTAACAGGAGTTCCGCTTACTGAAAGATGAGTAGGCCTGCAGAATTCAGGTACTAAAGCAATTGTGCTAAAGAAAGCTATTCCGTTCATGCATCCGTTCCGTTTAGCTGATTTGTATTTGCCGAGAGTGCACTGCTTTTAGGAGAGAAAACATTTTTCCTCACGTGAAAGGTCTCCGAATTTCGCAGAGTGTTTCGTTAGAAATGTTATGCTGAGAGTAAAGTTTATTATTTGATGACAAAACTTCGTTCAGCTATTAAGTAAAGACGTTCACTTATGGTGCTCAAAACTGATGTTTCTTCAACATACACTTCCGCATATTTTCCCGGAATGTTCCATGGTTCCATTTTTTTTCATACAATAGTCTCTTGTGTGTGAATACCTAAGGTATGAATACCTACTATGCCATAAGTATATTTTTTCAAACAAATATCATCTTCAGATCATTTACCTTTTCTCAGTTAAAAAAACAAAACAAATTTGAGCAAATCCTCACTTTGGTATAGAGTTAGGTGCAGTTTACACAATGTGGTGCACCAATTAAGAAACAGCTTTATACCTCAATCGAGAGTACATTATAGTTATTTTTGATAGAAAGCTTATCATACAAGATTTGTTATAAGAAAGTAAATAATGTTTGAAGTTACGCAACCGTAGTCACCTAATATCTGAACTAAAATTGGTATTGGAAAAAGAAGTGACACTTTCGGGAGAATTTTTCTAATTATCAGACGACACTTTTCGAAATTCGGATGACTCCCACGGGGAGATAAAATGTTTCCTCTCAAAAATATGCTAGAAACTCACTTTTCTCAATGAACTATTTGAGTACATTTTTTTCAAACATATTTTACATGGTCGCCGAAACCGCTGGGACGTTTTACTTAGAATGACCCAGCTGTCAGCTACATGTAAACTAATGCTATGCGGCATTACAATTGTAAGTGCAAAAAGCCTTCCACACAGCTATTGCACTACAAATAAAAAGAAAACAATGATTGGAACCTCAAAACTCTAAACTCTGTCATGCTTCTTCAAAGAATTTTCTTTATAGAAAAACAATAATGCTTAATTCTAGTCCAAGCTTGCTGAGATATGCGCATTATTTTCAGGCAAATGATTCATACAATAACTAGAGCAGCAGTGAAGATTCTCTATTTGTGTGCCCTAATTCTTCAGTTTTAAGCACGTCATGGTGTATATATGACATCTTGCACAAAATCAAGCGAAGCCATACAAGAACAAAAGTTTGCACAAAATATTCGTAATCATGCATTATTGTTTCAACCAATATTTTCGCAAGCAGACTTTTCTTCAAGGCTGCTGCTTTGAAAAACCCAAGTCCACTTTTCAAAATGTTTGCTCAAGTGACACTTTATGTTCGCAAATATTAAGCCCTCTCATTCCATCTTCCCATGAAGTTTTGCCTTTTGTGAATAACAAAATAAGCTACCCAAGTCATGTTTCGAGTGATAGATTTTTACATGACGTACACACCAAAGACAAGAAGGTGAAGCCTGCCTTGCAACTCTTTTAGGCTCCCTTCAACTGCATGCTGGGAATTATAAGAAACAAAACAAGTTAGACTCAGGAGAAACATCGTCAGAACCAAATACACCTATATAAAGTATATATCATGAACAAACTTCAAAGGACCCAGCTATTGCCAACAGACATTCTACAACTTCCGCACCGCTTTATTTTGCACAAGCGGATTAAAATGCAGTTCATAATAAAAGCCTCCAAATTATTGAATAGGGTGAAATACACTGACCAAAGAAAAGAATAAATGATTGCTCTTCAGCGTTCATTCAGAAACCTGGACCACAATAAGGCCAAATGATTATGGCTTGGAAGCCTTCACATTAAATTTGAGATATCAGTTTGGAATACCATATTTACGATCTAGTCTATCTTTAGAAATGACACACACACACATATGTTTTCAGAAACGTTAAAGCATGTAGACAAAAAATTCGAAGTATGGAGTACGTGCCTTGTTTCGCAGAGCGTCAAATTTGTGGTGACATCCCCAGCCAAACGTGCTTTAGGTTTTCAAATGTGTTCAGTTTTAAGCCACAGTACAATACAAAAAATTCTATTAGTTTGTATTGATGTGTAACATTACGAATTCACGACTGTAACATGCACATTATGTAAGCCTTTGGAGTTAGATTCATCATTATCGGCATAGAGTGCATTTATTACAACGAACAGGTGAAAAGAGGATTAACTAAGGTCTTATAATAATTGACGTGTCTATTGAGCAATTTTATTAGGTGCTGTGAACGTACAGAACAGCCTGCACGTACGTGGAACGCTAGAGCTCAACCACTCAATCCAGGTCCTTTATTGGTTAACCAATTCTAATTACGAAATTGCACTCTCACTGGAGTGGTGATCTTTAAAAAGGAAAACAAACAAGTGTGCCTCGCAACTGTCTGCATCAGAGTGCCCCACCTCAACACTGGCTCACAATGGCAGCGATAAGGAGGGTTCAAACGAGATATGGAGAAAGGTAAACTTTGCGAGAAAACTAAAAGATCGGGAGATGATTAGAGAAGTCCGCTGACGGGGCCCGATCGGCGAGCGGTCATCGAAGAGAGAGAATCGCGAACAACACAACCATCAGCCACGAATGGCAGCAAAATCCGCCGAGCTACATGTGCGCTAATGAATGAATGAGACGTTCGATAGAAAAGAAGAGGCACTATTTTCTGCAACCCATATGGGAGCACGGCTCAGCACGCTATGTTCTACGTACGCTTTGTATTCCTTTGCCATCTGCCACAAGAAGACAATATTTTTTCTTTAGTTATGAAACACTACTAGCTGCAAGCTGAGGTCTGTAAATCACTGCACATTCATCAGCCTCGGCACGCAAACACTCCTAAAAACGCCGGTAATGGACCCAAGCGAACATCGCATGCACATCGCTCGAATGCTCACTGCAAAAAGGTGAGTTCACATGCCACTGGAGGCTCCACAACACGCGAGAACTAGTACTTGTCTACTCTGCTACTCGCAGAGCCACAGCATGGAAACAGACGAAAGATGAGTACACTTTCTTTTACCCGTGGACTTCAATGAACCTGTAGCTCAAAGCACACGTGCGGTACACAAGCACTCGTTTTTTGTGAGCACCCCACGAAAAAAAAAACCCGAAATAAGGCCCCGAAGAGCAGGCTCGCTCAACCGACGCAAAAGAGCAGGGTTGCCAGTGGTAGCTACTTTTCGCCAAATTGGTGAACTTGAGAGGCCCGTGGCGATCAAAAAATTATGAATGATGACAAGGCGAGTATTTTGGCCATTTTCAGTACACTAATTGATGCATTTTATACTTTGTGTCTTCGCAACGAATTGGTGACAACAAAGTTTTTCTTTCAATTTTTCTCAGTTTTACACCCACCATTAGAAGGCGAACATTACACGCAATTTACTGCGTCTGTTCTGTTTCTCGTGTATATCTCAAAATTTTTCTATATCCTGGCCGCACGAGCGCATTTGTTGTTAATATACTTTTCAGGTGGCCCGAGAAATCGGGCTTTCTTGGACAGCCTTCAAAAACTACAGTGGGCGAATGTACAGCCTAAGCGTGACCACACAGAAAGCGTAGAGCGGATATTACGAAGCACTCTTGTTATTATTCACGCTGCTTTGTAATTAATCTTCAAGTATTGTACTCATGATTCCCCTTCAGCAAATTGTTCGAAATCTGCAGGAAGGCTACGCACATTGTCACTCTTTTGCTGTAGTGACTGCTTCATCCTGCAGTCGCTACAACTGAAGCAATCGAAAACTTTTGTTAGTGCTGTTAACGCTGTCCCGGGCACGACAATAGCAAGTGTGTCGCCTCCGCGGCCGTTATGGGAGCGTCACAAAAGGGACAAGTGGTTGCAAACGCTGCGTGGTATTTTCGCGGCCAGTGGGCGGTAACTGCTAGCGTAAGAGCAGCCCCCACTCGAAGTCTCCAAGGCGCTACCTCCTCTAAGCGGGTGAGCCCACCAGGGAGGTCGGAACCACGCGGTGGTTTGAGTGCTCGTGTGGTGCGTCGGAGACATTCCTTTTGGCGCAGCAGTTTTCCGCAGTTGTCTTCGGGAAATAGTGGCAGTGGGTAAATATGTGGCTCGGGGGCCAGTGGCAGAATCCGCCTCTAGCTGACCACACATTGCCGCACGGGGAACCCATTCAATGCGCATGGTTGTGCCGATGTTTCTTGCCAGCTGATGGATGGCATCTGAAAACGCTGTCGATCGGGCCACACATCAGATGTCCAGAATCACTTTCGTGGAATCAATGCGAAGCACAATCTTAGAAAAGTGGTTCGTTTCGACGAAACGCTGGAACGCGTTGAGGCCGTCCCATATATAGCAGCGAGTTCAGCGAGATATGCCGGTGGCTCAGTGTCAGCTGCATACGTGCGTTTTTGTCCTGCTTGTGGTAGTTAGGGGTACACCAGGGCAGTATCAACCATGTCATTGGTGATACTGGCATCGACATATCCTACAAGGATACCTGGTGTGTTTTCGGTGCGATGAAGACGGGAGACCAACGCAGTTGCCTGGCGAGGAATCGGGCGATGAAGATGGCCAAGTGGCTTGTTGTCCGTGAGCTGTGTACGCAGCCACGGAGCAGTAAAGGCCGTAATGGTCGGAATGGGTACTGCGCACCCCATGTATCGAGCTAACGCCGCCACGCTTAGAAATGCTGCCAGTTTAAGTGCACGGGCCGAACGGCGCTTTTGTACCAGTTCATCAATCGTGTTCAGTTGTGATTCTGCTTGTAGAGTGGGAATCAACGTCATGCGTGGAAGCCCAGTGATCCCACGCATAGCTTCGTGATTAATAATTTCGAGACGTCCCCATTCTGATTTTGTTAAATTGTAGAACTGGGCTTGGTACACAAGGCGTGGTTGAAGAACAGCCTTCACAAGGTAGCGTGATATTGTGGTGCGTGCGCCGCCTGACTTTTTGACATTCCGACAGATAAGATGAATTGTTTCCACCCCACATT
This sequence comes from Rhipicephalus microplus, assembly GCF_043290135.1. Classification (NCBI taxonomy): domain Eukaryota; kingdom Metazoa; phylum Arthropoda; class Arachnida; order Ixodida; family Ixodidae; genus Rhipicephalus; species Rhipicephalus microplus. Next base: position 170,156,321 of record NC_134703.1, read on the forward strand.
GCTTGGCGATCTTGACCCACGTACATGCAGACCCATTCTGAGTGATTTCAAGCCACGATACGCGAAGACTTGAGACCTCCTGTACAGGTTCGAGAGGCGGATAGCCCAGCTTGACAGTGCACGGCGCCCGCACTCGTTTACAACGGTGATGAATGCAGTTTTTTCTATCAATAATTCTAAGCCTATATGACCACGGCTACCCCGGCACCAGGTAAGTATATAAGCCTATATGAACACACCAAGCACTGGTAACATCTGAAGCCCTTTGAAGTCCCTGTTCTTGGCGGGCTAGATCTGGGTGGACCAGCCACGCAGTAATATTGTCGGCATACATCAAGAAGTAAGTGTCAGGTACTGCCGCCAATCGCCACGCATGTGGAAGAAAGGCAATGTTAAAAAGGACTGGCGCAAGGACAGATACTTGTGGGACACCACGGCGGGACGTGAATAGACCTTCTGCATGCCCAGCCAGACGGATAGAGAATGTTCGGTCACACAGGAAGATTGCAGTTATTGCCTCATGACTGAAATCGTCATAAACTTTTCGAATGTCCATCGCCAATAATGTTCGAGTATGGCGAGAACGACCTTCAAAGAGCACTATAGAAGACAGGTGTCTCAGCCCATCTTCAGTGCCCAGGTGGGGTCGGAATGCAATTCGCGCAGGGTGGTACCAAGAGTAGCATTCGTACCACCATGTGAGATGGGTCGCAAACATTTTTCCATCAGTTTGCACAGAGTTGATGTTAAGGATATAGGCCTAAGATCAGTTATGTCATCTGGATTTTTCCTGGCTTCGAAATGGCGATTACCTCCGCGTGTTGCCATGCATCTGGGGAGAGGCTACTTGCCCACTCCTCATTAATAGCATCCAGGAAATACACATGAACTTTTCCTTCCGTTTTTTATAGAGTTCATAAGGAATGCCGTCAGGCCCCGGTGCACTGTGCGACTTGTCTTGGTCTATGGCTGCCAAAAACTCTGACATTGTAAAAGGCGCTTGAATGCCATCCACATCTTTTAATGAAAGTTTCATGCGAGCATTCGTAGGAAAAAATGCTTGTGCAGTAAACGGAGGAGCTGGCGGGTCAAAGGCGGGAAAAAAGGCTCGGGCAGCTGGAGATGCGAAATTGGACCGTGTATGGCCAGCTTCCAGCATAACCAGTGCCGCAAGATAATGCGGACGGGTACCACGTTCTATCGCTCGGAATGTCCTTTATATTGATGAATTTGACGATGAAGGCCTGAGAGAAGCACACCAAACCAGCCAAAGACCTTGTTCAAGCGGCGTTCATGACGACGAGCTACTGCTGTACGGTGCTGAAGCTCTATCCGCACCGTAGTTGAGCCTGGATCTCGCTCCAGTGCAAATTCTCCTTGTCGGCGTACAACTCACAGACAAAGCAGTTGTAAATCTGGCAATGGTCGAGATTCGTCAACCCAAGATGTGCGTGTTGCCACGGTCAGTACCGTGCGAAGATGAACCGATGAATCGGCGCAGGTTGTACCGGTAATATCTTCAGACAGCAGGCGGTAGCGATCCCAGTCTACAACTCGACAGAGACGTTGGACACGACCAGTTGTGCTTGGATAAAGGCCAAAGAGAATGGGATGATGGTCACTGCCCCAACAATGCGTTCTAAATGCCCAATACACCACCATGCTTCCAAGCCACTAGGATAAATCTGGTGACTGCGATGGCGCATGCTGCCACTCGCCCCCCTGAGTAGGTCCCGATACATCATTTAGGAAGATAAAATTGGCTTCTACGAAGTTGTCAAATACACACGTACCCCGCGCACTTGATGCAGCATATCCGCAAGTGGTGTAGTGGTGCGTTAATATTACCAGCCACTAATATTTGTCGTCCAGGATAACGATGGTGGAGATGAGATATGCGACCAAGGTTCACGCGAGCCGCGCTGCCACTGTAAGGGCGAGCGTAGTACGACACAACTATAACGTACGATCGCGGTACACGTACCACAACTGCCATCGCTTCCTGCCACAAGGTGCACCACAGAGAGAGGTCTATAGGCGACTGAGGAGAAGTGTTGCGAACGTGTCTAGCAACCTTACCAGGTGGTATGCTGGGTGTCGAGCTTCTGCAGTCCATGATATATGGGAAGGAATACGCTGTAAATCTTGAAATTTGTGGAAGAGCGTTGGTTTCTTAAAGCAGCAATGTCTAAACATGTAGCTTCTCATATCGAAGGTGTTGACGAAGCTCTCCAACCTTCCCGGGCATGCCACGGCACTTCAGTGTAAAATGCCTTCTGAGGACATTGTAGAATGGCTGGCCATATTTATAACTTTAGTTAAGCTACCAACACCAACGTGAGCTGTCGGAGCTGTTGGACCTGTTGGGCTACAAAGCGCAGGAGCTCGTGTGGTGACATCCGCATTGCGGGTGTCCGACTTGGCGGGTGTGTCATTTCAGTCGTTGACGACGACTGCTGCGATTGTGAACTCTACCGTCGTTGGTGAATCTGAGCGCGGCGTTTTTCTAGGCGCTGCATTTCCATCTAAAGATTCGCCAGGCGGTAGTCAATATCTGTTTCCATGCTCGATGAGTCAATTTAGTCTTCCTCTGGTGCGGTGTCTTGTGGCACCGGCATCGAAGGCCGAGGTTTCGAGCGCGGTGCTTTAACTACTGCACTGTATGAGAGTGTATCCTTTTTGGGAGGTGCGTTCGTTGGAAGCGGAGAATCTTCATTCATTGAAGCTAGAAGAGCATATCGGTTGGAAATGGCCAGTTGGTTTGATGCTTACTGCAATGATGGCTTTGCTGATTGCCGAGCTTTTTTAGTCGCAGGAAGCTTCGTAGGGCACTGCGGTGAAGTAATGACATGACCCTTAATTTTACAAAGGCTACACTGAAAAGACGGTGATGGTGTGGCTTCCATCGTTTCATCCTTAGGTGGGCAGGGGCAGGATGATTTCATATGCTCTCGTTTGTAGCATGAGTAGCAGTATTTGACGGAAGGCTTTAACGGCCTTGGGTGCAACACGCATCTGTAATACGGCAGACGGTCTGGTGGAGTAGCAGGACCTTGTAAAGTGACGAGGCATGTGTGGCCGCGACCCAAATAACGGGCGGAAATAACTTTATGTGTGTTTATGTGTAGGAGAGTTCCCACTGCAGATTTTTCGGTTCTTCATTGTAGTCAACGCCGTAGACAACAAAGCTTCTTAAATCAGTGCTGGATGCCAAATACGGTTGCACTAGAAGGACGACATGTCCCGATGTACGTATCTCCTGAAGCGTCTTGCGCTCCTCAAATAACTCCAGAGAACGTACCCACAAAGAAATAGTATTTGTAGGTTTGTGCACAGCAAAACCTTAAAACCCTGATGTGTTAAGGGAAGCGTCCACAGATGCTTGAATGGCATGATTGGGTAATGTGGACATATCGAAGCAGGAACGCAGCTTGATGACTACCTTGTAGGAAGGGTCTGTAGGTTCTCCGGGAGAATACATTTCCATTGCCGCGTCTTGCATTTGGCGGGGTTGTTTAGACGCATCATCAAACGCTACTCCAGACGCGACCTCGCGTGCTGGTGGTATCTCGTCGGTAGCATCGTTTGGTCTCTGGGCCCAATTACGTTGCAGAGTCATCGAACTGTGTTCCATGCTCTCAGCACTGGATATGACTTCATCGCAACTCTTGCACTGCAATTTCTTCAGCGTTTCAGACAGAGTCTTTGAAAGAAGCCCGAATGAGTCAGCATCGGGACGGTGTTTTGAATGCAGCATGGACGCGCCGTGCTGCAGCGGCGCTGGACCTCGACTGTACACAAGGCCTAGGCCTGCTGCGTGAGACTATGGTACAGGCGCTGAGACAAGAGCACGTAAAAGTCGACGTACCTTGTGGATGGGCGCCAGGTGTACTTATGTAGCTGCCACTGCGGTACAAGAGGTGGAATAGCAATTTAACGTAAAGAACAGGCACAAAACACGGAGCGACGCACATACACGTCCAATTGCTTCGATACGAAGCCTTAATGTGAGCGCGTCTCCGTGTTTTATGGTGATAACATTTTTAATCATGGTAACATTTTCAATCATCTGTCCACTGGAAGTTTCTCTCTTTTTCTTTCTCTCGCCTCTGTCACTTTCCGCTCACTCCTTGACAGCGTATTTACAGCGTCTTTTGCGTTTGACGCTTACTGCTCGTCAAAATTGATAAAGAGATGGCTGTCACAATGATGGCTCCTTTTAACAGTGTATATTGGTTAGTGTATTTGACTGCTTATGCAATGGTCACAAGTTCAAATCTTGTGCATTTGTAAATTTTCTGTAGTTAACTTCTGAATTCACTTCTTCGGTACTTGTTGTAGATGTCATCAAATGCATTCGTCCACCATGAAGTTCTCGGTGATTCAACCAGAAATTGCAATAAATTGATTTCTTTTTTTGTTTGTTCAAGAAGAAACTGTTAGTCCCATCAGGAGTAAAAGTTTGCTGCTACGCAGTTACTTCAGTCCACGAAGGGCTCCTTAACATTTCGTCCCTCAAAATTATTGAGAACTAAACAGGTTGTACCCCGGGAGTTGCTTCCGAAAGATGAATCGTTCATCTTTTGAGGAAAAATGGTTGTGGCAATGCCGTTACCCCCAAAAAGGACGAAGTACAGACCACTTTTTGGCCTTGCGGCATAGAGTGTAGGTTCTAGCTTATTTTCACCTTTTTGCAAAATTTGGAGGTAAGAGTAAAGAATATGTTTTGAACCAATAATAACTAAAGAGTTCAAAATAGTTATACAGAAAGTTTTCCTAACGCTTGGCAGCTAAAGCTTTGAGATGAACTTTGGAGTTAGGTTAAAATGACAGGTATTGAAGACAAATAGGAAATATCGAATAACGTTTGCCCCTTTTGTATATTTCTGGCAAGATACAAGTGTTGACTACTGAGTACAAGCTTTTGTAATGAAATCAAGCGTAGATAAAAAGAGTACTTGGTTCAATTGAGTATACCCGCATATTGCAACGCTCTTTTGTCACGATTTATGTTACTGGTCGAAATAACATGTCGATACTGCCTTGCACCGCGCAAGAATGTTAGAGAGCACCAGATTATTTGAAGATCATCCGTTAAGGGTGAGCACGCAAACAGGAACAGCTGAACTTATTCTCAGAGAAACGCAGCCACCAGCAATAACCATGTAGTGTTCGATGCCACATTGATAAATACCGACGCACCTTGCTGCGGATCAGTTCACCGACGGCCAACGCTCTGTTGACCGCTTTCATCTATATTTATTACCTTCCGTTTCCCGGCTACAAGTTCAGCCAAATGAGGAGTTCCATCTCTGAACAGGCCGACAGCTGCCTTCGTCTACGTCACGACTACGTGATAACATGTGTACAAGGGTTCGTTCCCTTCACTTTATAATAATAATAATAATAATAATAATAATAATAATAATAATAATAATAATAATAATAATAATAATAATAATAATAATAATAATAATAAAAATAATAATAATAATAATAATAAATGTTTACTTATTGGGCCCAGGAACAACCGTGAGGTCGTTGTACTGCCGCACGAAAAAAAAACATTGGCAAACATTCATAATAAAATATCAGGCATAAAAAGTTATAAAATTGCACATATTCTTTTATGCGCAAGCAGAAAATAAAATGTCATACGTGCACGAGGCTATGCAGTGCAAAGGTCGCAATAATGCAGTGCAAAGGTCGGAGCAGAACAACGACTGGGAGCTGTGAAAAAATCTAACTCCTAAAAGTAAGCCTTGTAAAGACGTTGTATCCTGCTAGTGGTCGAATAGGCAGGCGGGTACATAAAAAGGTATATTATCTCTGGCGAGCTTACGTGGAATTCGGAAATCAAGACAGTTGAGCAATACAGGGCAGGATATAATACCATGCACAAGCTTGGGAAGAAATAACAGATGAACGGGATTTTGTTAGCAGAAAAGTGATGGCAACAATAATAATTAATGCAACAGAGTTAGAACAAGATTCAGAGTCATTTCTAGCGAAACAATGGTTGTAAATGCTCAATGGCGTTCGTGCTGGAATTAGGATTTCCATTCCAGATCACAAATTAGTACTCAAGTTGAGGAAGAAATAGCGCGGTGTACAATTTTTGGAACGCCACAAGAGAACAAAATTCTCTAGACATTTTGCAAACACAGCCTAAGGCGCGAAGACACCGCAAACCAATACGCTCAGCGTGAGCAGAACAGTGTAAGTTGCTATCAAAAAGAACACCTAGGTCACTGATCACATATACCTTACACGACGAGAGAGGATTGACCGAATATAAAAATGGCACACCAGATGTTTTTCGGCTGAAACTCATTACTTTGGTTTTTGAAATAATTAGGGAGAGGTTATTTCTCCTACACCATTCACAAAAAGAGCACAAATCAGATTGCAGCAAGCGACAATCGATAACTGAAGTGATTTCCTTGAATATCTCTATGTCCTCAAGATACAAAAGGAAAGAAGAACTCGGAATACCAGAAGAAATTTATTTATTTATTTATTTATTTATTTATACATACTGCCAGTCCCGGAGACTATTGCAGGAGGGCAACCAAAAGATACTATAGATACACTTACAATGAAAAAGTGAAAATGTATGACTACAGATCTTATACGATATTACATGGATTATATGGGAGCATAAACAATGTGGTGAAAAACATTTAGAACACAGATTTGGTACATAATAGACGGTTATTAATAACATGCAAGAAATATCACTAATAAACATGAAAGACTTTTCCATGCGTACGACACTGATATACTTATCATGATCAAAAGGCACTCAAGAATTGAGCGAATAAAGGAAAAAAAACATCAATTTAACTATAGGTGGCACGAATATGATTATTAAGCAACATCAAAAATGTATTCAAATCTTTACTATTAATTATACAGCCGGGTAATCTATTCCATTCTCTAATTGACTGTGGGAAGAAAGAATACCTGAAGCAGTTGCTGTTGAAACGGTATTCCTGTAAAGTTAATGGATGTTTATGGCGTGACTGTCTAGTTTCCGAAATTGATATGAACCTAGAGCTGTCGATGTTTAGCTGTTTATGAATGAGTTGGAAGAGCATTTTTAAACGTGAGAGTTGAGCGCGATTTCGCAATGTTAGTAACCCAGCTTTTGCGATTAATTCAGTAGGTGAATCAAGCAGACTGTATTTGTTGTAAATAAATCTATCCGCCTTTCTTTGTACACTTTCTAACTTTTTAATTAAGTTATTTGTGGCCGGGAACCAGACTAAGTTAGCGTATTCTATTGTAGGTCGAATGAAGGTTTTATAGGCTAAGAGTTTTGTTTGAGGTGGTGCGGATTGTAGTCGTCTTTTAAGAAAAAATAATCTTTTTAAGGCTGAGAATGTAACGTAATTAACATGTGCCTCCCATCTAAGGTCACTAGAAATGACTAGTCCAAGATACTTATGCTGTTTCAGGGAAGTTAGTTGCGTGCCGCCAATAGTGTAGGCAAAATTTGAAATGTTTTGTCTACGGGTTATTCTTAACAAGGCTGATTTATTTACGTTTAATGTCATCTGCCATTTCGTGCACCAATCTGACACTGATAATAGAGCATTGCTGAGGACCATATGATCTGAAGGTGAGTTAATTTCTTTGTAAATAATACAATCGTTCACATAAATTAAATATCATTCACATAAATTAAAAAGAGGAGTGGGCTCAGTACCGGCCCTTGAGGTACCTCCCTTGAATCTTTAATCAAAGAAAACGTTCGGCCATGAACGGCAACATAACAAGATCTATCAAGAAGATAGCTATGGCGGAGATTCACAATTGAAGAATCAAGTTTGCCTACAAGCATTGAATCGCTGACATCAAAAGCTTTTCTAACGTTTCAGTAAATAGCGTCAACCTGTCTTCTCTGTGAAGTAGGCGTGAAAACGTGTGTCATGAAACTGGTAAGATAAGTGACAGTTCATCGGCCAGTGACAAACCCATGATGATTCAATAACAATGAGTTTTTACACCCAAAGACAAACACAACAATTTGTGAAGAGCAAGCTCAAAGATGTGTGATGAGGCACAAAGAAGGAAAATGGGGTGGTACACTCTAAAAAAAGAGCGAGTAAAAAGGGTGTCTTTTTGTCCCACAACAATAGTCGTCATCTATATTGCGTTCCATCTTTGCGCTATCGCCCCGCGCCGGGTACATTCCGGTCACGATCGACATGCCCATTATCAGGGTTACATTGCATTCTCGTTGTCAAAGTGGCCAGCGCCGAGTTTTCAAGAAAGGAAGCGCACAAGAGCCTGATGACGATTATTGTTGTGGAACAAAAAGACACCGTTTTTACTCGATATTTTTTTAGAGTGTAGTTCAAAATGTCACTTTAACAGCCAGACTTTAACACTAGGAAAACACGAGTGGTTTTCCACATGCTAGGAAAAGTTGTAGCATGCAGACACTTATTAAATATTGTATTCAATACAGGCACAAGTATACTGCCATAGAAGGAGGAGGAGAGGGAGGAGGAGGAGGAAAAAGTAGAGGGAATTTTGCCATAGGCTTTTAGTAGGGCAAAGGAGATGACATCTGTGCTGGCTGAAAAGGATGGTTCCAAGCGCTTAATGCATTCTGCAATAGAATCGTCATCTAGTTACACAGCATCAGCTGTGCCAACTGCGTTAACCTGTCGACCGTTACTAGCTACAGATGCTGGAGACTTATAAACAGATGAAAATGCATGACAAAACAGCCAGCAACGGCTTGAACTTCTGCTACGTTTGTATCCAGTAGTACCCTGTAAGACTCGCCACTTTTGCTGGACCGTCTGCGCACATACTGCAAAAACTCAGTCGGCCTGTCAGACGCTCTTTATTCTGACAATGAAATATATAGACTCTGACCCCGTTTATAAGGCGTTTGCAAAGAGTACAAAAACGACAGAATTCTTCCTTCAAATGCCTTGATGGAGAACGTTCATACTTCTTGTGTGCACGATCTTTATGTTTCGGTGCACTTATAGATTCTCAGGAGAACCAGGAGGAATATTTACAATGATTATGTGTATACTGAAGAATGAACTTGCGCATGCTGGTCAAGATAAGTTCCGTAAAATGATTGACTTGATCATCAACTTTGGGTTTGTAAGTTAGTGACTAATCTGTGGTGGACAAGTCATAGTACAAACCAACGTAGCCACCACGCTTAAAGGCAAATATGGGCGTTTGGTTGTTTTTTTTCTGGTGAAATGCAGAGTGTTAGTTTGAGAGGTGGGTGAAATTTGTCAGGACAAACAAAATAGATGTGAGAGAGTGATACTTCTATAGGTTGATTATTGAAACTACACAAATCTGAGACGTACCACAGGAATCGGCGATACTATTGTGCTGCTGTATGGAACTAAAAGCGAGGAAATATAACGGTACGCTGCATTTTTCTTTAAGTACTTATTATGTGAAATTACCGAGTTTTCAATAGAAGAGACGATCGGATTAAAAGCAATTGATAAAACGCAAGGCGATGCATAGAAACATCCCATCAACAATTTTTTCACAGTTCTGAAGACTAACTTCCATCCAGATTGGCTCGAAGGTAGTTTCTATGTTCTTGCGTCTAAAAGATAATAATAATAATAATAATAATAACAATAATAATAATAATAATACCAGTGCTTAAAGTCCGAAAACATGATATGACCATGAAGAACGCCGTAGTGGAAGACTCCGCAACTTTGGACAACCTGGGGTTCTTCAACGCGCACCTAAATCTAAGCACACGGGCATCCATGAAAAATTCAGCCGCCACGGCCGGAATTTAATCGCGCGACCTTCGGGTCAGAAGTCAAGTGCCTTAACTACAAGACCACCATTGCGGGGCTACTCTCCAATCTTACAATGCCCCGCATGACGGAAGCGCCTAATCGATGCGGAACAATTGCTGATTTCTCGTTCTTCATCGCACCACAAGCTAGCCACTGTCCATTGCCCCTTCCACGACAAGACAACTCATGTTAGTTGGCAGCATAGGAGGATCGCATATGGTTAGTATCAAAGCTCTCCCGATTCTAACTGCGGGAAACAATGCACTGAGGGGTACCTGTCAAGAAGGCAACTCAATCCTCCTATTTTTACCTGATTGATATCAAAATACTGCTCAATGTCATTTTACTTCAGATTATTCTGGAATTTATTCCTTCTGAATTTTCTTTATACTACTTTTGAGGGAAATATAGAACGCTCCGCCTAAGAGGTACTACTTTCTAAGTACGCCCCCAGCTACAGGACATTCGGGACCCTGTCCGATTAAGTGAGACATGTTTCTGGACTGGAAGCAACGTCCTAGATTTAGGTCACCTTCATAAAGCATACCGAGATTGAGTGTAAATGAGACTGGTACACAAAAAACACGTCGCAATAAATATATTAAAACAGTGTCTACGTTCTTTCCTACGCGTTATTTCTTGTTTTCCATAATTCACTTATTTATCGAGTTCTGCCATTCTGGGCTCGGCGCCAATGTGTTCGGTCCACTGGCGGGAGCTGTCGATCGGCGATAGCGTTGATTGGTTTCGGTCAATGGTGGCCTGCACCGCTTCTTCGAGCAGCCTCGCGCAGCTTCCATTTACAGCTGATAAAAACTCTTCTAGTTCCGAACAAACCTTTTAGCTGCAGTAGAGGTCACACATCACCGGATATAATTGGCACCTAAGTTCAAAGATTGCAGAAGTTCATGTGTTCAGCTGGAGGCTGCTCTTATGCTGGTGGAGATTTGCGCTGCCCACGGGTGTTTACGCACACTTAACCTGAGGGCCCCGTCAATAATTGTTCTGAACAACGCAGTGCCTCGAGCCAATAAAGATTGATTTGGGAGATAATAAACTTTGTTTCACTTCTTTTATATAACAAAAAATAAGTAGGTCTAAGAACTTGCATATATCATGTGGAGTGCAAAGCAGGACTCTCAGAAAGGAGGTAGGGGCGAATGGCCCTGCTGGTAGCCCGATTATGAATGCATTATTTTGGGGTGTTACGAAAGCTGCGTTCGTGCCGTCTAACGAAGGAGCCTAAGAATCATGCCAATGAGTGTATGTACGTCCCAAATTATTTACGTTTATCTTTATACACATCATTTATGGGCCACTTATTTACTGCATCTTTTCAGGACGCTTTTGGTTTCCCGTTAGGTACTACAACAGCTGGCGGATGTCGGTGAATGGATTCACTTGAATATTTGTGATACACTGTGTCACATGTTACAGTGAATTTGTATCGTGGAAAAAACTTGAGCGTAATGAAAAAAATAGGTGTAAAGGTCATACTCAGCAATTATATAAAAGCATAGTAAATGAGAATACATAGTTGATATATTGTAGCTGAGATTAAGCGAACGAAGGCGACGAGGTCCGGTACGTAAGAGGCCAAGCAGGTGCTTTGTTAAGTGAATGCAAGTGTCAAAAATGGCTGAAATGAGGTGCCCTAGGCGCGTAACATCTAACAACATGCAAATGGTAAAGTAATTTGTATATCGATAGAAGTCTTCGCGTGGCAGTAAATATAAAACTGGCTATGATCATCAACAGCATCGCCAGAATATTATTATTATTATTATATTATTATTATTTAAATTTATTCGACACAAATGATTCTGTGCTTTTAATAGATGTTCATGGGTCTTGAAATATTAAAGTCCGAAAGACCATTGTTGGCTTTGTAATGCTGTATAACACCAGCCAAATATAAGCGACAACGTGGTTGTGGTACACGAAAACACTGAGTCTAGCAGAATGCGATGCCGTGCTAAGAATGTCACGTACGAAGCTACAGCATTGAAGGAAGTATCAAACAAAGTCAGAGTGCGAGCATCGGTCACGGAAACTATATTAACGTAGTGTTCTCGGCACTGTTTTTCTTTTGTCACTTTGCTCGGGGCCCGCGAGGCCACGATTCCAGGCAGCAGGTAATAGGATTGCCGTTTGCAAGAGAACATCACAAAATGAGTTCAGATTACTCCTGCAGTTACAAGTGTGCTTCTTCCGCATAAAAGCGATATTGCTGATGGCTGCTTTGTGCGCTCAATCTTGTCAACAGAAACTAGTTTATTCTCTACGCGGTCGTCCATCTTTTTGCTGACCATCTTGTCATCATCGAGTGTAAGTGTACAGTGCAAGCCGTATTGTAGTGAGACGTCCAGTGCAGCGTTTATGAGTAGGCAACTAGACTAAAGACTATTTTGACCTAAGTAATGTGCGTCTGCAATAGGTTTCTCTGATGTAAACGAGTCATTTCGTCCTTTATTATGCCACACAATGAGCAAGGCTAGCCATCTGAGTTTGGTGTGTCATGTTCTCCTTGTAGCCAAGTCAGTAAAAGACGATAAAAAAGAGTGTGCCATTGGCCTACATATATTACGAAAAACTCTTCACTTTGTTTTTCGGGTGGTGTGCAAATCTAGTATTTAAGAAAACGCTGTATTATTTAATTTAGCACTGAAGCACTTTAGAGTAAGGGAAAAGTGATGAAACATCGGTGGTATGATTTCCCAAATGTAGTCAGTCTATGAGCGAGGCAAGAAAACTAAACGCAGTTGTCTTCCAGCGGGGTGAAAAAACAACAGTCATCATAATACTAAATCACGTTTATCACGATCGGTAAAATTACGCACGCCTTCGTAGACAGCGCTACTAGTACAAATTGTGCATAATCCATACGATGATAAACAGCCAAAATGGGATTACGTTTCCTTATTCATGAAGTTAATTTTATTCATTTATTTATCTATGCTTACGCAATTCCCATCTTGGTATTTGAACAGGGCCCTCGTGTACACCTTAAAGTAAACGGTGAGAACATAAGCATTGACTGCGCATGGTAAAATACCAACATGCCGTAACAGGTGATGATGTTTTTCCCGGTTTGTTCAGTCTGCCGCTGTGGCCAAGACGCTCGGCTGCTGACTTTAATGTCGCCGGTTCGACCTAGAGCATGGAGCCCACATTAGGATAGAGGCGAAATGATAGAGGCTCGTGTACTGTGTGATGTGAGTGCACGTTAAGCACCTGATAGTTTAAATTTTCGGAGTCCTCCAGTATGGTGTCTCTCATAGTCCTGCCGTGAATCTGGTACTTAAATAAAACCTCACATAGTATTATTATTACTCGTATTCTTGCAGGTGTGTTATCATTAGTGTAGGACGCGCTTACGAACTGACCACCAATTTTTACAGTGAAAGCTGTTATGAGATCACAACTCGGGTCACGCGCAGTTGTCCGCCGCCGCCGCCGCTGTCCGTAACCATATCGCGCAAAATTACCAATCAATCTATCGCCATTGATACAGTGTGGCTTGAAGCCGGGTCCACTGAGCTCCAGCTCAGTATTCTACCACTAAGCCACACTTGTGCTTGTGACTCATTGGCAAACTAGCCTTAGGCAGGCTGGACGTCAGGAAAGCAATCGCGTTAAACGACTTATAAAGCGTTTTAAAACAGCGACAGAAGAACCAGTCATCGCACAATGCGAATAGCATAACGAGTGGGCTGTCCAATGCTCGAACCCATTACAAAAGATTTTTCTTGTTCACCAATTAACTGTGGAGCATACCCACTTCTGCCATGGTTCTTCATCGTTGTCAGCCACTGCATGAACAATTGACCCAAATTTCCTTGCAAAAGTTTAGCTTGGTTAAGTGGCCTTTACCGACTACCAGAACAAACAGCCTTTCTTCTCTTAGCCACACGACCCAAACGACGCCACGTGTCGGAGCCCTGTGAGCTAGACGCAGGGTGGCGTGTCATTTCGTTTGTCTCGTCCTGCCCTGCACCTAGGCGCAAAGCACGCAGTGATGTACCGACGTGTTTCCTACTGAGATATACCAATCACATCTAATATGGAATGACAGACAGAAGACTTGACTATGATTGAACACAGACGCTCGCAGTCCACCTTCAGGTTATAAGCATGCTGCGAATCATTATTATTCAACTGCAGAAATATCTTACCGGCCGCACATTCGGGGTCAAGATCACGTTTCTACGTAGAGTTTCATACACCTAGAAAGGAATCTGGCGCTGTGATAGTGCGCCCTCATGGGAATTATGGGAAGTACAGGCCTTGAATAGGATCACGTTAGCTAGTTAATCTAATCAAAAAACATTTTTCAGTAAAATTTGCGTAAAAAAATGAAGCAAGTTTCAACTAGACATAACTTCATATCCGTTTGTTTCACACTCAGCAAACAAGCGTCGCGAGTCTCAACAACTTGATCCGTACGAAGCAGATCTGAAGCCTGTGCTTCCGATGATTTCCATCCCATAGGGGTACAAGCGCCGCTGAAGGAGACACTAGCGCTCGATTACCCTCTAGTTATTATTGTATGAAACTCTATGCGTGCCATAAATACGCGGTGGCCAGTGAATCGTCATCGAGATGCATCAAGAAGCGTCGGATTTTTTAGGCGAGATAGTGGGGGCGGGGGGTAGGAGAATATAGAGAGGGGATGAGACGCGCATGTGCAATGGGGGTGAATGCCACAGCGAGGGATGTCTACAGGAGAAAGAGGCGGTGGTGAAAAAAATTAATTCAACTATATACGGGTAAGAGATAAGGCCGGCCTGAATGGGCGACCCTGCATAAACTCTGAGAGAAGATGGTAGTCCAGGACCCCTGTGAATTCCACGGCGGTGCGCGCCCTGGCCACGAGGGTTCTTTCACCCTCCAAGGCCGAATGGCCGAGAAAGGCAGGTTCTCAGCTGTCTGAGGTAAAAGGTAATGATTAGGTGATTCGGGGGACCAAGGGGTTAGATGGGCATGCTCACACCTTGTGGAAAGTATTCACAACTTTTCGACTGGACTGAAAGAGGCAAGTATTCTGGACGCGACTCAAGGTTTCTGCGGACCTGCCCCGCTATTCATGAGTGATTTTATTTTCCATATTCTAACATGAGGATTTTGTACAGACGGATCAAGTACACGTCTGTGAATTTAGATTTGTAAAAAAGGCTGTACATATCTAAAATCTCATGTAGCTACATATATTCAAGACTTGCCGATTGCTAGCTCAAGCCTTCTGATTCCTTTCTTGGCGGTGGTTAATACTTCAAGTAACGGTGATCACTGGCCAATAGTGATTTACATTTACTACTTCTTGCTGCCATTGAATTATCAGATTCCCTGTTTTGTAAACTAACCATATAAAAAGAATTTTTCAGTCAGCTATCGTCTCTTTCAAGAAATCTGAAAAATTCCAATCAATTCATGAGTCAGTGTTTGGAGCGGAATCGGCGCACTATGAATACTTACAGTTCATTATACCATCAGCAAAAAGGAAACGTGTAAGTGTCTGGTGGCATTCTGATTGTGAATAAGAGTAGAGGCGTTTAAAGGCTGCATGGACAAAGGTTTTTATTAACCAGTGCCCTACTAACTGAAGCATTTATGAGTGCGCGAAAACAATGTTTAAAAGAACTGTTTCTATGGTGAAATTTCAACCCGAGGAAAAGCGCTATGCAGTTCTTTCTAAAAGTAACAACACAAAATCTATCTTTGAAGTTTTTAGGTCTCAACAGACAGGCTGGCCGACGTTTCGATATCAGGACCTACCTTTTTAAAAAGGCACTTTCACTTTTCACTCTGATTGTCTCACAACGTGTTTCCATCTGTCAGCTCCCATCCTAACTAATTTTAGGTCTCATCAAGGTATTCCTTCATCCATAAACATTATTTGCGTTGTCTTGACTTCGAAAGAATTCGCTGATTCATTAGACGGTATTGAAATGGAATCAAAGAAGCGCTTTCCGTTTAAATCACAAATATTCTTTCCCGAATCTTCCTATGTGGATGATTTAGGGAGCGTACCTATGGAATAACTGGATCGTTTGCCCGGTCTCTCCCCAGTTGAGTTGCAGGTCCAGACTTTATTACAATGTATACGTTAAAAATGCTATTTGATATATCTCTTCAGGACTTCCTCAATCTTGTCAATCATTCATTTGACATTGACTTGACCTCGGCACATCATATAACTACAAAAATAATTCTCTTGCTTAAAAAACAAAGTTTAGTGCACATATTGATAATATGAGGCATATCACAATGGCTTCTCATGTAATATAATTAATTCGAAGAGTGATATAATTTAGAATCATCAAATTCATAGCAGACAACATTCCTGCCATGCCCGCCATAGAGCACCGGCCATATACCCGAGGCCCGAACGAGCTCTTAGATGAGGAGTTTACCAAGGCTAAAATCAGGGCGGCGCTACAGAAGCTTAACTCCAATTTTGCACCGGGACTAAAAGGGATCCCCAACAGAACACTGCGGAACATTGACGACCAAGCTATAGAGAGCATCACGCGATATTATAACGAGTGCTGCACCGAGGTAACTATACTGAAACAGTGGGAAAAAAGCTAAAGTAATCCTCATATCCAAGCCCGAACCCGCCCCCCCCCCCGATCTATCAAACGTATGCCCCATATCACTAACGTCCTGTGCTGGGAAGCTGAACCGAGTCAACACCTATCTTGAGGATAACGAAATCTACCGTGGGGTTCCGCATACGGCTCTCCACGTGAGACGCAATGCTGCAAATCAAGCAGCAGATTCTAGACCACAGAACAAGATCTACCCGAGTGATCTTAGAATTAGACCTTACAAAAGCCTTCGACGAAACATCGCAAATGGCCATAATACATTATATCTGCCAATTAAGCTTAGAATGTAGAGCGTATAACTATTTCAATGAATTCCTAACAGACAGAACGACATCCATCGTAATGGGAGAACTTATATCTGAGGAAAGGCAGTGCTGGTACCCCACAGGGTTCAGTCATATTGCCAATTCTGTTTCATCTCATCATGATAGGACTCCCGGCGCGGCTTCACTCAATATACGGAATACATGATTCAATATATGCAGATGATATCACCATCTGGGTGTGTGAAAGTAGTGACGGAGAAATAGAGCAGAGGCTACAGGAGGCCGTCACCACTATCGAGGAGTATCTTGAAGGTACTGGCCTCGAGTGCTCGCCAGCTAAAATCCGAACTCCTCCTCTCTCGCCCCACACTTAAAGGCAGATCACCCAATAGATACAACCGGGACCATGCTAACGAACAGATCCAAATCCACACTAAAAACGGAAGGACTATTCCTATAGTGCAACAAATCAGAGTCATTGGACTCATTATCGAGTGTAAGGGTACATACGGCCAAACCGTCAAGAGGTTAATAACCAAAGTCACCAACGCAATACGGTTAATCAAGAGGGTCACTAAGAAACACCAGGGCATGAAAGAAGCTAACGTCCTCAGGCTAATTTATTCATACGCCATAAGTCACATTACACACGTAGCAGCATATCTAAACTGGTATACAGCTGAAAAACTCAAGATCAACGCACTCATACGAAAAGCGTACAAACAAGCTTTAGGCCTTCCAGATAGCACCAGCACAGCACCGAGAAACGGTTTGAACTAGGTTTACACAACACTTTAGAGGAGCTGATAGAAGCGCAACAGATTGCCTAGTTCGAGAGACTAGCCAGCACGTGCACAGGACGGAGCATCCTCGAAAAATTAGGGCTAAATTACCATAGCCAACAAGAAAGTAAAGTGTCCATTGCGAAGGTGATCAAGGAAAAGATCCAGGTCCCCAATATACTCCAAAAAAATTGGCAGCATACCCACGGAGTGAATGATGGAGAGTGGGGCGAAGCATTCGTCCGTCCATTCGTTCTTGCTTCCGTCAGTCCATGCGTCCGTCTGTGTGACCGTCCATGCGTCCATCCGCCCGTCCGTGCGTGCGTCTGTTCGTGCGTCCGTTCTTGCGTTCGTCCATGCATCCGCCCCTGCGTCTGTTCATGCGTCCATCCATGCATCGCATCTGGCTGCATGTCCGGTCGTCCATCTATTAAACACTATAAGTACGACCATCTCGCATTTTTTCATCATATATTCCCTATATAGAAGCACCGCCATCCAGCGGACAATCCAAGGACTAAACGAGAGGTGGCACACGCATACTTTCTTACGGCTTGCGCTTCGAGTCTACTTCCCACCTTTAACCACCTCGAGTTTATGGTATATACTAGTTCACTGTATTCATGGCACTGCAACTCAACGCTCGCTAAACCTTTCTAAAACTAAGGAGGTTACACTCAGCGAGTATAACGTAGCAACCCTTTCTTGTCAGATAGTGCACAATGTACATGTCAATTGCTGGTAATGGGGATCGCAGCGTGCGCGTTAACTAAAAGCCGAATGCTCCAGTCTCTCATTCCGCCTTAGCAGCCATTGGCATGTACATTAAGCACTGTCTTTTATTGTTCAATAACGCACAGAAGAAATCTCTCACCGGCACAACCTTAGAGGTTAAAATGTTATGCTCGTTACACACTACAACGGCTCCGAGGGACGAGCGGGCGCCGCCATAAGGAGCTTCGCCCCTAAAACATGCACCCCGAACTTCATCAGGGCAGAAGAAAAAGCGGAGCTACAATACTACTCAAGGCCTACGGCAGAGACAAGGAGGCGTTGTTTGTGGACGCAGCAAAGTACTCTAGTCACAAATCCTGCGTTGCGGCATTATTATACACCGACCGCAAATGCGTAAACGCGTGCTCCATACGATCTGATCATTCAGAAATCGTGGAAGAGCTGGTACAGGCCATACTTTCCCCAAAGTGTAGATATGTCATTAGCGACTCGCAGTCGGCAATCCGTAACTATGCACGAGAAAGAATGTCTACCGAGGCAAAAAACATACTCCTCCGCAAGGCAGAGGTCATATTATCCGAGGTACCAAGGAATTCGAAGAAATGTATATTATATAGTTCCCAGCCCAAACCTATGTAATTTCCCCAATCCCAACCTCAAAGTGGAAGCTCACCGTGTAGCGCGAGGTCTCACTTACCACACTCACGATGGAGCTTCACATGAGGTACCTGGAGGAGGGGAGTGGTGGGAGAAGGACAGTACGTTTAGGTTCTGCGACATTATGAAATTCTAGCAAAAGTTGAGGCGCCGATGTTCACCACCTAGCTCCACATTAGCCAGATCTCAGGAGGATGACAGGAGTTGACTTCAAACGAGAACATTTCCCAACCCGAAGCAACTCAACCGCATCTACCCCGAACTATACCCAGATGACTCGTGTGCGCTGTGTAACATGAGGCACGCCACCCTTGAGAATATTTTATAGGAATGCGCATAGATACAGGACGCCAATGCAGTCTCCCCATAACAGCTTGGGGCGCGGTGGAGAGCAGCGCTTATCAGCTCAGATCGGGCAGATCAAATATGGGCCATACAGCGAGCACGGGAGGTGGCTGAGAGACAGGGTCTCTCCACCGCCCCTGGCGTGGCTTAGGCTCACGCCTCAATCCGCTGGTTAAATAAGGTTTGTCTACTCACTCACTCACCCTTAAGCTTCGCCTTTAAGATTAGAACGTGATAGTAAAATGCGGCCTCTAGTGTGCCCTTCAACCGCAAAGTGCATACTTACAAATATTTTTTTGTTTCACACTTGCATACACACGCACACAAACGCGCGGGCACACAAGCGCGACGTATCTAAAGTAATACAGTGACTGTGCATTGTGATCACTTCCCTCTGCTAGGACAGCGCTCTGCTGTAGTCGAGACACGTTTTTAGATTTCTCACAGATGGCACACAGACCCACACACACACGCACGCGCGCACAAATGGTACATAGAGGTTTTTGATCTAAAACAAGAGTCATATGGCCTCCAAGGTACACACCGCACGCTCGCAATTTTATAGGCCATAAAGAGTCTCACAAAGCCTCACAGATGGCAGAACATCATCTAGTGTTTGCTGTTTGCTTGATCAACGCCCCTGGAAAGACATGATATATTTTCTGCTAGATGAACATAGGTATCCCTTTTTAGAGCTGTTTTAAACTTTCCGTGTGTTTCTAGCGGCGATGGCTGCACTATCCCAAGCTTTTTCGACGTAGTTTGATGGCCTGCCAAATGTGCCTAAAAATAACCGAATGGGCTCGTTTTGTAATGACACCTGTTGAACCTAATGCGTTAAGGAGACTCTTTTCATGACTTGCATTATGTAGTGTTTTTTTCCGAAGCAGCCGCAAGTAACACTGTGGGTTTGTGTACAGGCAATAAAAAAGAACAGAAACATTGTGGCTATATGGTAGGACACCTGCTTGCCACGCGAACGGCCCCGGTTTGATCGTACATGGGACCTAGCATTGTATTCTTTATTTTATTTACTTTTTTCTCAATTTTTCGCTGACGGACAATTTTTCGCTCACAGTCAACGGTGCCGACGCCGACAGAGAAATTTTGGCGACACGAGCTCTCTAACGCTATCGCGTTAGTAAAGAAGACGTGTGTCTTTGAAAAAGATAGGTCCTCCTATCGAAACGTCGTCCAGCCAGTCTGAGGCACTTCCACTGTTAACCCTGATTATCTCACTACGTTGTTTCCATCCATCGGCTCCCGTCTAGAGTTTGCAGAAAATGAGTCACTTTCAACGTCAGCCCCACCTGCACACTGCAAGGTCAGAAAATTGTACCGATCCATAAATAAATTTAAGTTTACTGTAAAGCCACTCATTCCCTACTTTGTCATAAAGAAGAATGTTAAGTAAGATGAAGTGTGTGTACGATTCACGACTGGTTGTATTCACTGTGACCCAGCGAAGATTGTAATTTTTACGTCGCTTCCATAATGTAACACGTGAAGTAACTCGCCAAATAGGATAATGCCTTCGAAGAATTAACTTAATCAGATCTCAGTGTTTCTTCTTCTTTCGTGGCAACTTTTTGTGTAAACATGCACAAAAGTACTGTTTACATATGTGGGCAATGTGCCTAAATGGGCTACATCGCTCGACTATTAGATAAAACAAGAAAGTTCTTTATATTGCTTGATGATTTTCCGAATACGTGAAAAATAGAATAAATCGAAAATTTGGGATCATGCTTTTAAAAAATAGTGCATCACTGTGGAGACCACCCCATGTCTACGTGAGCAAAAAAATGCAACCCGTAGATAACTACAAGTCTGATTCATATGAAACTCAAGAAAACAAAGAGAAAGAAAAGGTGGTGGCAGTTGAAGTTACGATAATTAAAAGAAGCCGAAGAACAGAACTGAGGCCAGCTAAAGAAGTATTTTTATTGTGACGCTCACCAGCGCTCTGTAGGGTTTTCCGTTAACATCTCAGCTTATTTTGCAAGATAAGGGTCAGAAATTTAGGCAAATATAACATAAAGCGAAAATTGTACAAAAAGAGAAAAAAATTTTCGACAGGTTCAATCCCTATTTCCAATCAGTGTTCATCAAAAGCCAAGACAATACCGAAGATTATCAGTTACCTTCTTCATTGGGATGCACAGCGGAAGAAATATGGATAAATGAAGAAGGAATAATTAACCAGGTATTACCGCTAGACCAACAGAAACTTGGTGCACTTGGCAGTCTACCGACTGTTTTTTTTTCTTTGCCACAACATAAAGGGTAGTTGTCTCATTACCTCACCTATTGTTTGAAAAGTCGTTGAATTGTTGCTCGATACCGTTATAAAGGTGCTGCGCGGTAGTTTTTGCACTTTTACGAAGATTTAAGTGATTGTTACTAAACAAATATAGGCCTGTATCTCTGACATCCGTGTGCTGTGAAACGGTTCGACACATAATAGCGAAACGTAAGTGACCGTTTCAAGACAAAAACAATATATTGTGCCCTTTCGAGCATGACTTTACATCGTCCAATTCTACTGTTACAGAACTAATTGAAAGAATCGTTGATTTTCATAATTTTCTGAATCCTTGCTAGTGAATTGATGTTATATGTATTGCTTTCGAAAATCGTCTCTTGAAGTATATCACTATATACTCTTTTTCTAAACATCGCAGTCTACGAATCACTACGCGGTTGTTCGTATTTTTGCCTTTTTATGACATTGCCAACAAGCTCTGAAGATATTAATGGTATACAGTGCAGTTGAGAGGTTTATTCAGATATGTAAAAGAACGTGTTGGGCTAGTTGGTAGATCACTAATAAAATTGATTTGAGCGCCAGCACGCGACACATTCACGCGCACACACACACCCAGGCATCAAACATGCAGAGAGCGCTGTGCGTGTGTGATGCCTGAGTGTGTGCGCGCGTGAATGTGCCTCGTGTCTGCGCTCAAATTATTGTTGGGAAATCATTCAGAAGTACCGCAGGGCTATGTGCTAGGGCCTCCTTTCTTTCTGATATGTATCAGTGACATTGCATCACTTGTCGCATCACAAGTAAAAGTTGAGCCGTTTGCTGACTGCTTCTAGTTTATTGCCAAGTTACATGCAAAGACGATAAGTTTTAACACAACCACCTTTTTTAATCGGTAAATTTGGGCTGCATCAAATGAGTAATGAAAATGAACCAGAAGTTCACTTATACAAACATAACGAAAAAGAAAACTCCGCTTGTTAGATTTTAAAGTTGAGGACAGAAGGCTGCATAACTTGATTAGCTTTGGGTACATGGGTGTAACAATTAAAGATAAATAAACTGAAGATATCATGTACACAACACCTGCTTCACAGCATATAAAAATGATGCAGTTGAAGTCAACATATGCACACTAATAATGTGTCAGTAATCCTTCTCGAAAGAAACGGGCCGTTACCTCTATATATAACAAACTTTAAGCGAATTGTGTCCGAAACTCTGTTTGCTTCCCTTTGTCTGGTTCTCATAGCTTTTGTGTTCTCAATTGTATTCAGCGCTTTCGGTGAACAAGTGCGTGTTTTCCAACATAAGCCGTGTCTATCGACAAAAAGTCGTGTGCTCCAGTACAGTGCTTGTGTTTCCGTTATGTTTTGGGTGTGTGATTGCGTACTCTTGTATGCTGCTTCATCATAATTTAAACAGTATGTTTATTGAAAAAGAAAATGCCATAAGGGATGAAAAGGGTGATTGTAAGCCATACCTTACGTGCGTTCCGATTTAGAGTACACATAATTTGGAAGCACAATCAGAAGGTTAAAAAAAGGGAATATGATCCTTCTCAGAAACTTTCTACTCGCTTTATTTGTTCAAGGTGGAGGCGAACAGATGCGGGACTGACATGTTAAAGGCACGCCATTTCGCACTGTGAGAATCAAGAAGGCAGAAGCGCTGATTGAATTACTCTTCCAATCACCAGGAAGTAATAGAAGTTAAAGATATAAAACAGCAGCTTCAAAAACGGCCTGCGTGAACAACTTATTCTCTCACTGCGCAAGTGATGTGAACACATAATGATTTGTTAGGTTTTTTTTTTCGTCATGCCATTAACTCGTGCAGCTGTTTGCGAGAGGAAGCTGTGAAAACAAAGGATGTCTCCGGTTTCAAAGTTTCCTCAGAGAGATATCTATGCTTGTGATAACTGTAATTTTGCTTGTTAGTTGGCTGCTAGCATATGTACGTGAGTGAAGCGTTATTCGTGTGTGAAGCGTTGTTCAAAAATAAATTAATTGATAGGGCAATACATCATAAATATTTAAAAATTAAAAAATCGGAAACACGCAAGTACAAAATACAACAGTACTAAACTACTCCTTATGTTACTTTGAAAACATAATGAAAAGTGAAAGCAAGTAGTAGTCATAATGTCAAGGTTATAGAAAAATAACGGTAAGAATGAGAGGCTAACACTTATGTACACTGAAAGCTAAAATATTTGTGCTACCTGAATGAAAATATACGCTAGTAAAGCAACATAATCAACTCACAAGGGCACCTTGCACATGAGAGAAAATAGTGGCAGTGAGGATACTGAGACAGTTGTGTTAGTTTTTTTTCAGTATATTACTGTGCTAGGGAAAAATAAATACTCGACAGAGTTGTAACGCGTTCAAAATTTGTTTTGAGAAGTGCACTGCGCTGCATAATGAAATAGCCAGAAGAAAAATGAAGCATGTTGGCTACGTTAACTTCACGAAGTCCGTTAATCACCTGATATAAGTATTAAGGTTTGACCTATGGTTTTAGAAATACAATCGGGAAAGTTCAGATACGTTTAGATGATGCAATATGTTGTTTGAAGTTATACTTGCTCTGTTTCGCCAGTGCCAACTATGCCTGTTTAAATAGTTCTAAACTGTTGTGCTAACTTAAGTTTTTAACCTAGGTTTAAGCTTCATGCTACAGAGATGAATTATAGAGCTGCATACAAGTTCGCATGCCGTTTTCAGCAGGCCCGACGTGAACAGAGCTCGACGAACAAGGGACGTTTTCCTGGACCACCCTTTGCATGCTTTCGACTGAGCGAGAGTCAGAGTGTGGGCAAAGCGGGGATTAAAGGTCACTTCTCGCCAAGAAGCGAAAAGCTTTTCGCCGCTTTATTTATTCTTTTCACCCAGCATCGATATTTGGAATCCCTCGAGCTTGTTTTGGAGTGGTGCTCCCGCATTTTCATGGTGCAGGTCGGCTGGCTGGGGAAGCCAGGCGAATCCATTCCCGCCCTTTCTATGTAGGAGAGTGCCGTCATCATTTCCTATAATCTCCGGTTGCGCCATGTTTTTTTTCGACTGGGCTTGCTGCAGTGCAGAATAAATGTGCGTAGCTCGGGCATTCCCAGCATTATAAATATTAGAGGTTCTCTTCTTGAGCATTAAAATGTGTCCTGAGGGGTAATCAAAAAAGATAAAAAAAGATTGTTCTTTCATGCCATTTTGAGTCTCATCTCTAGAAAAGAACTTTTTCTGTATGGCTCTGGATAGTATTTCTTCGTTATAAAAAATAACAAAAAGGCATCTAACTGAAAGCAAGGACCAAGTTATAGCACATGTCGAATTTTTTAGACGCAGCAAGGATCTGTGTGTGTTTTTTTAAACAGTGCATAACGTCTACATCTCATATTGTTACATTAAGTGCCACTGAAAACGCGGAGTTTGCCCAGCTTGCCGTTTCACTGTACGATTGCACCTTCTCTTTCATATTGACGAAACCAATCCTACGGATTTTATTTCGAGCACTGTTTCTTCTCCTACGAAAGTTCACAAGTTGAGAAGCGTTGATAAATTCAAGGCTCAATGGTTGTAGCTTAGTATTCACCTAATATTCAGTACGTTTGATGCTCAACTTTGGCTGACTGGAACTGTCATCTCAATGACCATGCGCAAAAATAGAAAAGAACATCTAAAGACTTTTCACAAACCAAGCAGGTTAAAAAAACTTAGGTACTATTATTCAGTCATATCAATTTAATTGCGAAGCATGTCTTAGGGAACTTCGGCGAATTTGAGCGTATCTATCTATCTATCTTTCTATCTATCTATCTATCTATCTACATATCTATCTATCTATCTATCTAGCCGCCTATGACCTTTAGCTCTCATGGCCGTTTTGATAATGGTATTGATACCAAACTTGGTATATTATAACATAACTCTATCTATAACTTATTTGACTAGTCTTAACATAAAAATCATTATATGTATGTCATGAATGTCATGATTTTTATTTCATGACCCTGCAGCTCTTGCGGTGGTTTCGTTCACATGGCATGTTACAAAACTGGTATGGTATGACATGATTGCAGAGCAAAGACAAGCGACAGACTCTAACATGAAAATCATGACATGTGTGCCATGTGTCACAGAACGAGCGCTCAAAAAGGGCGCGCCGCCAAATTCTCGCGAAGAAACGCCGGAGTGACGCCGCGAGGTCAACAATAAAAGAACAAAAAAAGAGAAAACAAACATCCAAGGCTCTCCGGGCGCGCGACTCTCTCCCCTCGGAAGCGTGGCTTCGCCGATGAACCTCCTCACCCCACATCGGTGGCCGAGCAAGCACTCGAAAATTCTAGAAGGAAAGGGGCGTGTTATGCCAGGTTGAGTCATCTGTCGGGGACAGCCCTCGTACAGTCTCGCACCTTCCCCCAGCTTCCGCTGCGCATCGCGCCGACGAAATAATATAATGTGTTGTTAATAGTGCTATCGGAAAAATATTGTGTGTTGCTCAGTGTTCTCGTTGACGAGTGCAGGAGAGTGTACCGATAGACTGGTTTAGGCGATACTTTTTGCACGCGGCAAGGTTTTATTTGCGAGACACCATGGATCTCGAAAAGTTAGTAGCTCTTGGTAAGAAGATGGGTCTTTCTGGCGCCGAACTACGGAAGTGGGTAAGCCAGAAGGAGAAAGAGGTGGTGGAGAGAGAGAGGTTGGCAGCTGAGAGGGCCAAGGAAGAAAACGCAGCTGAGTTGGAGAGAGAAAGGCTGGCCGCTGAAAGGGCGAAAGAAGAAAGAGAGTCAAAAGAGCGACAGCTGAAGGAAGAAAGAGAGCAGCAATTGAAGTTGGAGCGGGAGAGAGAAAAGTTGGCAGCTGAAAGGGCGAGAGAACAAAGAGAAGCAAAGGAGCGACAGCTGAAGGAAGAAAGAGAGGCAAAGGAGCGACAGCTGAAAGAAGAAAGAGAGGAAAGGGAACGGCAGCGGCAGCACGAGATGGAACTCGAGCGGCTCCGTTTACAACAGCGAAGTGAAACTACCGTCCAAGCTAGATTTGAAAGCAGCGAACGGGAAGATCATGGCTTCCGCTTGAACCCAAGCAAGCTGCTCGTAGCGTTTGATGAGAGGAAGGACGACCTTGACGCGTACCTTCACAGATTTGAGACGATTGCAAGGAGCCAGAATTGGCCGGAACATCCATGGGCAACTGCTTTGAGTACTTGCTTGAGTGGTGAAGCGCTCAGTGTGCACGGTAGGCTGACGCCGACCGATGCAGCCAACTATGCGAAGGTGAAAGCTGCTTTGCTGAAGCGATTTAGATTTACTGTGGAAGGATTCCGGGACAGATTTCAGACAGGAAAGCCAGCTGATGGTGAGACGGCTACGCAGTATGCCGCCCGACGTTGCCATTATTTCGACAGATGGATTGAACTTTCAGGGACAGCGCAGGAGTACGATGAACTTAGAGAGCTCCTAATTAGAGAACAATTTCTTACTAGTTGCCACCCAAGCCTGTCGCTGTACTTGAAAGAGAGGAAGGCTGAGTCACTTGAAGCAATGCTTGAATTGGCTGATCAATTCTTGGAAGCGCAAGGCGGCACTAATTTGGCCAAGGTCAAGAAGGATTGTCCCGAAGATTTGAAGAAATCGGCTCCCGAAGAAAATAAGCGTGCACTGGAGAGCATTCCGCGATGTTTTCTGTGTAACCGAGTGGGTCATCGCGCGAAAAACTGTCGAACGATCTTTACGAGCCCTACGGTAGTAAAGTGTTTCAAGTGTGGTCAGACTGGGCATAAAGCAGACGCATGTCGAAACGGAGCGAGTCAAACTCACCAGGTGTCCTGTGTGCTAGCAGCACTGAAATCCGATGATAAAGCCGTCACCGACGGATTCGTAGAGTTGAAAAATGGGGAGAAAATTCCTATTGTGGGTGCTGTAATGTCAAAACAGCCAACCGGTGTTGCGAAAGGAATGCCAACGCTGCCTGGAAAAGTTGCGGGCAAGAAGGTTACGGTGTTAAGAGACACCGGTAGCTCCACTGTTATCGTGCGGAGAAATTTGGTACGGGAAGATGAGTTAACAGGCAAAACTAAACCAGTTTGCCTAATTGACCGTACGGTTCGGATGCTTCCCGAAGCAGAAATTGAGGTTGAAACCCCGTACTTCCGCGGGAAGGTTCCTGCTCTATGCATGACGACCCCCCTGTACGACCTCGTCATCGGAAACATCGACGGGGCGCGAGGACCAAATGATCCGGAATGTTTGGGAGAAGGCCCTGAGATAGAGCCCTCGCACCCCCAGCGACCGCGAGATACAGTGGAGGAGCAGCTCATGACGGATCTCACTAGAGCCCAAGGTCAAGCCGCGGCGCAAGAGACAGTGAATGAGAAGATGATCGTGTTGAATGAGTTCACGGGCCGAGCAGCTGGACTTACGTCGGCACGACCTCAACCGACCGACAGTGTAAAGGTGACGGAGTCGGCCAGCCAGGCCAAATGTCGGGACGTGAACAAGCGGGTGAATAACCGGGCAGGATCGGTTGAGCGTCATGACCCGTTAGCAGTGTCGGAAGTGACAACGATGGCTGAGACGCCGCCTCAGATACCGTCGTTGGAAAGGGCTCGCCGAAAAAGAACGTGGAAACACAAGAAGAGATCGAGCGAGCACCGCAAGAAAGGGCGCAAGCTCCGTTCGAAATGCACAGGATAGGTGTTGAGGACGAATTGAAATGTGTTTGATAGTGCTAGATGTTAAGTTACTGTGGTTGTTGTCCTGTGTCACAACTGTATGTCGAGCGAGTCAAAATGTTTGTTACGGTGATGTGATGTGTAGTATTGTATAATTGTTGTAATGAGAGAACTTTGTACATTTGTATTGTTTGGAATATGTGATGAAGTGTTGCATTCATGTACCTGCGGCTATATTTCATGTGTTGTGGAATTGAATTGCAATGTACAGTTGTATTGAGTGATATATTGTGAATGTGACGTGTCATGAGCGACGGACTATGTTACAGTCTTTAAGTGTGTGGTGACTGTTCGCGCTCGTTTGTGTGGTTTTGATTATTATGAGATAATATTCTTAAAGTGGGGGGCAGTGTCACAGAACGAGCGCTCAAAAAGGGCGCGCCGCCAAATTCTCGCGAAGAAACGCCGGAGTGACGCCGCGAGGTCAACGATAAAAGAACAAAAAAAGAGAAAACAAACATCCAAGGCTCTCCGGGCGCGCGACTCTCTCCCCTCGGAAGCGTGGCTTCGCCGACGAACCTCCTCACCCCACATCAGCGGCCGAGCAAGCACTCGAAAATTCTAGAAGGAAAGGGGCGTGTTATGCCGGGTTGAGTCATCTGTCGGGGACAGCCCTCGTATAGTCTCGCGCCTTCCCCCAGCTTCCGCTGCGCATCGCGCCGACGAAATGACGAGAACTTTCTGGAATGTCGCGCGGAAGGTATTTAACCGAGCAGCGGAGATGAGAGATCAGGAGAAGACGGAAGTTAGCGCCAGAGCGCGTAGGTTTTCCGCCGTGTAGTCGGCGAAGGTTTTGTCCGTGGAGACAAAGCAGGAGAAGAAGATGATTTCCACCTGAGGGGTGACGACTCGAGCTACAGACAAGAGTGTGTGTTTACCGCTATCGAGCGAAGACGCGTGGCAACAGCTGCGTGTGTGAAGCCGACGTGTTTCCGGTGAAGAAGTTTGAAGCTTGGAGAGTGGCCGATTGAAGACGCGAGGTTTCCTGGAAGAGAATCTTCGGCGAGGTTTCCTGGAAGAGAAACTTCGAGGGCAGTGGAACGACGACAACGCTGGACTTTGAGTGAGTGATTCTCGGAAGAGTATCATCCAGACTTTTGTTCCAAGAACTTTGGACTGAATAGGTTTCCTATCTCTTTAGTCTTTAAGTCTCTTGATTGTTCAATGCATGCGACTGCATTGTAGTGCGTATTGTTGTCTGTGTCCGTTGTTTCGAGTGTGGCTGATTGTACTGTGTAGAACGTTGTTTGGTGGGAGGCATAATGTATATAACTGTTGTGGAGTGTGCATACTTGTGTATTGTTTTTGATCTGCCGTTACTGAGAATATAATTCTGTTTTGTTTATCAACTCTCGGCTCTGACTTGTTCTTTGGGCCACAGCCAGCGTCCGCTGGCGCACCAAAAAGGACACTTCTGAATTGTCCACGCTTTCGTGGTGCGGTTCGGGGGGCCGATCCTTCGGCCCTTGGAATTAGCCCGGCGATCGCCTCCCTAATTAACGGGACCTGTGTGACACCATGTAACAGCATGAATACATGCCACGCTCATGATGCGCTGGCGCCGTTTTGCTAGCTTTAGCTATACCAAATTCGGTATTACGGGACTTGAATGGATGACGAAGGTATAAAACTGGTGCAAACATCATAATCACGACATGCGTGTTATGTAACAACATGACTATATGACACACTCATGACGCGCTCGCGGCCGTTTCGCTAGCTTTACATGTGCCAAATTTGGTATTACGTGCCGCCAATGGATGACATAGATAAATGACACATATCCAAACATGATAATCACGACATTCGTGTCATGTAAGATCATGACTCCATGCCACTCTCATGATGTGCTTCCGGCCGTTTCGCTAGCTTCACATATGCCAAATTTGGTAATACGTGACGCCAAAGAGTGACGAAGGTATGTGACTGGTACAAGCATGATAATCATGAGATGCGTGTCATGTGAGAACATGACTACATGCCACAGTCCACCAACATGTGCCACCAACACAGTTCGACGTGGCGCGGCGCGCGTGCTCGCCGGCGTTCATTTCGTCGCGTCACGCCGGCGTTGCCACGCCAGGCGCCGGTCCTGCCATATACTCGCAGGCACGCGCCACTCTGCGTTGCATTGCTTTGACGCATGCGCGTATGAGTGCGTCCGGCGTCCCTCCATCATGAAAATAGAGGGACGCAGTGTTGTCTGGGTAACGCATCGGCACGAAATGCAGCATGCCGCACTCCACGCTGGTTGCCGTCGGGCCTCGCCGACGGACGCTGGCCGCGCCTGGCATAAGACAACAGAGAGCTCGCGTTTTGCTAACGTAGCGTTGCTGGGCCCAGCGTGCGCGCGCTTCCACTCTACATTGGAGTATATTGGGCCCTTCATGATGTGCTCGTGGCCGTTTTGCTCGCTGTAGGTATACCGAATTTGGTGTTACGTGACGTAAATGAATGATGAAATATATGACTGGTGCAAACATGATAATCCAAATACCCGTGTCATGTAAGAACAAGACAACATACCACGCTCATAGCGTGCTCGCGGCCGTTTCGCTAGCTCCACGTATACTAAATTGGGTATCACGTGAGGTGAACAGAGGACGAAGGTAAACGACACATCTAAACATGATAATCATGACACAGAAGTCATTTGCGGCATCATTTA
Source organism: Rhipicephalus microplus (assembly GCF_043290135.1). NCBI lineage: Eukaryota > Metazoa > Arthropoda > Arachnida > Ixodida > Ixodidae > Rhipicephalus > Rhipicephalus microplus. Next base: position 170,187,189 of record NC_134703.1, read on the forward strand.
CCTACACCTCATAACGTTGGGCTGATTTTAAAGTGGCATATCAACATTTCTCATTTGTGTTTCGCATATCATCAATTCCCACTGTAAATTTCAAGATGAAAGCTGCTCCCCGTCCCCTCTACCAGCGCACGCGTAGAGGATGAGGGCATGACGTGGGCGTAGGAATGACCCTACCTACACGGCAATGCGGTGACGTTGGTCCTGTACGTAGATGAGTCTGCTCTGACGTTGTCAACAGTATACCACGTGAGAAGGCAAAAAATATTTACCGCAACATGCGTAGTTTATGTATTTGTTGCTTTAAGAGATGAATAAAACTTGAAATAAATATTAAGACGCAATAAAATATTGTGCGCGTTTTTCTTACATTTTTTCCCGTGAAATGCTACGAGATGCGGGGCTAATGTGCCATCGTTTCGCATGCGTTGGGGTCCCCGCGGTCAGCGCATTGAGCAGACGACCGCCCTGGAACGCTCCTACGCGTTCGCGCACTCATTGTGCTCATCTACTCTACCGCGTCTAAGGCAGCGTTTCCAAACAATCCCACAGAAAAAGGCAGAAGACCACAAAATAATGCTGGTCAACAAAGCAACGTCACTCACGTGCACGGGGACTGGGCTTGTTCGGGCACGTCATGCGCACGTCACCTCCTGGTCGGATGCCGGAGAGGGTGGAAAAGAGATTTCGCTTGCGAAGGCTACATGGAGGAGTGGCAAGAGTTTCAAGCGCACGTCCTCTCACCCTCGTTTCGCGCCGCTTCAAAAGCCTGTTTTCTCCACTAGCAATAAACCCATTCGAAAAATTTTTGTGGCAAAACGTTCCTCATCAGTCACCCAACAACTTCCGCTGTCTAACTGAAATTCGGTATGGGGCCTGGTGAGTGTCCCTTTAAAAGTGGGAAGTAGACACGAAGCGCAAGCCCTAAGAAAGTGTGCGTGTGCCACCTCTTGTTCAGTCCTTCGAATGCCCGCTGGATGGCGGTGCTTCTATATGCGAAATAATGATGAAAATATGCGTGATGGCGGTACTTGGAGTGTTGACTAGATAGATAAACGGACACACAGACAGATGCATGGGTGGACATGCGAATGGCTGCGAGGACGGATGGACGCATGGACGGACGCTGGGGCAGATGCATGGACGGACGCAGGGACGGACGCATGTACGAACGTGCGGATGCACAAACAGACGCACGCACGGCCAGGCGGATGGACGCATGGATGGTCACACAGACGGACGCATGGACGGACGGAAGCAAGAACGAATGGACGGACGGATGCTTCGCCCCTCTCTCAATCATTCACTCTGTGGATATGCTGCCATTTTGATAAAATGATTTCTTAGCGAACTTCGGCGACAATAAGCGTATCTATCTATCTATCTATCTATCTATCTATCTATCTATCTATCTATCTATCTATCTATCTATCTATCTATCTATCTATCTAGCTGCCTACGGCTTTTAGCTCTCCTAGCCGTCTCGATAATGGTATCGATACCGAAATTTGTGCTGATAACATGACCGTATATCGGGCTTAATTGAGTAGTTATAAGATGAAAACATGATATGAATAAAATGAATTTCATGATTTGCATTTCAATGTTTTATTCGCTTGTGGTGGTTTCGTTCACTTTAAATTTTGCAAAACTTGTATTGTATGACATGGCTGCATGGCGAACGTAAGTGACAGATCCTAACGTGCAAATCATGACATGCACGTCAAGAATTTCATGTTATGACTAGTGATGAATACACGCCACGCTCACGGTCTTGCGAACTAAATTTTCGGAAGAAGCGGTAGCAGAAGAAAAAATGGCAGCATATCCACAGAGTGAATGATGGAGAGTGGGGCGAAGAATTCGTCCGTCCATTCGTTCTTGCTTCCGTCCGTCCATGCGTCCATCAGTGTGACCGTCCACGCGTCCATCAGCCCGTCCGTGCGTGCGTCTGTTCGTGCTTCCGTCCCTGCGTTCGTCCATGCAGCCGCCCCTGAGTCCGTTCATGCGTCCATCCATGCATCTGTCTACGTGTCCGTTCGTCCATCTATTCAACACTCAAAGTACCACCATCTTGCATCTTTTCATCATATATTCGCCATATAGAAGCACAGCCATCTAGCGGACATTCCAAGGACTAAACGAGAGGTGGCACACGCACACTTTCTTACGGCTTGCGCTTCGGGTCCACTTCCCAGCTTTAACCACCTCGAGTTCATGGTATATACTAGTTCACTGTATTCATGGCACTGCGGCCGAACGCTCGCTAACCCTTTCGAAAACCAAGGAGGTTACGCCCAGCGAGTATGACGTAGCAAACTTTTTCAGTCAGATAGTGCTCAATGTACATGCCAATGGCTGCTAATGGGAAATGAGAGGCGGAGAATTCGGATTTTACTTTCTTACGGCTTGCGCTTCGTATCTACTTCCCATTTTTAACCACCTCGAGTTCATTCATGGTATATACAAGTTCATTGTATTGATGGCACTGTGGCTCAACGCTCGCTAAACCTTTCTAAATCTAAGGAGGTTACACCCAGCGAGTATAATGTAGCAACCCTTTCTTGTCAGATAGTGCTTAATGTACATGCCAATAGCTGCTAATGGTGATCGCAGCCTGCACGTTAACTAAAAGCCGAATGCTCCTGTCTCTCATTCCCTATTAGCAGCCATTGACATGTACATTCAGCACTATTTTTTATTGTTCAACAACGCACAGAAGAAGTCTCTCACAGGCACCACCTTGGAGGTCAAAATGTTATACTTGTTACAGACTACGAAGGACGAACGGGTGCCGCTATAAGGAGTTTCGCCCCTAAAAATTAGTATATGTTCCCCATTCCCAAGAAAATGGCCCATTTTACAGCCTTGAGGGCGAGCTCGGTACGCGTTGCGCTGCTTGTAACCTGACACCGAGGAGCAGCTGCGGGTGGAGAGAAAGGAGAGCACGGAACAGCACTTGACCACCGGAGAAGGGGGAGAGCGAAGACAACGCGGTGACGGGGTGAGTCGCAAACTGTCCTTCGTATCGAGAAAAACTTTTTTACTCATTGTGTATTTGTGTCGCCATTTTGTTTGTTTTAAATAAATAGGTATTTCATACCGGAACAACACGTCGGTATTTATTTTAACGAACGTGAACGACAAACTTTCTTGTGCCGATACCCGAGAATCATCCCGCCGTAGACATTACAGTGTACTTTCCACATCAACGACTCTACGCCACAACGTCCCTGTGATCGCCTGATGCCGTCCCTCCGGTGAGCTTATGAACGAACTATTCAGTGAACATGGAACGTGGGTGCAAGAAACGCATGATCCTCCGGGTACAAGCCACACGTTTAATTAACGAATGTGAACAGGGCAGGCAAGTTAGCCTCACACCAAACGAAGCAGGAACGCCGCATGCCGGGTCGACATAATACGGACAGAGCTCGATGCTGTCTGTAACCGAGTTGGCACGGCCGCGATAGCGAGTCAAGCTGTCGCTCCTACGTAAGCGTGACGTCACCCGCCTGGCCTACTTAAACTCGTCACTATAGGCAATAAGGGGTTGTTCGACCCATGATATCGTCTCGTACACATGGTGGCAGCGGAAAACAGCCAGCATGACGAACCCGCCTACGTTGCCGACACCGCCTGCATTGCCGACAACGCTCCTGCCGCCTCCGAAGCCCCTCGACACATCGCGAGACACTTGGCTTGGGTGGAAGACCTGGAAAAGTGAGTTTGAACTGTTTTCCATGGCAACTCAAGCAGAGCTAAATGGAATGGAAATGGAAGACAGCTGAACAAGCAACCAAAAGAAGTGCAGGCGGCGACGCTTTTAGTGACCATTGGGGAAGAGGCTAGAAAAGTGTTCGCTTCGTTCAAGTTTGAGCCAGGAGAGGACACAACCGATGTAACCCTTATAATTAAAAAATTTGAAGACTTTACCAGCCCGCGAAGAACCTCACTTACCACGAGTTTTGCTTCGGCTCCCGAGACCAAAAAGAGGACGAACGTTTCAATGACTGGCTTGTGGAATTGCGAACGCTAGCCCAACACTGCGATTTTGGAGACTTAGAAGAGCGCATGCTTCGTAGCCGCATCATACTCGGTATCCGGGACAAGGGACTGCAAAAGAAGTTAATTTCTGAAAACCCCTCTTACCAACGAGTAGTCGAAATCTGTCGCATCCAAGAGCAAGTCGAGGAGCAGTTTCGACAGATACGTGGCACCACTGAAGGCGCTGAAACTGCAGCCGTAAATGCGTTGGCCAAAGTAACAAAGCCATGTAACAAATGTGGCTACAAAGTTCACCGCGGCAGCCGCTGCCCAGCAACAGGAAAAGCGTGCAAGAAATGCGGAGGATTGAATCATTTCGCCCAAGCATGCTCGCAGTCATCCTTCTTGCACAGCGAAGATGCAAAACGCCGGGAAATACGAGAGCTACATGTTGACGAAAGGTCAGATTTTTTTCTGGAAGCTTTAACCGTGAACGCACTCGCTAGCGACCAGTGGACCGCGACAGTTTCCATTGAAGGCCGTCCGATGGTCTGCAAACTTGATACTGGGGCAAACTGTTGTGTGATTTCAAAGGAAGATGTTTTGTCGCTTCCGAGAAAGACTCGTGAAGCCTGCCGAGCCACGTTAACGAGTTTTTTCGGCCACAAAACGACTGCGCAGTTTAAAGTAAAGTTGTCGCTATCCGTGAACGATAAACAGCACGATGAAACCTTCTTCGTCATAGAGCAAAACGTGCCGGTGACCCTCAGCGGAGCAGCAGCAGAAAGCCTTGGCTTGATTTATCGCGTTGATAGCGTCGAGACGCAGCAACTCTACCCGGCGGCTCAGCCCTTCACCGATGTTTTCACAGGATTGGGACAGCTGAAGAATTTTGAGTACGAAATAAAGCTCAAACCCGGCGCCGTCGGTGTTGTTGTGCCAGCCAGAAGGGTTCCGGTCGCCATTGAAGAAAAAGTAAAGGCCGAACTTCAACGCATGGAGGAGCACAACGTCATAACCAAGGTAACCGAACCAACAGAATGGTCAAGCTATATGGTAGCCGTAGTTAAAGGTGATAAAGTAAGAATTTGTCTGAACCCAACGGAGCTTAACAAGGTTATTCCGCGTGAACACTACCCTATGCCTGTTCTAGAAGAGGTCGCGCAACGACTAGCTGGAGCTAAATATTTTTCTACCTTGGACGCAACATCCGGGTTCTGGCAAATAAAACTTTCTGACAGCAGCTCCAGATTGTGCACAATGAGCACGCCCTACGGGCGCTATCGGTTTATCCGCATGCCTTTTGGAATTGCTTCCGCCCCGGAAATATTTCAAGCAGCCATGCACCGCCTCTTGGAGGGCCTGTCTGGAGTAGCGGTTGTAATGGACGACATATTAGTCAGGGGCACAACGAAGGAAGAACATGACAACAACTTGACCGGGGTGCTTGCACGCTGCCGTGAGCACAACCTCCGTCTGAACTCGCAGAAATGTGTCTTTTTGCAGGAGCAAGTTCGCTACTTGGGACACGTTTTCACCACGCAAGGACTGAGCCTGGGACCCGATCGCGGCTAAGCCATTTTGGACATGCCAGCGCCAAGTAACAGTAAGGAATTGAAAGTCTTCCTCGGAACGATGAATTGCGTGCAGCGCTTCACTCCTCGAATGTCTGTACTCACCGCACCACTTAGAACATTGCTGCGCAAAGATATTGCCTGGGTCTGGACAGAAAAAGAGCAATGCAGCTTCAATGAGCTGCGCCAAGCCTTAGTAACAGCGCCAGTGCTTGCTTACTTCGATCCGAAAAAGCCAGTCATCCTCTCTGTTGACGCCAGCCACATGGGCGTTGGCGCCGTTCTGATACAAGACGGCCGCCCTATCGCTTTCTCGTCTAGATCGCTCAGCGATGCTCAGACGCGGTACGCGCAGATTGAAAAGGAAGCTCTGGCGATTGTGCATGGCTGCGAAAAATTTCACGACTATATTTTCGGCCAATCTGAGGTTACGGTGGAAACCGACCATCGTCCGTTGGTACCAATTTTCAGTAAACCACTTCACCAGTGCCCACTTAGACTGCAGCGAATGCGACTGACATTGCAGCGATACGCCATTATTCTACTGTACAAGCCAGGAAAAGAGCTGTTTTTGGCTGATGCGCTCTCTCGTTTTCCAAGCAAGGCGTTATTTACGGACGAAACCGAGCGCTTCAATGTTAACATCATTGCCCTTGTTCCAGCTTCTGAGCGTCGCCTCGAGGAACTACGTGTGGCAACCGCCAAGGATCCTGCTCTGTCGACCATCCGTTCCTATGCAGAGACTGACTGGCCGGAAAACAAAGAGGACGTCCCAGCATGTGCCAGGCCATTTCGGGCGTATCGAGAAGAGATGCATACACAAGATGGCCTCGTCTTTCGCAGCAACAAGGTAACCGTACCTAGCGCTAAGAGAGCTGAAATCCTTCGGCTTCTTCATCTGGCCCACTTGGGGGCGAAAAAGATGAAAATTCGGGCTAGGAGTGTCATGTTTTGGCCATCCATGTCGAGTGACATTGACCAGGTTGCAGCATCATGCAAAGTTTGCCAGGCTCACCAAAAGCAAAACACTAAGATGCCTCTACTGTCGCATGATGTCCCCAGTCTGCCATGGGAAATGGTTGGCATGGACTTATTCCATCACGGTGGTAAAGAGTTTGCCTTAATTGTAGACTTCTACTCCTTTTATTTTGAAATAAAGGAGTTTCGATACACAACAGCCCGGCACTTGAAGGAGTGGTGCGCGAAAGTTTTCTCTGTCCACGGCTTACCAGTGAAGCTCTGTAGTGACAACGGGCCCCCTTTTAGTAGCCAAGAGTTCTGTGAATTTCTGCATGAACTAGGAGTCACCCACGTGACGTCAAGCCCTTATCACCCTCGCGCAAATGGCATGGCCGAAAGGGCAGTTCAAGAAGCGAAAACGCTGCTGAAGAAGTGTTCGTATAACAGCCCAGACTTCCATTTAGCTCTGCTTGAGTTGCGCAATACTCCACGTGATGCTATTCTGATGTCACCTGTGCAGAGGCTGATGGGTCGACAGACGAGAACACTGCTCCCGGTTCCCTCCTGCCACCTGAAGCCGGCACCATTGCCCAACAGGAAGGTGCACTCCCGTCTCCAGGAGATTCGCCACAAGCAGAAGGTCTACTACAATCGAGGTGCTCGGGACCTGCGCGCCCTCTCACCGGGTCAGAGGGCCTCGTTGTACGACACGCACACACGGACGTGGTCCCCGGTCGTTGTGCTGGTATCAGCGGGAGCTCCACGCTCCGTACTGGTAAAAACAGAAGATGGCCGAGAAATGCGACGCACACGGGAACATCTCAGGGAGGTTCCAGAGCTACCATGCCCCGACACTACCACAACACCTTCCTCAGGCTTGCCAGGCTCGGGTCCCGTTCCAGAGCCGCCACTACCACGGAGAAGCACTCGGGAACGTCGCGAGCCTCGTCGGTACCCCATGCCAGAGCGACCTATATTGCCCCAAGGAAAGGAAGATGTAACCGAGTTGGCACGGCCGCGATAGCGAGCTCAAGCTGTCGCTCCTACGTAAGCGTGACGTCACCCGCCTGGACTACTTAAACTCGTCACTATAGGCAATAAGGAGTTGTTCGACCCATGATATCGTCTCGTACACACTGTCAACAACGAGATGGAGACCCTGGTTTTACGTGCAAATGATTGAGTATAACGACCGTGTGGTGCATTGTTTGACATGGCCGGATTAGCGAATGAACGCTCAAAGCAGGCATCTCAAGCTCAACCAGCTCAACAAGTCAACAGTGACGTAACCGAAACGACGTCACAAAAAAAATTCAGCGGGTGACGACAAAAGGGGCAGCCCTTCTGGGAGTTGTTCTAACAGGTAGTGGACAGCAACGATCAACTTTTCACTCTAGATAAGTTCTGTTAACTGAGCGCGTCTCTTTCTCACTGGCAAAGCCACTGCTGTGCTTACCTGTCTATCTTCGGCGTCCCAGTGCAACGACGCGGAGCAGCTTCTGAAGAAACGCTTCGGAAACAAAGAGCTCCTAATTCAGGAGCACATGAACAAATTCGTCGACATCACACCGGTGCGCCCCTTTGACGATGTGCGCGGACTTCGAATCTGTACGACACTGTGTCAGCGCACATAAGGGGACTCTAGACGTTCGGCCGGAATCTCGATGGTTTTAGCTCCATGCTGCTTCCCATCGTCCAACAAGCGATGCTGAAAGAGATGCTGCTCGACTTCAGTCTTGAGTGCACACTCGAAGCTGGCGGCCCCTTCGACGATCATTAGGCCACCACCAACGGTTCATCGCTAATAACGGAGGAGAAAGAAAGAGGTACTGTAAACACCTTATCTACGCTCTTATCCTTCCTCCAAGTTGAGGTCGAAAGTCATGAAAATCTGGTTGCACAACAGAGCATGGACGTTAGGCATACGCCTAGGTGCAGTGACAGACTACTACTACTATGTGACAATCTAAAGGAAAAAGAAGAGAAAAGTGCCACCCGTAGCTGTCTATTGTTGCGACGACACCTCAACAGGTTGGAACGGGAATGTGTGGTGGAACTAAAAAGTATAGGTAAGAGAAGAATGAGGGAGAAGAAATAAAAAAAAGCAATCGACTCTATCGGCACAGCGTGTGCCTGAACAATAGCAAGCCGCAAACTGTCCGAAAAGGCCGCCAAGAAGATCGGGAGAGGAAAATCCGCTGAGTGGGAAAATCTGTGACGGGCTCTAAGTCACGACAGTGGCAGAGAAGCCCCCTCACTGCACGAAAAGAAAGGAAAGCATACTCCATCTGCTGAAATGCTGCACCAAAGCGCCACTCAATTAGGGTGCTTCTTTTGATATGCTACATGCCACAACACGCTAGACTGTGGCGAAAAGAAGACGATAGTAGAAGAGAATACAGTTTTACAATCTAACGGGATGTGCTTCAGGTGCACGAAGAGAGACCATCCGGCTAGAAAATGCCGATATGACATACGATGTGCGAAGTGCGAGAAAAAAATGGCAGCTTATCCACGGAGTGAATGATGAATAGTGGGGCGAAGCATCCATCCGTCCATTCGTTCTTCCTTGCGTCCATCCATGCGTGCGTCTTCGTGGCCACCCGTGCGTACATCCGCCCGTCCGTGCGTGCGTCTGTTCGTACGTCCGCACGTTCATCTGTACGTCCGTCCCTGCTTTCGTCCATGCATCCGCTTCTGCGCCCGTCCATGCGTCCATCCGTTCATGCAGCCATCCGTGCGTCCGTGCATGCATCTGCTTGTGTGTCCGTTCGTCCACCTATTCAACACTCCAAGTACCACGATCTTGCATATTTTCATCATATATTCCTCATATAGAAGCACCGCCATCCAGCGGACATTCCAAGGACTGAGTGAGAGGAGGCACACGCACACTTTCTTACGGCTTGCGCTTCGTATCTTCTTCCCACCTTCAACCACCACGAGTTCATGGTATATACTAGTTCGCTGTATTAATCGAACTGCGGCCCAACGCTCGCTAAACATTTCTAAATTCAAGGAGGTTACGCTCAGCAAGTATAACGTAGCAACCCTTCCTTGTCTTCTGTGCGTTGTTGAACAATAAAAAATTTGCAGCGTGCACGTTAACTAAAAGCCGCATTCTCCTGTCTTTCATTCCCCCTTAGCAGCCATTGGCATGTACATTGAGCACTATCTTTTATTTTTCAACAACGCACAGAAGGAATCTCTCACCGGGACCTCCTTGTAGGTCAAAATTTCATACTTGTTACACACTACTACGTCTACGAGAGACGAACGGCTGCCGCTATAAGGAGCTTCGCCCCTAAAAGCATCCCAGCACAATGTATGACCCAACGTATGCAAAAACGGGCGCGCGGCAGCCGAACGACCCCATCACAAACGCTCACATGGCTCTAGAGGCTACTGTCACAGGCAGCGAAACCGCCTCGAAGAAGACAGTTCTGCTGCAAACTGCGAAAGCTTGGTGTTGCAGTGAGGTCTCTGGGGCTCAACTGCAAATACGTTTTGACGGTGGCAGTCAACGCTCGTACATCACGTCGGCTACGTCAGAGTGATTAGGATGTGAACTCATCGACGGCGAAAGACTGACGGTGGCGTTCTTCGAAGGTCCTCAAAATGAAAGATTGTTCAACAGAGTGTCCATCAAACTAAAAACGAAAATTAAAAGGGAATTCGAAATACATGTTTTGGAGACAGATGTTATTTGTGACCAAATTATTCTCTCATCACCGAAAACATTGACCGACCGCCTCACTGCACTTTGCTACAAAGTTGCTGACTGCTACAATGATAGTGACGCTAGCTTTGTCCAGCTGCTAATGAGTTCAGATCACTTTTGGCGGCTCACAATTGGCCGCACCACTAGGCTTGAATAAAATCTGAGAGCTGTTGAAATAGTGGTTGGCTGGACCTTTCACGGGCCTGTGGAGGGGAGTAACGAATCATCTCAGTGCGCACAAACAGTGGCGCTTCAAACGTTAGTCATAGAAAGGAAGCCGGCTTACGTGCTTACCAAATTCTGGACACTGGAATTTATTGAAGTAAATGACCTCGAGAAAACGAAAGAACCAAATTCTGCCCAGGAATTTTGCGAAGAAACAATAAAGTTAGTGTATGGCCGTTACGAGGTGGCCCTTCCATGAAAGCCCATGACTTCATTGCACCCCAATAAGGAGCTGGCCATGAAGCATCTGCGTCACTTGACAACGCGCCTTCAAAACCAAGACTTGTGTGAAGACTACGATTCAGTGATCAGGCACTACGATCGACTGGGAATAGCGGAACTCACCGAAGACAGCATCGGGGAAGTCAATACTGTTTTCTCTATGTCACACCAGGCAGTAACACGTGCTCCCACAAGCTCCGAGTTGTTTTTGACGCCTCTTCACATAGTAACTGAGCCAAGTCACTAAATGACTACTTGGAAAGCGCACCGTACTCGACAACTGATTTAGATTGTTTACCTCTGAACTTTCGCCAATACACAGTGACGCTAGTTTCTGACATCGAAGGTTGTTGGCGTCTTGAAGGTTGTTGTAAGACCTGTAGAATGAGATGCGTTGCGTTTTTGGTGGTTAGAGACGATGCATAAAACCGGCGAACCATTCCGCCAATCGCTACTTGGCGCATGGCTCGAGTTCACTTTGGAACAACTGTTAGCCCATTTCTACTTTCCGCAACACTGCAACACCACTTGACGAAATGCGAAGAACAATATCCCCAAACCGCAAGTCCGCTCAAACGCAGTCTTTACGTGGATGCCTTGCTGACGGGAGCTAAAAGCTAAGAAGAAGAATTGAGGCTCTACAGTGTAGCAACCAAGATTTTTGAAGCTGCAAAAATGAAACTGCACGAGTGGTCATCTACCAGCGAAACGCTCCGCCAGCAATTCAAGTGGGGCTCCTGTGGTGCCATACATCTCGGCTATTTGTCGGGAGTGTTGAAGGTTCTGGGACTATCGTAGGATCCATGTGCTGACGGGTTGACGTTTTCTGCGTGCACGGATTGTATTCAAGAGCTTACACACGCCACAAAAAAGGCCATGCTTCAAACAACGGCGCGGATATATGACCCACAAGGGTGGCTGTCTCCCTTTATTGTACGGGCCAAGATCCTCTTTCAACAGTTGTGGCACAGAAACATCGACTGGGACGGCGCTCTACCTGGTGACATCGCGACAGATTGTCAAGAGTGGTTAGATGGACTTGATCATCTGCAAGATGTTCAAGTACCCAGATATTATGGATCACAAACAAACAGAGAGATTACGACCTGCCTTCACATTTTCGCTGACGCAAGTCCATTGGCGTACGGAGCGGTCACCTACTTCACTATGAAGGGTGACAACGGGACAAATTCGACGACTCTGACGAGTAAATCAAGGGGTGCACCGGTCAAAAAAAATTACTCTGGCGAGATTGGACCTGCTTGCAGCTTGATTGTGACTCTTTATTCTGGATACCCTTGAAGAGCAGCCCCCGAACGTCTACCTGTGTACAGATTCAACAGTAACGCTCTATTGGATCTTTGGAAACGCTGACCACTGGCAGCAGTTCGTGCGCAACCGCGTCACTGACATTCAGCATCTCACAGACGGGTTATTGTGGAGACATTGCCCCAGAAAAGAAAATCCCGCGGATCATCTCACACGAGTAGTGCCCGTCACGCAGCTGGCCACAAACGAGCTCTGGTAGAACGGAGCACCGTGCATTTGCCAAACAGATGTGTATTGTCCTCGAGGGGCTCGCGACGCAAAATTCAACGAAGCCAAGCTAGAGCAGCGAAGGGAAACAAGTGCTGTGCCGGCTACAATATCGCCACCCAATAATTCATGCATTATCAACCTTAACCAGTACAATAAACTATCAAGGGCGATCAGAGTCACCGCGCGGTTTTTTCGGTTCAACGCAAAAACAAAACTCCAAAGTCAAGAATTGGGATCTCTGGCATCGAACGAGCTGAATAAGAGCGGAACAGTAATGAATACGCCGTGAACAGAGAAATGTATTTAACAGAGAAGATGAGTGCCTCGTCAACGGAACGTGAATTTCACCTGACTCACCTTTGAGAACTGCGTCCCTCATGATGGACAGTGACGGAATTTTAAGAGTTCACGCAAAGCTGCAGCGTAACCAACTTGACTACAGCGAGAAGCATTCCGCTGTATTACATAAGAAGAGCAACCTCGCCGAAATTCTCGTCCTACAGTGTCACCAATAGGTATTCAACGGAGGCACACGGGACACGCTGACGCAGCTGAGGGAGCTGCGTCAAGTGCCAGCGCTTTCATTCAAGGCCGGCAAGCAAGTGACTGTTCCTCTTCCAATCGATCGCATCACCGAGGTCTCTCCTTTTGAAGTGACCGGTATCACATTTGCTGGCCCTCTTCTCGTGAAAGTGGCAACGACGACGAAGTTGTACACTGCACTCTTCACATGCGGTGTCACCCAGGCAATACACCTCGATTGGGTGAGTGACATGTCAGCAGCGTCTTGCTTTCATTGCGCCAATTCACATCTCGACAAGGACTACCGAGTACTATTCATAGTGACAACGCGCTCACATTTAGGAACATGAGCAAAGATCTGGCCACACTCTGGACAGTTATAAGAAACGAAAAGGTGAAAAACTTCGTAGCCAACTCACGCATACAATGGGAATTCTTCGTGAAGCGCGCGCCGTTGAGGGGCGGATTTTATGAGCGCTTGGCTGTGCTAACTAAACAGGCTATGACAAAAATGCCGGGGAAAAGAGGCCTCGAATTTTAAAAGCTCAGCACAAAGCTAAGTGAAGTGAAGGCCATGTTGAATTCGTTCCCCCTAACGCACGTTTATACGGAGCCCAACGAGCCCAAACCACTTTGTACGGCCTCATTTTTGACATGAAGACGGATGAAGTCGCTGCCTAACCTACAACGACAGGAGATTGTAGCCCTTTCCTCTTCCCACCTTAAGCAGATATTGTCCCACCGAAGTAAACTATTCAACCAGTTCTATAAAAATGGGAAAGTTTATATCTAAAAGAACTTCAGAACTATCAGCTGAGAGGAAAGACTCCAAGGCAGCTGAAGGCCAGCGACTTGGTTTTGCTGAGTGAATCAATGCTACCAAAAGATGGGAGCTATCGAATCCACATTTACTGGCCGCGACGGCAAGATTTGGTCGTGCCGAAAGTGAATGCCTGGAGGAACGATTCTTCGACGGCCCATTCAGCTACAGCATTCAGTAGAACTATATAGCTAAAGGCAAATGACGGCACCATTTCGTTGGGGATTGTGTTGCGAACGAAATTCTCGGAAGAAGCAGAAGCAAAAAAAATGTCAGTATGCGGTCCCAATGCCCAAGAAAACGGCCCATTTTACAGCCTCGAGGGTAAGTTCGGGACGCGCTGCGCTGGTTGTAACCTGACACCGAGGGGCAGCTGCGGGTGGAGAGAAAGGAGAGCATGGGGCAGCGTTTTACCACTGGAGGAGGGGAAGAGCGAAGACAATGCCATGACGCCGTCAGTCACAAATTGTCCTCCATGTTGAGAAGAATTCTTTTACTCATTGTGTGACTGTGTCGCCATTGTGTTTGCTCATAATTCAATAGTTATTTGTTACCAGAAGAACGAGTCGGCATTTATTTTAACGAACGTGAATGACAAACACGGTGCGCTCGCGGTCATATTGCTAGCCCGATATATACCAAGTTTAATATTACGTGACGTGAATGGATGACGAAGGTGCATAACTAGTGCAAACATGAGAATCATGAAATGCATGTAATGTAAGAACATGAATACTTGATTGATTGATTGATATGAGGTGTTCAACATCCCAAAGCCACCATATAATTATGAGAGATACCGTAGTGGAGGACACCGGAAATTTCGACCACCTGGGGTTCTTTTACGTGGACCTAAATTTAAGCACACTGCCTACAGCATTTTCACCTCCATCAAAAATGCAGCAGCTGCAGCCGGCATTCGATCCCACGACCTGCGTGTCAGCAGCCGTGTACGTTAGCCACTAGACCACTGCGGCGGGGAACATGTCTGCGTCCTACGGTCATGGTGCGGTCATGGCCGTTTCGCTAGTCTCACATAATACCAAGTTTGGTATTACGTGACGCCGATGGACGACAAAAGTAAATGACACGTTCAACCATGAAAATCATCCCGTGCCTGTGATTTAAAACATGACTACATATAACGCTCACAGCGCGCTCGCGATCATTTCGCTAGCTTAACATATCGCGTCCCGCGAATCACAGTGTCACGTGATACTAAATTCAGTACCACGAGACGTGATTTTGCGACGAGGGTATATGACACATCCAAACGTCTTAATGACAGCATAGAAATCATGTACGTCATAATTCCTCTCCAACTCGTAACCTCGTGCTGAATTTAAGGTGACATATCAACGTTCCTCAATCATGCTTCGCATATAATCGATTCCCACAGTATGTGGGATCTGCCATTTTTTATGATAATTGTCTACATCTGACGCTTCAGAACCACAATATAAATATGATGAATGCCATGGGAAGGGTTCCAGAAATTTTGACCACCTTTGGAGCGATAACGTGTACCCAAATCTATGTACACGGGACTCGAGCATTTTTGTTTTTCCCAAAAGTGCAGCCACCCCGTCCAAGATTCGATCCCGGGACCTGCGGGTAAGTACCGTAGCCAACATTACCAGAAATTAACCGGAAATAACCCTCGGGTATGGACTTGGCGCAGACACATTTGTTCAAGCGGAAATTTTTAACCAACATATGGTTGCTTTGAATACTGAAGATGACAAAACCACGGTTATGAATTGGTTCGGAGAGCCAGCTATGTGAAGGGAGTCAGAGACGCTGGTGCAGCAGCAATGAAAATGCAAAGAACTGTAACGTAATGACGTTTATATTCGAACACGAACTGCACAAAGCAAGGGGGTTTCAGCCCTTCGCTATGACTGCAGTGAAATACTCGCACAAGAATTGAAGGAGAAACCACACGCCACTGGTTCTATCCCACGGGCACCAGCTCTGTGTCATCACCCGTTCTGTCTTCATCCAATAACTACGCTCAGTATAAAACTTAGGTGCAACACTGTTGAAACTATAAATAATAACAACGATGCATCTCCATGAAGTTAAGTTTGAGAAGTGGGTGAATCTAGGTCCTAAGTTGCATAATGCCTAAGTCGAAGTTGCCTACTAGTATAAAGAAAGGGCGGATGAAAGGCCACACAGAGAGATGCGCAGACTCATAGACAACATACCCTACCACGGATGAACAAATGAGCCGACAGACGCACGGATGAACAGAGAGATGAATGAATGGTCGCATGTACCGATGGACGGAGGAACAGACAGATGGACGCAGGCACGGACCAATGGACAAATGAACAGGTGCACAGAAGGATGAACACACAGGTGGTGCAGTTGATAACTCATTGAGCTGTCATATACTACATTGACGTTTTTACAAATAGAGAAAGAAGGCGCGGCGGGCTTGAGCACGAGCCAGTAGCGCTGGCTCTATCAGTTGATCCCTGGACCTTCAATGCAGCAAGACGATTGGGTCCGGGTCCTCTTCTTCGTTTCTCACACTTCTTTCTGACGCAAGAAGAGCGAAAGCGCCCACTATGACCCGAAAGTGGCTAACAACGTGACCACGAAGTAATCAGCACATCATAGCTAGATTGAACGACTTCCCCCACAAGACAAGCCACCGCCTTTCCAAAGCCTTCCATCGTCTCCGTCTAACAATACCACCCTTAGTATCGTTTGCATCTTGCTCTTCAATGTGCGCCTCAACTTCTGCCGCTGTGCACCCGAACGTGGCCACGAGTTTGTCGACCGCGGGAGTGTGTTGCAAATAACGGAGATAGAAGGGGCGTCGGGCATGAGCGTGAACCTGGGCACTGGCTTGCTCAGTTGATCCCCTGACCTTCAACGCAGCCAAATGATCGGGCCCAGGTCCCTTTCTTCATTTCTCACACTTCGTTCTGGTGCCGAAACCCACCCGGTCGTCTGGCCCTCGACTTCGAGAATGAATCAACTCCGAGTACAGCGCGGCTTTTACTGAGCAGCCATCACCGAGGCAATATCGATTCTCGACACCCTACTGGCAGACTCGATGACCCCTGCTCACAGGCTCC
The DNA here is from genome assembly GCF_043290135.1 of Rhipicephalus microplus. Lineage (NCBI taxonomy): Eukaryota > Metazoa > Arthropoda > Arachnida > Ixodida > Ixodidae > Rhipicephalus > Rhipicephalus microplus. The sequence continues at coordinate 170,203,848 of NC_134703.1, forward strand.
AGGAGCTATCGAAATTATCGTGGCGAAACACACTCACCTCATCATTGTCGACAAGCAGATTGAAGTTGCGCTACATGGTGAGGACCTGGAGGCAGACTTGACTCTCACCAACGAATACGAAGATTGTGTCATCTGTGCTCAAGCAAGGGTTTGCCGCGCAACCGCGCCGCGGCCGCGAACCTCACCCACACGCGTCCCAGTCACATCCACCCAACTCGGTAAGCCTCTCGCCTACACATCGCCGCCCGCCGCGACGTCGTCTTCGATCAGCCTTTCGAGCTATCTCGCCTCGACATCGAAGCCGGCAGCTACTTCGTCTCATCCAATTTGTCGACTCCTCTTGCTCCGACGTCGCAGCAAGTCGAAACTCCACAGTCAACTGCTTTCATGACACCTCTCGTCTCGACGTCGCACCAGACTGCGACTTCGCTTTCGTCCGGTCTGTGGACTTCTTTCTCTTTCACATCGCAGCAGGCCACGACTTCGACGTCAACTGTTCTCACGGCTCCTCTCCTCTCGTCGTCTCAGTGGACCACAACATTAACTTGTCAAGGCTTCCCGACTGCAACGACAGCAAATCGCAACGGACTAACCCAGGCTACGCAGTTCGTCGCGCAGAAGCCTACAGAAAACTTACCTCTAATCCATGCCCACTTGTTCAAGAGTTTCGGGTACACGCTGGAAAAACTGTCACTGTCCACGCGATCACGGTGCTTGTGTGCAAAGACTTGTTCGGAAGGTGTGCCATGGAGATTTCGATGGCTAAAGAAAACCCCGCGCGCACCAAGTGCATTCACTACAAAGACCCGGTTTCTCACGGCCTGGACCACAGCTTGCTAAAAGACTCCTACTTTCCAGACCCAAAGAACAAACGCATGTACTATCCGTCGTGTTGCACAATGTGCCCTCATCGAGAACTCATGGTGCCCTACTTCTCGTTCCACATGCGCCTCGGTCCTGGTGGTAGAATCTCCCTTTCGTTTTTTCTGAAGCCCAAGGAAGTAACGATCGGAAGTGCAAGCGGCAGCAATGCTACAAGCCACCCTCAACCAGGTTCATTGACCCAATGATCATCTACGACACCACCGAACATCACAAGCAGATGGCGCCTGACGTCAGAGACCTGCGCAGGATGTACAAGCACCACACCAGACAGCCCCAGCATTACACCACGCACCTCATGCAGGAAACCGGCACAAACGAGGACTTTCGCCAAGCGGGACACACCATGATCGAGAAGTCGTCGGGAGAATCCCGCAGCGATGTCGCCAAAAACACCATCTTAACTATGACTCATGTACCTGAAAGCGTCAGCTCAACGTGCGTAATCGTTCGTGATGCCGGAGCAGACGCCAGCAATCGGCTACCTGCCACAGAGCACATAGACGAATCTCAAGTGCCTCCGAACGCGGCCGAGATTCCCGCTCTTGGCGGCATCACTGACCGACAGAACCAGAATGCTTCGGCACTGTCGCCATCCTGTTCAAGCGAGGAATAAGAATCGTCATCGACTTCAACTTCACTTGTGGTTTCCAATTGCATGCACCTGCGTGGTGGCGATGGCTTCAAGTACTCCGCCATAGCTAATAATATGTTTATTTCATCATCATTGTGTACATGATGACAGGGGCCCGCAGTAAAAGCTGCAAAAATCAGAGAGAGGATCGTTCCAATGAAAACTCCAACCAAAAAAAAAAACAGCTTGACTGAGCTGCTGACCCCTAACTTGGCGAACAGCAAGGATTCACCAAATGTGCATAAGATAACTCAACCAAATGTGCATAATATAACAGAAAAAGAAAAATGAAAGACACAATACAAGGAAGTACACTTTTAAGGCACAGAAATCGCGAGCAAACAGATAACAGGAATTATGAAAGAAAAAAATGATAACTCTTTATTTGTCAATGTTTCAAGGGGTGCTTTTTTAGCTGTGAAGCTATTGAGCAGTCGCGGAAGCTGGTTTTTCAGGGTTTGCGTGCCGTAAGTTCTTCTGTATGTTTGAACGTGCCATATATCTGTATTTCTTGTTCTGCATATATGTTTTCGCGGCTCTAGCAGAGCAATCTTAGGAAGACGTCCGCTCGACGTACGTAATCGTTCGTAACCCCCAGACAGACTCCGACACTCCACTGCCGACAACTGTGCACATGAACGTGTCCCCGACGCCATCGAAAGCAGCCAAGACGCCCCTGCTTGATGGGGCCGCTGCACGAAAAGGCCAGAATGCTTCGAATGCTTTTGCATCATCGTCGTTCTCATCGAACGAGGAAAAAAAATCCTCCATTCAGGATTCTTCACCCAGGTCTGATGTGTTTTCCTACCAAGCACACGCGAGAGACTACATGACCACTCAAGTGGACAAGCAGCGAATAACCGCACAGCTCCTACAGACGCTTCAGATGCAACACGAGGAGCAGGTGACGAACATCACTCCCAAGGAGCATGCAAACTATCAGAAAACATCGTGAGTTAACAAACGCACGCCTAGACCAGACTCCTGATACTACAAGCGACGCAAAAAGAGCGAAAGCGCCCACTATGACTCGACAGTGGCTGGCAACGTGACCAGGAAATATTTAGGATATCATCGGGAGATTGATTGGAGGACTTCCCCCGCAAAACAAACCACCGCCTTTCCAAAGCCTTCCATCGTCGCCGTCTAACAATACCACCCTTAGTATCGTTCGCATCGTGCTCTTCAATGTGCGCCTCAACTTCTGCCGCTGTGCACCCGAACGTTGCTGCGAGTTTACCGGCCGCGGGAGTGTATTGCAAATAAAGGAGAAAGAAGACGTGGCGGGCATGAGTGCGAGCCTTGGCACTGGCTCGCTCAATTGATCCCTTAACCTTCAACGCAGCCAGACGTTATCGTTTATCATTGTGCAGGTGTTCAGTTTTGGTTTGAGTTTTGTGGAGCGTGATGGGCAACGAGGCTCGGCTGTAAGGAGCTTCACCCTTAAGGTTTTGGCCAAGGAAATGTAGAACACCGTGAATCTCGTGGTCAAATCTTTTGATTGTAAATGCTTGTACCGACCTAGCACCAGCCTGCACGTGAGGTCTACGACCAGCTGAAAGTAAGATACCAAGAATTAAGTACACCGATACGCTGATTGCGGGGGAACCAAGTCATAGGGACTCGCTCTCTGGATTTCGTGCCGACCGGTTGTGCCCTTGCGATCTCTGACGACAGCGCAGCTCTCGCTGACCGGGCTCTCCCTACGCCATCTCCAGACGCCGACAAGAGCTCTTGCTGAGTATAGCCTCATCTTCGGACTCCTGCGACCGTTTCAATCTTTCCTATCCCCTCCTTACTTCTGTCGTTTTCTGTCGTTCACTGTCCCTGCGCCTCGCTCTCTCCTTCCTCTCTCTATCTCTTTAACTTTTAATCCTATCCTTTTAATCCCTCTTTACCCCAACACTCGCGAGCTACTGTCGAGGTGTCACACTCTGATTCAGAGAATTACGGGGTTCACTTTTCTCTTCCTTTTTCTTTAAGAATCACATAAGACACATGAGTCATAGGCTCATCACGGAGTTACCTTATTTCAGGGGCACAAAACATCGCGGTGCATTACTCAGACTAAAAAAACGCAAGGCCTGCGCGGAAAGCGCAGCACAGTAACAGCTTAACCTAAAAGAGGGGTCTGCCAGAGCTTTTTCGAAACACTCATTGGGTAACTGCTGCAAGCACGCTCGCTTGGTGCCCACTACGGCATTAATAATAAAACTTTTAGGGTATAGTAAACCGGCATTCGCTAAAGTATTTTTAGTCATTTTTCAGAGAAGTGTGGTATCCGCTAAACTTTTTCGATGAATTTCGTGCCATTTGCTCATGCAGTGGCTGAGATGAGGAATTATACCTGAAGTGGGTATGCGCCACAGTTATATTTGAACAAAACGAACTTTCTGTAATAGGTTAGTGCAATGTACAAGCCACTCATTACTAACCTGGATGCGTGGGCGAGTCGCTACGACCTTATTCACATAAAAACAGCGCCAATAACGAGAGACAAGAAAAGAAGGAGACAGACAGCGGCATTGACTTACAACAAGATTTATTTGCTGAGCCACGCAATATATACTTGAGTAGTATCTGACAAATAAGAGGAACGACAAACAAAATAAAACAGAATTCTAACAACCGAGTAATCATCGTGATAAGGCGCAATGAACATGACGTGCGCCAACATTCTGAAGAAAATCTATTTTTTTGTGATAGAGCAATCGAAGGTCCGCTGACACATTGATTGCCCAGCCTTTCCATTTCTGCGGCCTCATAAATTTCGTGTATCATCTGATCCCGTTAAGGAAGTATTTCACTATGTTGACGACTTCTTCGTGTTGTTTCAAGCTGGAACCTCCTGACCCGTTTCATCTTTGACTAGTATTTTAGAAATTTTCAGAGAGTGCCTTTTTCCGCTTGTTACAACCCATGAAGTTCCGAACAGAGGAACCATCAGGTTCCTAGATTTGATATTAACGTTGAGTCTATCCCACGTGTGTTTGGCCTACGAGCCATGTGCAAGCAAGCCAATCGTTCCTTTTGGATAGGCACATTCAAAAGTGGTGAAGTGCGCTATTGTAAAGACATGCTACACAAACGCACTGCGAAGGTCTTGTCATCACATGATTCGGTCCAGCTTTATTAAGCAAATAACGCCTTACTGAAGTTGATTTTCCGATGTATGTTTTGACCACCGTTACTGAGTGTATACTCCGAGAAATCAGAATGAGCCCAGAGACTAAACCTCGAACCTGCAAAAGGGTCAATGGACGGGACAAACGAGACTTTGTCGTTATTCTCTATATCCATGGCGTCACCCACGACCTCAAAATGTGCCCAGCAGGTGCGTTGTAGAATTGCTTTTTTTTCTGCCCCAGAAAAGCTGCCTAGGATGCGTAAGGCCATGAATCCTGGTTCTAAAGTAGAGCGAGGCTGCAAAATTAAGCATCGGAACAAGTACGTTCTATGCATCGAAGGGGTGGTGTATTCTCTTCCCCTGTCCTGCGGCAAGTGGTACATCCGCCAAACAGGCAGGTGTTTAAATGAGCGATTGAAAGAGCACGCTAACAATGTTTCTTCTACAGTATAGCACCACCTCCGCATTCATTGCCGGAACTGCAGTTGTGCCACCCACTTTCAGCATTGTACGGTCATTAGGCGTCATCGGGATAAGTTGATACGCAAAATTTATGAGGCTGCAAAAATGGAAAGGCTGCGCAAGCCATGTGTCAGCAGGCCTTCGATTGCTCTATCACAAAAAAAAAAACGATTTTCTTCGGAATGTTGGCACCCGTGATGTTCATGGCACGTTATCACGATGATTACTCGGTTGTTAGATGAATTCTGTTTTCTTTGTTTGCCATTCCTCCTATTTATCAGATACTGCTCAAGCATATATTGTATGGTTCCAGCAAATGAAGTTTGTTGTAAGCCAGTGCTACTGTCTGTCTCCTTCTTTTCTTGCCCCTCGTTATTGGCGCTGTTTTTTACGTGAACCACTCGTTACGATATTTACACTGTGCGACGAGTGCTTGTTCTGGAAAATGTTTGTTGGTGCAAGCACGATTCCCGCATTAGGTCTTGCTAGCATTTTCAGTAGTGCACAGCATGAAATAGAGTATACACTGTACAGCGGTGTCGCAAGAGTGCAACGCAGTGCGACTCGGCTAATACAGTTCGCCAAAAAAGATCAGAGTGTATCAGGGAACAAACGGGTGTTAAGGACGTCATGGTGGCAATTAGGAAAAAGAAATGCTCACAGACAGGGCACGTAGCACGAAGGCCAAGCAACCGCTGGTCATTGCGATCACCGACTGTATTCCATGAGAAGGCAAGCGGCTGAGGGGTTGACAGGTCAGATGGGTAGATGACAAAATGATGTTTGCGGGTATAAAGTGTCACCTGCAAGCACAGGACCTAGTGGACTGGCGGAACATGGAAGATACTTTTGTCCTGGAGTGTGTGTAGTCAATCTGACGGTGATTATAATTTCAATGTGTTTTATACCAGGCTAAAGTCCATAAACGGCACATTTTATGGAGACCGTGTGCTGCACACATGTTTCAGTGACACGAATGATAAACATTGAACTTTATATAAAAGTGTTATGCAAGCTAACCCCGAAGCTAACGCCTCGCTGTCTCTATCTGGTCTTGAACCATCCGAACGCCGAAACCTCATAGCAGCTGAGAATAACCACCAGCGTACATTTTTTACTAAATGCCAGGGTAACTGCCAAAACACAGGTCATCCGAGAATCAGGAGAAGTTCTGCGCGTTTCTTTGAGTCAACTTGTCGCAGTTGCGCATAGTTCAAACGACTTCCACACAGTTAAACTAAAATGGAGAATTTTTGCTGTGGTCTGTCATTGAGAAAAGACTGCTATAAATTTATGAACAATGTAATTTTCAGTTACCAGGAGGAAATCAAAGCTTTTACCTGTGTCTCCTCGTAAGGCATATAGATTCCGAAGTTTGAAACACGCAGTTTCACCCTTTAAAGAATCGGAAACCAATAACCACAACAAGACATCTCTTTTCAGTCTTGGTGTTTGCCTACATGGGGCGAGGTCTTAGTGAATTCATGTCCGCACAAGGCTCAGCCTCATATCGCGGTTTTAACATACATAAGGATCACAGCCTAGCTTAAGAAATTTCCACATAGCCTGCCCTGAGTTGACATTGAGGCACAAGATCTCTTCTAGCGTGGATGGCTAGTTATGAACGTTCGGCATTAGGCGAAACCAGGTGTCTACGAGTGAACGTGCAACATGAATTATTGTTACTACTACAACACGACGCTAGAAGGCTTTCTACAGTATTGGTTAGTGATGTTGAATAATTAGTTTTGTTTCAAACTTAACTGCTTTATTTAAAAAACGCTCGCTGCTTTCTGAACTCCTACAGATCAATATCCCTAAATTGGAGGTTTGGTCGTGGCTGTCGTGGGCCAACACACACGGAAAGTGTTATTGTCTACTGAAATTGAGAGGAGATCTAGGCAAAAGCATAAATGTTGACAAGCTTCAGATGCTTTTAGGTATCATTTTCGCAAAACCACCATGGTGACATGGAGCAAAACATTCCACAATTCAACTTGTTTTTATGTGTATAGAAAATATTGTGCAGTTAACAACAGACCAGAACTGAGAGTCTTGCAAAGAGTATACCGACACTTTTTAAGCAGTGCTTACAGCACATGGTGATTCCAGAATGATTGAGCAGTGCTAGTAGTGAAGCGATCATGTATTTTTGAAGCCAAAACACAGGAAACACGTAAATATTGTTTTAATCAAGATTGTGCCGAAAATGAAACATGGTTCAGTCTCTAGTTGACCCATAAAGTGCAATTACTTCACTTGTGAAAGATTAGAAATCTGATTTCAGAAGGAAAATCAGGAAACAAGCTACACTGGACAGCAATTCTCGAAAAAGTATGCCGGAAATGAAATGTCGAAATACATGGGTTGGAAGCTTAATAATGCAGACACTGACATACATATGTTTTTGACCTAACGATTTATATCAGAGATGCTTTGGCAGAAAAAGAAGACAATTTTATCTTTGAATTAAGATGCAGCAACGCAGATACTAGATTATTTTTTTCTAGGGCGTTCACACTCCACAAGGGAATTTATTATGTTCATCTATGTTTAGCTTTATCTTATAAATAAAGCTGTAGTACACTGACACTTTCAGTTCTTACTTATTCATCGCTGTACCCTCAGTGCCATTCACAATAAAGAAGGCAAGGAAGCCGGTGTTTGAATTTTGAATTTTGCATTTCTGGCAGATTGGGCCCCATTGCTTGTTATGTGCAATATATATGTATACTAATTGGTGTTCTTTAGAGATTCGAGTGATCTGCTTTGTCTAAGCTACGCTCATTTCAAGGACAACTCATTATTTAGTCATAAAGTATGTTGATTTCGGTGTCTAATGCTAGTTATTTTTGTTTTGACACATTTGCATTCCAGTTGATACTTGTATATATGTCATCATTAGCAATTTGGTACATTATAACGCCCTCTTCTTTGCAGCGCAAGTAAAATGGACTAACGATAACACGGAACCTTATATTGGATGGCCATGTCGATGTTTTAATCCAACAGCACTTATAATGGATTCAAGAAGCACATCATGAAACTAAACTACCAGCTTATTATACACTCATTAGATCAGTAATAGGAGGCTACAGTGGCTGCGTTTCAATCGAATTATGAACTACCATTAGAAAGTGAGTGCATAAAAAAGCAATTAGTCTGCACTTCGATAAATATCAACTTTCTTTGTCCTGACCTATTTCTGTTTTTTAGCCTTTTCTGCAGCCTATTTTAATACTGATGTAATGAGCGTATTATAAGCTAGTAATTTATTTCATGGGGTGCTTGTTCAATGCGTCGTAAGCGCCCTTGAAATAAAATATTTACATGGCATTTCCATCTAAGGGTACGCATTATTGTTATTCCATTGTACTTGTCCTGCTAATAAGGGGGCGTTACAATGTACATAATTGTTAGTAATGGCGTTTATACAAATATCAATTGCAATGCAAATAGATAGCACCACAAGTAACAAACTTTAGACACCAAAATAAACATACTTTTCTCTAGAATGAATGAGTTGTCCTAGAAATTAGCATAGCATATTCCAAGCAGAGTTACCTGGTCATCATTTATGGCACAAGGAAACTCATGTGCGAGTTTTCTAGGCAAACGAACTGTTATTAACATAAAAATATGTTACACCGTGTTCGATGAAAACTTTAGGGATGTATTTTTGTCATGCGAATTATGTCGAGAAAATTATCAGAAAACAAAGAAAAAATTTTGTGAACGTGAGTCGAACCAGTGACCTTTCGAGGCAACACAGGCCGGACATGCTACCCATGGTGTCATAGTGACACACCCCAGAAAATTTACAAACGCGCCTTTTATATCTAACACTGTGGTTTCACAGTGCTTCAGAATTGTTTAGTAATGCTTGACGACTACGACATACATGAATAGAAGAAATGCAATATTATCAAAGCATTGATACAACGCCAGGTGGCGGCATTGCTCCTAGCACTTGTCTTGTTTACAACATCTATCTATAACAAAAATAGCCCTTCATCGCCTGGCTGCAACTACACGTTCTCTACTTACACTCGCCCAGCGAAACATCACGGCCGACCAAAAGAGAAGACACGACGTGCGTTGGGTGTCCCTCTAGTCGGCCAGTAGCGTTCAATACTCCAACATGCCGCAAGTAGTTGACCTGATAGCAAAATCGGCCTCACCCGGCCCGGCCCGAATATTTCATGCTCCGGCCCTCTGAAGCCCGGCCCGGTGTTTTTAAATACGGTATGTACCCGGCCCTGGCCCAAAAGGTTTGGACCCTGCCCAGCCCGGCCCGTTTCAACCATGCAGGTATGCCTTGAACATACACGCTGCATGTTCTCCTCTTCGATTAGTTTGAAGATACCTGCCTCACACAACGTATATTCTAGTGAGTGTTCTGGAACTTCTTTCAGTGTCACTACATACTTTCAATGTCACGGCTGGCACACTCTGTATACATTTGCTTATTTTAGCTTTTAACACTTTTGTAACATAACTGCAGGGTACCATGAAATAGAATTGTAGTCGGAGCTGGCTGCTGTCTGATGTAGGAAGTGCGAATTACGCAATCATATTTTGCATTTAAAATAACGTCAAAAATATTCTTCCACCGTTAAGTCGCAAAAACGGCAGATATTTATAGTTTTAAACTACATAAATTGCATTCGAGTCATAGATGCTGAGTAAAAGTAACACCTCTTATGCAAACGTCATTTATTATGCTATGCAATAAAAAAAGAAAAAAACACCCACTAGCTACTTCTGGGAGTAATACACCAGGCTGCAGTGTTATATAAATAGAAGCTGTCGCGTGAATTTCTCTGCTGTCTCCAACGTTTGGCGCGCAAGACAAGAAGGTTATTTTCGTCGCCCTTTTAGCTCGAGTCGACGCCACCACAGTTACATAGATCTGTCAAAGAGAGCCGCCACCCGCGTTGTTCAATGAAGATGCCTATATTGTCGTCTTCTTGTGACGGCCTTCGGTATTTAGAGCGATATGTCTTTGTGGGAAAATTTCTCTGGAGCCTCTATTGGGGCTCAGCGCAGTGCGGTCCATAACATGGCGTACATTCGAACAGTCCTAGAACAAACAAGTCTCTTCCCCAGTACTCTTTTTCGTCTCTTGAGTCCGTGTCGTGTGCAATCTTCTGCAGTCTTGAAGCAAGGTCGTCCTTAGGTTTTTCAATATAACTGTCAAATAAATGGTCGAGGTGAACCAGCCGGTGGCATTTTTAGCGCTCTCCGTCGAAGCAGGAGAGTGGGTTGCCCAGTCACCGATGATCGAAGGCTTTGGTGAGAACATGGGAGCGAAGTGGGGCTATTGTTGCAGGCTTTCAGCTCGCGGCAGTGACAATGTAGAAGTCGATGCTTGGCATAGATGAAAAAGCGGTGACTATGCTAGGAATAAAAGGTGGAGGGTAAACAAGAAGCGGCTTGCCCGACAGATGTACTTAAACAAGCTAAGTGGCAAGCATTCTTGAAATTTTTAACGAAGATGTGGGGCGCACTGGATGTGGCCCTCTCGGATCCCGAATGAAGATGGTGTGCATGTAGCGAAACTATGCGACACAAGCAGGTTGGTTATCAGCAGACACTAAGGAAAGACAGGCTAACGCGTGCAATCTGTATACGTAAAATTTTTAAAAACGTAGGTGCTCCTATCTCCAGTTTTATGTGTGTTACTTATCCATTATATCCAAATACGGCAGAAATTGGGAATGGGGGGAGGTCTAAAGACAAGAAAAATTCTTTAACTCATGGTGGCTCAGCAACCATCGCACATTTATGGGTAAAAGTTGCCAATACACCCATGCATATATACACCCAGCCCTGTTTCAAACAATATGGGAGCAAATAAACATTATAATCATCACCTTCCTTATAAAGAGCTCTTACTTCGTCATCGGAAGTGCTTACACGTTTGTGAGCGTCATGAAAACTCTGGCGCTTGGACAAGTGAGGACGCTTATGAATTACTGTCGAAATACGAAAACACGAAGGTGGCCGTAAAAAATAAGCAAAAAGTGTTTTATGTGATGGGCATTCCCGTTGAATGCTAAACGTTTTTTATCTAAACGACAAGGGCTAAGTATTTGCAACTGCCTTGCTATCAAAAAAAAAATTGGCAATATTTGCATCGATTGGCGCGCCTATAAGCGTCACTGCGCAAGGCGCACGTAGTGCGCAGCAACAACAGCTCCGGATGTATACATGACTCAACTCACGAGTCGCATTGGGGAGTCTACAGAGCACGCAGGTGGAAAAAGGCGTGGCGGGTATGCTAGCGTATCTGCATACTTGAACTTTTGCCCTGCCTAAAAACGCGCACATCTTACCTACACTCTACAACGTTAGCACAGTACCGTTGTTGTTGCACCAGTACCACTTGGCAAACATTTCCTTATGGTTTGTAAGAGCGTAGTCCACTCAATCTAGTGGTGGAAACTTATAATACGAGTTTTTTGAAGTTACGTGTAGCATATACCCACGCAGCAAAATGCCATACGTCTTGTACATTCCTTTTTCCGTGTGTGCTAATGCACTCCAGGTGATGTAATTTTGCTGAAGGCCTCAGCTACAGCTTCTAACGTAACATGCGTCGCTTCGGGATGTTAAACCCCACAAAACAACAAAACAAGAGAGCGTAGAGAAGCCATTGTATCTATATACATGGCGTTTTAAGAATTGAGTTCAATAACTTTTTTTAAATTTACAAAAAAAAGGCATTAGGGTCCTACCTGTGGCGCTCCCTTTAACTTGGGAGACGGCATCTCCTGATGCATATAAACAATATTTACGGCGTTAATTATAGGAAATAATAATTATTTTTCAACTAGAGGAAATAGCCGCTCTAGTTGCTTGGGTGAAATAACATTCTCATTAAGAATAGTCTATAGCTGCTTATAAATCTTGGAAAGGTGGCCACTGGTAATCAGAATCATCGCGGAGCAATAAAATATAGCTAATTTTGCTGGCAAAACCGAAACCGACGCACCAAACAGAGCACTACCAAAACACCTTCAATAAAAGTGATTGATTTGAATTGTGTGAAAAGTTTATTGTTTTAATTTTTTTATTTACAGTCGAAGTTAATAGTTCTACACATGTTACAATACCTCCTGTCAATGTAAAGAGAACGCCGTATGTACCACGCAGATGCCTCCTTTCTGTAAATTTTAAATAGTATAAACACATTTCTTGAAACACCCTGCATCTGAGACCGGGGCCTAATGCAGGCCTCACTCAGCCTCGGGCCTGATCCGAGCTCGAAATTCATCCGTACCTCATCCCTAAACGGGTAAGGTATTGCTGGATTGGGCCCGGCCCGGGCACGATCAAACAATACCTTACCTGGCCCAGCCCGGGCTCTCGGGCTGGCCGCGGCATGTGCAGCGCACTAGTGGCAACCCTCTGAATTCCAGAAAAGAACGATCCAAAGATTTATCTTACACTATTTTGCCTTACAGTGCTCTGCAACTTACTTCACAGGAGGAGCTGTCGAGATTTTATGCATTCACGTAGAAGCTTGCTTATTCTGCACCATCATCTAGCCAGAAGAGGGTATTACAATTTATTAGCATATATTCAGGAGGAAAATATAAATACAAATCAATTAAACGGACACTTAGTGATGCGACAATTAGGCAGAGGGAAACCCCCATGAGCGGCTGTGCAAGTGAATAACGTGTGGAGAAGTGCGTCAACAAGGATTGAGCTTGAATGTACGCAAGAAGCTATTCAGGATGAAAAACATTTGTACTCATTCTGTACTAGCTCCCTACTAATATATTTACGTGAAATTACCTTGATTTCTTTGCCTCTAAAGTGTATGAATTGCCAATAATTCCGTTGATCACAATCACAAAATGCGTGTATACCGGCCCACGATGTGCATGTTTGCGAATTGCTTTTTTCCGAAGTGTGTAGCCGAATGGAACAAGCTCTCTGAAGAACACAAGTCTGTTGTGTAAATGAACAACTATTTGTATCTCTGTTGTAAACCCCCCCTGCTGTAACGCCCAAGGGCGATGCGGGGTAATTCTTGAATAGAGAAAAAAAACGACTTTTCATGGCTAAATCATAAGTAAAGCAGCACATCTCGGAGCATGCAACAGTGTCTAAGGTGCTTGGCTGTGGGCGCAAAAGGCGCCGGTTCCATCCCAGCCTGGGCAGACATATCTCGATGGAAGAAACGTGGTAGAAGCTCGCGTACTGTGATGTGAGTGCACGTTAAAGAACATAAATAGTCGAAATTTCCTGAGCTCCTCCACTAAGGCGTCTGTTATGATCATATAGTCGTTTTGGATTGTTAAACCGCGGGTTTTATTTATATGAATCTTGAGTAAAGCACTCACGGAATAAAACATTACGTCCATTTAGGCAACTACTATTGTCAGCAATTGCTCATAATATCTGCGTCATGTCGCCTAAAATGTGGCCGCTGAAGGTAATGTTTGCTCTGACGTCACTATTCGAGTCGAAATGACGCCAAAATCACACATTGTGCGGGCGCACAGATATCAAAGAGACAAGTTGGTCACAAAAAAAAATAACATTTGTTTTTATGTAATGAAAACTTCCTTTACAGTCAGCGCTATGTAACGAATGATGTCAACATAAAAAACGATAGCTCGATTCCGAAATTTCGCTTCCTATAAACATGTATGTTCGTACATTTACGTATGAAGTAGCCATATGTTCAGTCCCAGGACTAACAGCTATCCAGTTTTTGCAACAGCTTCCACATTTTAGTACTGAAAACGCTCGATTTTCGGTATTTTTCTGGAGCAGCTTGATGTGCAACAGGTGACAAATGCTTGAAATTGGAGCCACCGCAGTGCGCTTTGATCGAGCGCTGTTGTACAAGAGCAGCATGCAAAGAACGTCTTAAACAAATATAAAGCAGGTCGGAAAAGAATGCCATGAAACACTACCGCACTGCTGCTGCTATATAGAGACTATGGCACCTACATAGAAACGGTTTTCGCGCAAGCGGGAAATTTTCACGGAAAGTTTAGCCCAAGCTTGTGATGGTGTACTACATTCTTAATCAAGTCCTGCTTAAAGTACGAGCCTACAGCCGGCAAGCGAGAAGAAAAATGTAACACCATTACAAGGTTCATTTAGCCGGAAAAACCCGCAGGCGGCATCTCTGCTCAGCGGCTCTTCTCATAGGCGGGACTGAAATAGGCCGGAGATTTTTTGTCTCGGGTCCCGGCTAAGCAAAGGGCCGATTGTAATGGTCTCCACCGTACGGTTCACCCTAGCTACTGCTTGTCCTTGCTGTAAGTAATGTAGGAAGCGGCAAAAAAAAATTTTGAACCAATTTCAGGGCTCCATCCAGGGTTTGGGAGGTTTAGGTTCGTGCCTAAGCACATCCGTAAGTTGTACGCACATAATGCAATCAGAAATAAACGACAAAAAATTCACAGCAAACACATGGGTATTCCAACTCACGAATATTGAATCTGGAAGCGCTTATTGCTAACGACTGCACCATATTACGCCACGGTGGCGCCTGTAAAATCACGGGGTTATATATATATATATATATATATATATATATATATATATATATATATATATATATATATATATATATATATATATATATATATATATATATATATATATAGTTGGAGTAATAATTCAATGGGCCAGTTAGTCTTCGTGAAGGTATGAGAAATGGCACAACGGGAGCGTTGTCAACAAGGATAAATATATTTATTTCCCAACAGTTTCGGGAGGGGTCCTCCCTTCATCAGGGGATGAGTCATCCCCTGATTAAGGGAGGACCCCTCCCGAAACTGTTGGGAAATAAATATATTTATCCTTGTTGACAACGCTCCCGTTGTGCCATATCTCATATATATATATATATATATATATATATATATATATATATATATATATATATATATATATATATATATAGTTAGGCACCAATGAGTCGCTTCACGTTCTCACGTATTAGTGCAGTGGAGTGTTTATTATACGCGCCGGGTTCAAAACTTATACGTAAAACAACATCACCGTGTTTTAGGTGGCGTCGCCTGCAGCTTCACCGCCGCAGTTGCCGGGCTGCAGTGGTCGACTCACTAAGCCTATTCAGTTTACTTCGAAGCAAAATATTCAATGGTGCTTCAGAAGAAACCTCTCACACTCATAAGCCAGGTTGTTTTATGTTTTACTGTTGTTAGCTCAATACTATTCTCGCAATAACTACACAATGAAATAAAAGAAATGGCGCTCACAATCGTGGAATTGTCGGCAATCTATACATGCGAACACATCCGGGCAGGTGCGGTGCGCCGTGCAAAAACTGCAGCTGAACTTTACTCGTAAAAAAACTCTAGTTTGTTCTAAACATTTCAAAGTGAACGTGTCGTTCCTCTCAAATGAAAGACACGGTTTCCACAGACTTCATTACTCCTTCAATATAACGTGTGGCCCCCCTTTCTTTCAACCGTGAAAGCAAGAACCTGGCGCTGTTTGTCGGCGGCTTGTAGAGCACCTCCATGCCCGCTCCTCTCAATCGCCCCGCAGGCTTAGCCCCAGAAGAAATGTCGTTTACTTTGGATGCCACTCACGTGAGGGCCATTGCTTGTGAACTGATTGATATGTGGGGTTTAATGTACCAAAACAACCATATGATGATGAGCGACGCCGTAGTGGAGGGGTCCCGAAACTTCGACCACCTGGGGTACTTTAACGTGCATCCAAATCAGAGCTTATGGGCCCGCAAGATTTTTGCCTCCATTGGAAATGCTGCCGCTGAAGCCGGGATTCAATCCCGCGACCTGCGGGTCAGCAGCCGAGTGCCTTAGCCACTACACAACCACAGCGGGGCATTGCTTATGAACTGGGCTGGTGTTGTTTTTTTTTTTGCTGTCCTTTTTTTTGTATGTCGAAACGTTGCGCGAAACGTTCGCGAGAATATTTAGTGCACTACGTTGGGGTCGATATCTTGTGAGTACGGTATGGCATTTTCGGGAAGGTACACATGAGAATTTATGACGTTTATTCACGCCAGGGCGACAGGCCTTTTCCAGCTGTCCGCATCTCAAGTGCGGCGATAATGATTTTGTCGAAATGCTGTCATATTGAGCTGCATATTCAGACTTCTCTTGTGTTAACAGCCCTGATGTGTTTAGCTGATCGTAAACAAATTGTTTGATGACAGAGACCAGCAGAGTCACTAGAAACAAGATATGGTAATATTAATTTATTGTCGAGCAAGCGATGCGAGCAGGTATTATTGCAACATTCACGCGTCACATCACATCCCTCAATACATCCCACGTAGCGAACTACGTGTAGTGAAAGCGAGGATTAGGGAGACAAAATATGTGCGGGTGAATGTACACTTATTGAAATATGTCTTAGAAATATTCGTCCGTAAGTAAATCTGGGGAAAGCAGCAGGCCGTACGAACCATCGTTGTTGTGAATAGTAATGTTATGTTGGTAGAGGAGCTCTGATACCTTTACGAAAGGTCAACCGAACCTAATGACTAATGCCAAAGCATCGTTCCCCTTCGGCCATTTGTTACTGCTCTGAAAACGAGGACGAGGGGCTGCCGTGAACGGACCACGGCAATTCACACTGATCAAAACATTACCACGCACTCTCCGCGCGGGACGACGACGAAGTGTCTATTTCATAGAACGCTTGTACCCTTGTCTCAAATTTTGTATTTGTTTTACCGCAAATTCTGGGAGCTGCTGCTTCCTCCTTGCGAGAATGGATGAAGAAGCCTCTCAGGATTTTCGAGGTGGACAACCGCTACGTTTGGCAGCGGCTAGGAAATGTGGGACCACCTCAAGTGGCACAGACAGCGAGGCAACGGAGCTCTATTCCGATGGTTTCGAGTCATCGGATGACGACTACACAGTCGTCATGTGCCGCAATGCAAAAAGAAGACTGCTACGAACATAGTCGACGACGAGTATATCCACCGTGCAGGCTACCGCGCAGCGTTGGCCACACACTATACTCTTCATGGCTGTGGACTCTTCAGCCAACCCACGGCGGCTTAACAGGCAAGTCCTCTCTGCATACCTCGAAGGACGCGCTCCAAATGAAATTAAAGACGTCAGGATCAACTCACGGAAGAATAATCTGGCAGTTGATGTTCTACACCGTAGTGCGCTGCAAAGCCTACAGAACATCTCAGAAATCGACAGAGTCACAGTTAAATCAGTGATCCCCACTGACTGTAAGGGCAGTGTTGGCGTCATTTATGACGTGGACATTTCTATTCCCGCTGACGATTTCCCAATCTTGATAAAGCCAACTACAGACGACATTCTCATCAAGCACATCACAAGGCTTGGTCAGTCACGATGCCTGAAGATTGTTTTTGAGGGAGACAGTCTTCCCCCACACGTCAAAGTTGGCCACGTTCGCCATCAGGTCCGTCGATACATACCGAAGCCCCTACAATGCTTCAGATGCTTCAAGATGGGACATGTCAAAGGAGTATGTACCAGCAATGTCATGTGCCCACGGTGTGCCGAACCTCATTCAGAAGACACCTACCACGCAACTGCGTTCAAATGCTCCAATTGCCACGGCGCTCATAAAGCGTCGTCTAAAGATTGCCCACGAGTGAGAAATGAACGCGCGGTGCTGAAACGCCTGGTGCGCGACAATTCAACGCACAGGGAAGCCGCTGCTGCTGTCAGGCGACGTCAGCGTCACCACAGAAGATCATCACGCAACGTGGCATCTGCCGATAGAGACCCGTCATCTCAAGCAAGAAGAACTGGCCCCCCATCGTCAAGCTCTGAGAAGACGGATACACCGAAAACAGAATCAGGGACAAGACTCCCACCCCGTGAAGAGTGGCTATCACTTCCACGAACACAGCCTGTTTCTGAGGTACATCAATCCCCGCCAACCTCGATGCCATCACGAACCACTGATGAAAAGACAACTGAGGATCGCCAGGTCATCAACATGTTGCAGACCCTTATGAGCGCAATGCGCATGCTCCTAAGCAACATGAACACCCCATCAGCGCAGAGCGCACTCCAAGTGCTGGACACTTTGAGTCCGGTGCTTGCAGCTTTAAGGTAAAACTATGGCCCGCAACATGTTATCCTTTCGCGAGGAGGTCAAGAACGCATCTGTCCTTCAGTGGAATTCCAGAGGACTCGAGGCGCGTATGTCCAAGTTCCGGCAATATGTATTCACGAACCAGTTCTCCATAATTGTGATTTGTGAGCCGAACCTGTCAGCCCAGATGAGACTGTCTGGATATGAGTGCTTTATGTCTTCTACCCACGGAGAGCGCAGCAAGGTCGTTGTGTTCATACGGCGCGACTTAACTTATGTTCATCACACTGTACCCCCTTACGAAGAAAACCAGTACGTTTGCCTAACAGTAAAAAACAAGAAGACCACATTCACCATCATCGGAGCCTACTTACATCCATCAAGTCGTCTAGACCGAGAGCGCTTGCGCGGAATTTTGAATTCAACTCTCCAGCCATGGGTGATAACTGGTGACTTCAATGCCCACCACTACTTATGGGAAGCTCCAGGGTCAACACTAGAGGTAGACAGTTAGTGTCTGTCGCTTCTGAATGTGAACTTATCCTCGTGAATGATGGCAGCCCTACTTATCTGCGTGGATCAGCCTATAGCAGTTGCCTGGACCTCACTTTCGTCTCACGCTCGTTCACACGCAGAGTGCACTGGTTTTCGGATTTGGAAACAAAGGGTAGTGACCACATCCCAACATACCTGAAGATTGACGGCTTTCCAAGTCTCAAGTCCTCCAGAGCCGTCCAGTGCACCGATTGGCAAAAACACAAGTTAATCGTGGAAGACTATGTTGGCGCCTCACCTTTCAACCTAGAGGACGCAATAAAGAGTGCCCTACAGTCAACGACGCGTTCGCTTCCGGTGAGCTCATCTCGCACTGATATGGACATTGATCTCGAGAAACTCCGAGCGATTCGTCGTCGTGCAGAACGACGTTATAGACGCACGAGGTCACTTGATGATCTGAGAGTGGCCAGACGCACAGAAATGAAAATACAGCGTCACATGGACAAGTTGGACAAGCAACGATGGGTATCTTTTTGCGAGTCTTTGGATCCCAGAAAGCCTCTGTCACTAATCTGGAGAACTGTCCGGGGTCTTCGAACAACCATTACTCAGCGCTACCCATTAAAATCTCTGGCACTTCACTTACGCTGCGAAGAGATTGATGTCGCAGATTCCTTCAGTCGAAGGATTGCCTGCGGCTCAAATTCAACTGGGACAGAGACGCCCGACTTTTCTGTATCCTCAAGTGATCCCCGAATGGAGATTTTGTTTTCAATGGACGAACTAAAGGCGGCGCTTGCTTTGTATAGACGTTCTTCAGCGCCAGGACCTGACGGCATTACTTACCGCGCTCTGTGTCACCTAGGAGATCAAGCTCGGCAGGCACTCTTGCAGCTGTACAACGACTCCTGGCAAACTGGCATGGTTCCACAGGAATGGAAGTCAAGTCACCTGATTCCACTTCTCAAAGCCGGCAAGTCACCCTTGGACATTTCCTCTTACCGCCCGATTGCCTTCGCGAGCTGTGTGGGAAAAGTTATGGAAAGGATGATTTTATCTCGTCTGGAATGGTACTTAGAGTTCTACGAAATATATCCAGATGCCATGTCCGGGTTCAGACGAGGCCGCTCGTCAATTGACAATGTAGTTGACTTGGTGGCATATGTAGAACACCAGTAGGCGTGCAAACGGTTATCTGCTGCTCTATTTTTTGACGTTAAAGGGGCCTACGACAATGTCACCCACGAAGCCATTCTCAGCGCACTAGAAGGAGTGGGACTCGGTGGCAGGATATATACGTGGGTTCAGAGCTACCTACAGAATGGATCATTTCACGTGCAGACAGAGAATGGCCCAACACCCGAGTATTACTGCAGCCGAGGAGTCCCGCAAGGCGGAGTGCTAAGCCCGACGCTGTTCAACCTAACACTCATTGAACTAGTTGGCAAGCAACCAAGCAGTGTACGATTTTCCATTTATGCTGATGACATCTGTGTTTGGACATCAGGTGTGACTCGACTTCAACTTTGCGCTAGACTTCAGAAGGCAGCATCAGTGACATCGTACCACTTACGCAAACAAGGGCTTGAAATCGCAAGTGAGAAGTGTGCAGTCGTGGGCTTCACCAGGAAACCAATGTCCGCTTACGGCATATCAATTAACGGGCAGTTGGTGTCATGCAGCCGGAGTCACAGGTTCTTGGGAGTCGTAATCGACCGAAACCTGTCTTGGACACCCCACGTAAACTACGTGAAAAAGCGGCTGACTGCAATTTGTCACTTATTCAGGTTTCTTGCTGGGAAAAGTTGGGGAATGTCTGTGGAGTCTATGTTACAGCTGTACAAGGTATTATTTACTGGATTCCTGCGGTATAGCCTACCTGTTATATCTAACACGTGCAAAATGAACCTGCGCACAATCCTAAATATTCAAGCCCAAGCACATAGGATATGCCTTGGTTTACTCCGCTGCGCATCGATAGCTGAAACAATTGCCATTGCACAAGACTACTCGATCATGACGCACATCACCATTGAAACGATGCGTACGTACCTCAGGCAACATGCTAGGAATCCTTCCCACCACTTGGCAACCCTCGCTACTGAGAGGCCCCGCACGAAATTTAGTGCAATTGTCTGCGCTCATCGTGCGTCGTTTACGTCAGGCTTTACGCCTGCTGAGAAACTGGTGTATCCTCCGTGGTGCCTGACACTTCCACAAGTACGTGTTTCAATTCCAGGAATACAGAAAAAATCAAATTTGCCTTCAGCCCTAAAACAATTGAGCTTGAGCCATCTGCACGAAATGTACACCAACCAAGTGCACATATACACCGATGGTTCAATCACAGCGTCTGGTTCTGGTGGTGCGGTGGTGATTCCAGCTAGAGGAATCACTGTGCGAATCAAACTGTCACATGTCACTACGTCCACAACGGCAGAACTTGCGGCTTTGCGTGGCGCCATAGAGTACATCAAAACCGAAAGACCGAGTAAATGGGCTGTGTTTTCCGACTCAAAACCAGCCCTACAGAGCATGCAGTCAGTCCTTCGACGAGGTTGCCATGAACAATTAACTTACGAAGTTGTCAAGCTCGTTCACTACGTCACAGAAACAGGCCACGAGGTCAAGTTTCAGTGGCTTCCTGGCCATTGTGGGATCAGTGGCAATGATTCCGCAGACAACGCGGCTCGCACATCGCACCAAGAAGAACACACCCTTCCGATTCCTTTGTCAAGGACTGACGCTGCAAAGCAACTTCGTCACCTGGCACGTAGTCTGAGTCTGCAGGAGTGGAACACCCCAAGCATAAGACATACGAGACTATACCAAATAAACCCTCAACTGGAACTTGGACCTCCATCCGGACTTCGTCGACGTGAAGCTTCACTTTTTTGTGGCGTTTGTTTGGGGGTTGCCTTCACAAAAGCATATAGAACCCTCATCGGATTGACCGACAATGCGGAATGCGACGTCTGCTGCACCAAAGAAGACATCGACCATCTGATATGCCATTGCCCTCGATTTGCCTCTGAAAGACAGAAGCATTCAGACGCATTGCGACAATTGGACGATCGGCCACTCTCTGTGCAGATGCTACTGGAACACCGTCATCGCCTTTCGTCGGCTCAAAAAGCAGTCAAAGCTGTCTTGTGCTTTTTGAGGACTACAGGCCTATGTGACCACCTTTAACTTTTGTGTAGTGCCACCGCTACATACGCGCCAGCCGATTGAAGGACAAACCTCTTTTTTTCTCTCTCTCTCTTTCTCTTCTCTTTCCTCTCTCTCTCATCTTTATGCCCCCTTCCTGTTCCTCCAGCGTAGGGTAGCAAACTGGGCATGTGCCTGGTTAACCTCCCTGCCTTCCCTCTTGTTGATTACCCCCCCCCCCCATCTCCGCGCAAAAGCAAAGAACAGGTGCGCGTTATCGCGCTTGCCTCAGTGAACATAAATATTCGCGCACTTTGAGAATGTATCGATTTACAGATTATCGACGATTTTGATTACATCTCACCTTTTACCATTGCACCTCTTCACAATGTGCGTCCATGGCACCAAGCACACGCGCTCCGTCCAAAGCGCACGACGCGGCGATGACCATATATACGTCGGCTCGCTAGAAGTCTTTGTCAGCAAATATTTTAGGTTGTTTCGCAGCTTATACAAACAATCGAGAAGCGAGAACAGTCTGAATCACGGGAGTTGTCGAACACTTTGCGCAGCCGGTACCACGTAATGTCGTTTTATGCGCCACAGAACGATTCCGGCAGATGGCGCCACAGTATGTCTTCGCGGCCACCGAGTTTGCGTGTTTCGCGCGAAACGTGTCAGTTTTGGCGCATTCCACATCAGCGGCGGACGTTTGTAGGCTGGTATGGCTCATTGAGCGTGTGTTGTGAGGCGGTACTTGCCAATCGTGCAAGGATATACAGCCGTCAGCAAGCCTAACATGAACGCTCTACAGCGTGCCCTAAAGCAGTTTGATTGACGCTAGCATCGCATAGCTTTGGGATCTGTTTTCGAGATGTTACCCATGCATGCCGACATACTATTCAAGCATATATAGCTATGATCTCGGCAACAGGACCCAGTGCTTCGCGGCTGACATCAGTCGACGTGATCTAGGTCACTCGTCGGAACGTTCGAGTTAAGCTTGCTGATGGATGTACTCCTCTCGATATTAAAAATGTGATGCGAGGATACTGCGACTTCAGAAATGCGTGTTCCTGCGTCGGATACACGCGAACTCCAGTTCATTTCTGTAGCACGTGCCTAGCCACCTGCGCAATTTACATGCCAGAGATCGGTGAACGACGAGCTGCTGGGGTGCGTGCGGTGACAGCCCGCTTCTTCATAGACGCCGCGCAACGTTTCGACATACAAAAAAAAAACGGACAGCAAAAAAAAAACAACAACACCAGCCCAGTTCATGAGCAATGCCCTGCTGTGGTTGTCTAGTGGCTAAGGCACTCGGCTGCTGACCCGCAGGTCGCGGGATTGAATCCCGGCTTCAGCGGCAGCATTTCCGATGGAGGCAAAAATCTTGCGGGCCCATAAGCTCAGATTTGGATGCACGTTAAAGTACCCCAGGTGGTCGAAGTTTCGGGACCCCTCCACTACGGCGTCGCTCATCATCATATGGTTATGTTACATTAAACCCCACATATCAATCAGTTCACAAGCAATGGCCCTCACGTGAGTGGCATCCAAAGTAAACGACATTTCTTCTGGGGCTAAGCCTGCGGGGCGATTGAGAGGAGCGGGCATGGAGGTGCTCTACAAGCCGCCGACAAACAGCGCCAGGTTCTTGCTTTCACGGTTGAAAGAAAGGGGGGCCTCACGTTATATTGAAGGAGTAATGAAGTCTGTGGAAACCGTGTCTTTCATTTGAGAGGAACGACACGTTCACTTTGAAATGTTTAGAACAAACTAGAGTTTTTTTACGAGTAAAGTTCAGCTGCAGTTTTTGCACGGCGCACCGCACCTGCCTGGATGTGTTCGCATGTATAGATTGCCGACAATTCCACGATTGTGAGCGCCATTTATTTTATTTCATTGTGTAGTTATTGCGAGAATAGTGTTGAGCTAACAACAGTAAAACATAAAACAACCTGGCTTATGAGCGTGAGAGGTTTCTTCTGAAGCACCATCGAATATTTTGCTTCGAAGTAAACTGAACAGGCTTAGTGAGTCGACCACTGCAGCCCGGCAACTGCGGCGGTGAAGCTCCAGGCGACGCCATCTAAAACACGGTGATGTTGTTTTACGTATAAGTCTTGAAGCCGGCGCGTATAATAAACACTCCACTGCACTAATACGTGAGAACGTGAAGCGACTCTTTGGTGCCTAACTGTATATATATATATATATATATATATAGGCAGGCATGGTGGCGAAAATGGCCGTAGCGTTGCAATAAGTCAAGTAGATCCTCCAAGAGAACGGTAACAACGGAAGTGTTTAATTCGACAGTTTCGGCCAGAGTCTGGCCTTCATCAGGAGTCATGGTACATTCTGTTTGCGCTCACATTTATAGTATTTTGGGTAAAAAATGAGAGGGAAGGAACGAAAAAAAAAAAAAAAAAAAAAAAAAAAAGAAAGAAAGAGTTTGAAAAACGACAGAGGAAAGGATATCCAGAAAGTTCCAGGTTCCACTGTGCTTCGCGAGTGGCGTCGTCAGTGTGTATTTTCTTAGTATTGCGTTCAGTGCAGTTTGGTGGCGGTCCCTTTATTGTAGACGGGGCCTGGCTAAGGTAAGGGCTTGCGTGTCGCGAAAAATGCTTTTTTTATTATTATTTTTTATTTTTTATTTTTTAAAGACCGTCACTAATTCGGCGTCGGGGACAGCGTTCCGAGGCTCCAGGAAGTCGGCGCGGGAGAAAATGTTTCTTAAGGCGCTGTCTGTCGTTTTGAATGCTATTTTGCTCTGCGAATCCGCGTTTGGGGGTTTTAATTGTGTATGGGGTGGCCCTTCTATATGTCGGGCTTTGTTGTCGAAATGCGGGAAGGGTTTCCAAACTGCGAGAAAGGACGTTTGAAGTGATTGCTATTTTGTACTGGGAAACCGCGTTCGGGGCGTTTAGTTGTGTATGTGGATGTCGGGCTTTGTTGCCAAAATCGGGGAAGGGTTGCCAAAAGGCGAGAAGGGGCGTTTGAAGTGATTGCATTTTGTTCTGGGAATCCACGTTCGGGGCTTTTAGTTGTGCATGCGGTGACCCTTCGACAAGTCGGGCTTACAACTATTGTTCGGTTATTCAGAGAAATAGAAATAGACGACAGTGGTTCACTGAAACACGCAAAGATATTTGTAGTTGTCCAGTCCTCGTCGCCGCCACAGTGCCGCGAAATCTTGAACTGTTATGATTACAATTATAAACTTACATATACACACATACACCCCCATACATATGTGCATATGCATAAGTACATATACACATATAAATGCATATGTATATATTATAGTGCTTTGATTGCTGCAAGTGTACCCGGACTTTCATTTATGCCTTTTTCGAGGGTGTTAAATCGGTGTATGAGGTATGATTCACGTTGTTCACGTTCCCGGTTTGATTTAAATCCTGTTTCTAAAAGTGTGACTGACAATTTGTCGAAGGAGTGGCCGGGAAGGTTAAGGTGTTTTGATAGAGGTAGATTCGGCGCTGATTTCGCGTGGGCTCTGTGATTATTGAAACGAATCCTAAAGGGTGTTTCCGTTTGTCCGATGTATTGCATGCCGCACACGTTGCATTCAAGTAGATATACCACATTAGGGGAATCGCATGTTAGATTTCCTCGTATGTTAATTGAAAAGTTGGATTGTGTGCTGCTTGCCTTGCTTGTATCTCGCATCGCTTTGCATACAAAACATCGAGGCTTCAGACAAGGTCGGCATGAACTGTCGGAAGTTGAAGTATTGATTTGGGAGTTTACAAGTGTGTCTTTGAGGTTGCGTGTTCGTCGGTAAACGACGCCAGGAGCCGATGGGAATGCACGTTTTAGACGTTCACTTTGTTCCAGTATGTTGTAATGTCGTTTAAGGATTTTGTTAACGTTGGGGAAATTCGTGCTGTATGTTAAACATAGGTGTGTCTGTTGCAGGTTGTGTTGTGGTGGCCGCTTCATCAGAAGGTCATCACGCTGAAGTTTTCTAGCTTTTTGAATAGCGTCATCAATTACATGTGGAGGATATTTCTGTTTTTCGAGCACGAGTTTAAGCTTTTGTGAGCTCGCGTGGAAGTCAGTGTCTTTTGAGCAAATTCGCTTAAAACGGTGGGCCTGGCCGTATGGAATGCTGTTTTTACAATGGCGTGGATGATCACTTTGGTAATGGAGGTACTGTTGTCGATCTGTTGGTTTGCGGTAGAGGGTTGTGGAAAGTTTATCATCTTCTATTATTATGGTAACGTCAAGGAAATTTACGGTTACTTGTGAGTAGGTGTGTGTGAAGTGTATGTTTGGATGCACAGTATTGTAAGTATCGATAAAGTTTAGCAGTTCATCCTCGCTGTGAGTCCAAATAAGAAAAATGTCGTCAATGTACCGCCTGTATAGGAGTGGTTTCAAGGGAGTTTGGGACAAAAATGGGAGTTTGGGCCGACCAATCATTTCAGGTATAGGCACAGTAACCGAGCCCATATCAGGGTACGTAGACAAATTAATAGGCCACATTCCGTGCACTCTCGGGTCGTACGTAAAAGACACCTCACATTTTCTTCGAGATATTGCAGACCTGCGCATTCCGAAACACTCATACTTAGTTACCCTTGATGTGTCTTCACTTTATACAAATATTCCCCACGATGATGGCATAGCGGCATTAAAAAACACATACACAAACCATAGACAACCTGACACCCCAGATTTCTCTGCCATCGCAAGCCTCACAAGACTTGTATTAGAACTGAACTCATTCGAGTTCAACCAAGAGTACTTTCGACAAATCAGCGGCACCGCCATGGGTACCAAACTCGCACCAAACTATGCTAACATTTTTATGGGAGAACTAGAAACCGAATTTTTGTCCCAAACTCCCTTGAAACCACTCCTATACAGGCGGTACATTGACGACATTTTTCTTATTTGGACTCACAGCGAGGATGAACTGCTAAACTTTATCGATACTTACAATACTGTGCATCCAAACATACACTTCACACACACCTACTCACAAGTAACCGTAAATTTCCTTGACGTTACCATAATAATAGAAGATGATAAACTTTCCACAACCCTCTACCGCAAACCAACAGATCGACAACAGTACCTCCATTACCAAAGTGATCATCCACGCCATTGTAAAAACAGCATTCCATACGGCCAGGCCCACCGTTTTAAGCGAATTTGCTCAAAAGACACTGACTTCCACGCGAGCTCACAAAAGCTTAAACTCGTGCTCGAAAAACAGAAATATCCTCCACATGTAATTGATGACGCTATTCAAAAAGCTAGAAAACTTCAGCGTGATGACCTTCTGATGAAGCGGCCACCACAACACAACCTGCAACAGACACACCTATGTTTAACATACAGCACGAATTTCCCCAACGTTAACAAAATCCTTAAACGACATTACAACATACTGGAACAAAGTGAACGTCTAAAACGTGCATTCCCATCGGCTCCTGGCGTCGTTTACCGACGAACACGCAACCTCAAAGACACACTTGTAAACTCCCAAATCAATACTTCAACTTCCGACAGTTCATGCCGACCTTGTCTGAAGCCTCGATGTTTTGTATGCAAAGCGATGCGAGATACAAGCAAGGCAAGCAGCACACAATCCAACTTTTCAATTAACATACGAGGAAATCTAACATGCGATTCCCCTAATGTGGTATATCTACTTGAATGCAACGTGTGCGGCATGCAATACATCGGACAAACGGAAACACCCTTTAGGATTCGTTTCAATAATCACAGAGCCCACGCGAAATCAGCGCCGAATCTACCTCTATCAAAACACCTTAACCTTCCCGGCCACTCCTTCGACAAATTGTCAGTCACACTTTTAGAAACAGGATTTAAATCAAACCGGGAACGTGAACAACGTGAATCATACCTCATACACCGATTTAACACCCTCGAAAAAGGCATAAATGAAAGTCCGGGTACACTTGCAGCAATCAAAGCACTATAATATATACATATGCATTTATATGTGTATATGTACTTATGCATATGCACATATGTATGGGGGTGTATGTGTGTATATGTAAGTTTATAATTGTAATCATAACAGTTCAAGATTTCGCGGCACTGTGGCGGCGACGAGGACTGGACAACTACAAATATCTTTGCGTGTTTCAGTGAACCACTGTCGTCTATTTCTATTTCTCTGAATAACCGAACAATAGTTGTAAGCCCGACTTGTCGAAGGGTCACCGCATGCACAACTAAAAGCCCCGAACGTGGATTCCCAGAACAAAATGCAATCACTTCAAACGCCCCTTCTCGCCTTTTGGCAACCCTTCCCCGATTTTGGCAACAAAGCCCGACATCCACATACACAACTAAACGCCCCGAACGCGGTTTCCCAGTACAAAATAGCAATCACTTCAAACGTCCTTTCTCGCAGTTTGGAAACCCTTCCCGCATTTCGACAACAAAGCCCGACATATAGAAGGGCCACCCCATACACAATTAAAACCCCCAAACGCGGATTCGCAGAGCAAAATAGCATTCAAAACGACAGACAGCGCCTTAAGAAACATTTTCTCCCGCGCCGACTTCCTGGAGCCTCGGAACGCTGTCCCCGACGCCGAATTAGTGACGGTCTTTAAAAAATAAAAAATAAAAAATAATAATAAAAAAAGCATTTTTCGCGACACGCAAGCCCTTACCTTAGCCAGGCCCCGTCTACAATAAAGGGACCGCCACCAAACTGCACTGAACGCAATACTAAGAAAATACACACTGACGACGCCACTCGCGAAGCACAGTGGAACCTGGAACTTTCTGGATATCCTTTCCTCTCTCGTTTTTCAAACTCTTTCTTTCTTTTTTTTTTTTTTTTTTTTTTTTTTTTTTCGTTCCTTCCCTCTCATTTTTTACCCAAAATACTATAAATGTGAGCGCAAACAGAATGTACCATGACTCCTGATGAAGGCCAGACTCTGGCCGAAACTGTCGAATTAAACACTTCCGTTGTTACCGTTCTCTTGGAGGATCTACTTGACTTATATATATATATATATATATATATATATATATATGAGATATGGCACAACGGGAGCGTTGTCAACAAGGATAAGTATATTTATTTCCCAACAGTTTCGGGAGGGTCCTCCCTTAATCAGGGGATGACTCATCCCCTGATGAAGGGAGGACCCCTCCCGAAACTGTTGGGAAATAAATATATATATCCTTGTTGACAACGCTCCCGTTGTGCCATATCTCATAGCTTCACGAAGACTAACTGGGCCATTGAATTATTACTCCCACTATATATATATATATATATATTGTTAGGCACCAATGAGTCGCTTCACGTTCTCACGTATTAGTGCAGTGGAGTGTTTATTATACGCGCCGGCTTCAAGACTTATACGTAAAACAACATCACCGTGTTTTAGGTGGCGTCGCCTGCAGCTTCACCGCCGCAGTTGCCGGGCTGCAGTGGTCGACTCACTAAGCCTATTCAGTTTACTTCGAAGCAAAATATTCGATGGTGCTTCAGAAGAAACCTCTCACGCTCATAAGCCAGGTTGTTTTATGTTTTACTGTTGTTAGCTCAACACTATTCTCGCAATAACTAAACAATGAAATAAAATAAATGGCGCTCACAATCGTGGAATTGTCGGCAATCTATACATGCGAACACATCCGGGCAGGTGCGGTGCGCCGTGCAAAAACTGCAGCTGAACTTTACTCGTAAAAAAACTCTAGTTTGTTCTAAACATTTCAAAGTGAACGTGTCGTTCCTCTCAAATGAAAGACACGGTTTCCACAGACTTCATTACTCCTTCAATATAACGTGTGGCCCCCCTTTCTTTCAACCGTGAAAGCAAGAACCTGGCGCTGTTTGTCGGCGGCTTGTAGAGCACCTCCATGCCCGCTCCTCTCAATCGCCCCGCAGGCTTAGCCCCAGAAGAAATGTCGTTTACTTTGGATGCCACTCAAGTGAGGGCCATTGCTTGTGAACTGATTGATATGTGGGGTTTAATGTACCAAAACAACCATATGATGATTAGCGACGCCGTAGTGGAGGGGTCCCGAAACTTCGACCACCTGGGGTACTTTAACGTGCATCCAAATCTGAGCTTATGGGCCCGCAAGATTTTCGCCTCCATTGGAAATGCTGCCGCTGAAGCCGGGATTCAATCCCGCGACCTGCGGGTCAGCAGCCGAGTGCCTTAGCCACGAGACAACCACAGCGGGGCATTGCTTATGAACTGGGCTGGTGTTGTTGTTGTTTTTTTTTTGCTGTCCTTTTTTTTGTATGTCGAAACGTTGCGCGGCGTCTATGAAGAAGCGGGCTGTCACCGCACGCACCCCAGGAGCTCGTCGTTCACCGATCTCAGGCATGTAAAATGCGCAGGTGGCTAGGCACGTGCTACTGAAATGAACTGGAGTTCGCGTGTATCCGTCGCAGGAACACGCATTCCTGAAGTCGCAGTATCCTCGCATCACATTTTTGATATCGAGAGGAGTACATCCATCAGCAAGCTTAACTCGAACGTTCTGACGAGTGACCTAGATCACGTCGACTGATGTCAGCCGCGAAGCACTGGGCCCTGTTGCCGAGATCATAGCTCGATATGCTTGGATAGTATGTCGGCATGCATGGGTAACATCTCGAAAACAGATCCCAAAGCTATGCGATGCTAGCGTCAATCAAACTGCTTCAGGGCACGCTGTAGAGCGTTCATGTTAGGCTTGCTGACGGCTGTATATCCTTGCAAGATTGGCAAGTACCGGCTCACACCACACGCTCAATGAACCATACCAGCCTACATACGTCCGCCGCTGATGTGGAATGCGCCAATACTGACACGTTTCGCGCCAAACACGCAAACTCGGTGGCCGCGAGGACTTACTGTGGCGCCATCTGCCGGAATCGTTCTGGTGCGCATAAAACGACATTACGTGGTACCGGCTGCGCAAAGTGTTCGAAAACTCCCGTGATTCAGACTGTTCTCGCTTCTCGATTGTTTGTATAAGCTGCGAAACAACCTAAAATATTTGCTGAAAAAGACTTCTAGCGAGCCGACGTATTTATGGTCATCGCCGCGTCGTGCGCTTTGGACGGAGCACGTGCGCTTGGTGCCATGGACGCACATTGTGAAGAGGTGCAATGGTAAAAGGTGAGATGTAATCGAAATCGTCGATAATATGTAAATCGATACATTCTCAAATTGCGCGAATATTTATCTTCACTGAGGCAAGCGATATAACGCGCACCTGTTTGCTTTTGCGCGGAGAGGGGGGGGGTAAACAACAAGAGGGAAGGCAGGGAGGTTAACCAGGCACACGCCCGGTTTGCTACCCTACGCTAGGGGAATAGGAAGGGGGCATAAAGATGAGAGAGAGAGAGAGGAAAGAGAAGAGAAGGAGAGAGAGAGAGAAAAAAAAGAGGATTGTCACTCAATCGGCTGGCGCGTATGCAGCGGTAGCACTACACAAAAGTTAAAGGTGGTCACATAGGCCTGTAGTCCTCAAAAGGCACAAGACAGCTTTGACTGCTTTTTGAGCCGACGAAAGGCGATGACGGTGTTCCAGTAGCATCTGCACAGAGAGTGGCCGATCGTCCAATTGTCGCAATGCGTGTGAAAGCAACTGTCTTTCAGAGGCAAATCGAGGGCAATGGCATATCAGATGGTCGATGTCTTCTTTGGTGCAGCAGACGTCGCATTCCGCATTGTCGGTCAATTCGATGAGGGTTCTATATGCTTTTGTGAAGGCAACCCCCAAACAAAGGCGACAAATAGTGAAGCTTCACGTCGACGAAGTCCGGATGGAGGTCCAAGTTCCAGTCGAGGGTTTATTTGGTATAGTCTCGTATGTCTTATGCTTGGGGTGTTCCACTCCTGCAGACTCAGACTACGTGCCAGGTGACGAAGTTGCTTTGCAGCGTCAGTCCTTGACAAAGGAATCGGAAGGGTGTGTTCTTCTTGGTGCGATGTGCGAGCCGCGTTGTCAGCGGAATCATTGCCACTGATCCCACAATGGCCAGGAAGCCACTGAAACTTGACCTCGTGGACTGTTTCTGTGACGTAGTGAACGAGCTTGACAACTTCGTAAGTTAATTGTTCATGGTAACCTCGTCGAAGGACTGACTGCATACTCTGTAGGGCTGGTTTTGAGTCGGAAAACACCGCCCATTTACTCGGTCTTTCGGTTTTGATGTACTCTATGGCGCCACGCAAAGCCGCAAGTTCTGCCGTTGTGGACGTAGTGACATGTGACAGTTTGATTCGCAGAGTGATTCTTCTAGCTGGAATCACCACCGCACCACCAGAACCAGACGCTGTGATTGAACCATCCGTGTATATGTGCACGTGGTTGGTGTACATTTCGCGCAGATGGCTCAAGCTCAATTGTTTTAGGGCTGAAGGCAAATTTGATTTTTTCTGTATTCCTGGAATTGAGACACGTACTTGAGGAAGTGCCAGGCACCACGGAGGATACACCAGTTTCTCAGTAGGCGTAAAACCTGACTTAAACGATGCATGATGAGCGCAGGCAATTGCACTAAATTTCGTGCGGGGCCTCTCAGTAGCGAGGGTTGCCAAGTGGTGGGAAGGATTCCTAGCATATTGCCTGAGGTACGTACGCATCGTTTCAATGGTGATGTGCGTCATGATCGAGTAGTCTTGTGCAATGGCGATTGTTTCAGCTGTCAATGCGCAGCGGGGTAAACCAAGGCATATCCTAAGCGCTTGGGCTTGAATATTTTAGATTGCGCGCAGGTTCATTTTGCACGTGTTAGATATAACAGGTAGGCAATACCGCAGGAATCCAGTAAATAATACCTTGTACAGCTGTAACATAGACTCGACAGACATTCCCCAACTTTTCACAGCAAGAAACCTGAATAGGTGACAAATGGCAGTCAGCCGCTTTTTCACGTAGTTTACGTGGGGTGTCCAATACAGGTTTCGGTCGATTACGACTCCCAAGAACCTGTGACTCCGGCTGCATGACACCAACTGCCCGTTAATTGATATGCCGTAAGCGCACATTGGTTTTCTGGCGAAGGCCACGACTGCACAGTTCTCACTTGCGATTTCAAGCCCTTGTTTGCGTAAGTGGTACGATGTCACTGATATTGCCGGAACTTGGACATACGCGCCTCAAGTCCTCTGGCATTCCACTGAAGGACAGATGCGTTCTTGACCTTCTCGCGAAAGAATGACATGTTGCGGGCCATCGTTTTACCTTAGAGCTGCTAGCACCGCACTCAAAGTGTCCAGCACTAGGAGTGCGCTCTGCCCTGATGGGGTGTTCATGTGGCTTAGGAGCTTGCGCATTGCGCTCATAAGGGTCTGCAACATGTTGATGACCTGGCGATCCTCAGTTGTCTTTTCATCAGTGGTTCGTGATGGCATCGAGGTTGGCGGGGATTGATGTACCTCTGAAACAGGCTGTGTTCGTGGAAGTGATACCCACTCTTCACGAGGTGGGAGTCTTGACCCTGATTCTGTTTTCGGTGTATCCGTCTTCTCAGAGCTTCACGATGGGGGGCCAGTTCTTCTTGCTTGAGATGACGGGTCTCTATCGGCAGATGCCACGTTGCGTGATGATCTTCTGTGGTGACGCTGACGTCGCCTGACAGCAGCAGCGGCTTCCCTGTGCGTTGAATTGTCGCGCACCATGCGTTTCAGTACCGCGCGTTCATTTCTCACTCGTGGGCAATCTTTAGACGACGCTTTATGAGCGCCGTGGTAATTGGAGCATTTGAGCGCAGTTGCGTGGCAGGTGTCTTCTGAATGAGGTTCGGCACACCGCGGGGCACACGACATTGCTGGTACATACTACTTTGACATGTCCCATCTTGAAGCATCTGAAGTAGTGTAGGGGCTTCGGTATGTATCGACGGACCTGATGGCGAACGTGGCCAACTTTGACGTGTGGGGGAAGACTGTCTCCCTCGAAAACAATCTTCAGGCATCGTGACGGACCAAGCCTTGTGATGTGCTTGATGAGAATGTCGTCTGTAGTTGGCTTTATCAAGATTGGGAAATCGTCAGCGGGAATAAAAATGTCCACGTCATAAATGACGCCAACACTGCCCTTACAGTCAGTGGGGATCACTGATCTAACTGTGACTCTGTCGATTTCCGAGATGTTCTGTAGGCTTTGCAGCGCACTACGGTGTAGAACATCAACTGCCAGAATATTCTTCCGTGAGTTGATCCTGACATCTTTAATTTCATTTGGAGCGAGTCCTTCGAGGTATGCAGAGAGGACTTGCCTGTTAAGCCGCCGTGGGTTGGCTGAAGAGTCCACAGCCATGAAGAGTATAGTGTGTGGCCAACGCTGCGCGGTAGCCTGCACGGTGGATATACTCGTCGTCGACTATGTTCGTAGCAGTCTTCTTTTTGCATTGCGGCACATGACGACTGTGTAGTCGTCAGCCGATGACTCGAAACCATCGGAATAGAGCTCCGTTGCCTCGCTGTCTGTGCCACTTGAGGTGGCCCCACGTTTCCTAGCCGCTGCCAGACGTAGCGGTTGTCCACCTCGAAAATCCTGAGAGGCTTCTTCATTCATTCTTGCAAGGAGGGCGCAGCAGCTCCCAGAACTTGCGGTAAAACAAATAGAAAATTTGAGACAAGGGTACAAGCGTTCTATGAAATAGACACTTCGTCGTCGTCCCGCGCGGAGAGTGTGTGGTAATGTTTTGATCAGTGTGGATTGCCGTAGTCCTTTCACGGCAGCCCCTCGTCCTCGTTTTCAGAGCAGTATCAAGTGGCCGAAGGGGAACGATGCTTTGGCATTAGTCATTAGGTTCGGTTGACCTTTCGTAAAGGTATCAGAGCTCCTCTACCAAAAGTAACATTACTATTCACAACAACGATGGTTCGTACGGCCTGCTGCTTTCCCCAGATTTACTCA
The DNA here is from genome assembly GCF_043290135.1 of Rhipicephalus microplus. NCBI lineage: Eukaryota > Metazoa > Arthropoda > Arachnida > Ixodida > Ixodidae > Rhipicephalus > Rhipicephalus microplus. Next base: position 170,238,566 of record NC_134703.1, read on the forward strand.
CGGACGAATATTTGTAAGACATATTTCAATAAGTGTACATTCACCCGCATATATTTTGTCTCCCTAATCCTCGCTTTCACTGCACGTAGTTCGCTACGTGGGATGCATTGAGGGATGTGATGTGACGCGTGAATGTTGCAATAATACCTGCTCGCATCGCTTGCTCGACAATAAATTAATATTACCATATCTAGTTTTCAGTGACTCTGTTGGTCTCTGTCATCAATCAATTTGTTTACCATCAGCTAAACACATCACGGCTGTTAACACAAGAGAAGTCTGAATATGCAACTCAATATGACAGCATTTCGACAAAATCATTATCGCCGCACTTGAGATGCGGACAGCTGGAAAAGGCCTGTCGCCCTGGCGTGAATATACGTCATAAATTCCCATGTGTACCTTCCCGAAAATGCCATGCCGTACTCACAAGATATCGACCCCAACGTAGTGCACTAAATATTCTCGCGAAAGTGCTTGCCACACATGCAATAATCAATGCTGGCTTGTTTCCACATTCTCGGCTGCATCGAACATGCATCCCCCAGCTTCTTAGTTTTAGTGTATGCACGCAAACTCAAACCAGGGCAAGAAGTAGCGGCCGCATTGCACGTTCCTTTAACCATACAAGCACCGAACAAAATGGTTGCTGTGATTCCACGCTTCGGGAATCGTTCTTTCGAGCATGGTGCACATAAAGGCAATAGGTTCCTCTGTCCACATATCCGCGAAGAACACCTTCATATATAACGAACATTTTATCTTTAATCATTCACGAAAAATAATTGCAGGTGCACGGACGCTCAAAAAAAAAGTGGCCGCCGAGTGTTCTGCACACCTGAGGATGAAGGGTGAGTTGTTTCGCCAATTTCAGGTCTACAGTGTAAAAAAAATTACTCCAAGGTAAGAGTAAAACAAAAACCCATGTCCTCTAGCGTCGCCCCTATTCAGAGTGATTTTTGTGGCGGACATCCTAAGCAAAATTTTTGCTTTGGCTCACTGGAGGAATTTCGTGGCACTCCCGGAGTACTTCTACAGATATTTTACTCCGGTGAACCGGAGCAATTGCGTGGCGCCACCGGGGTACTCTTTACTGGCATTTTCCTCCGGCAGGCCGGAGTGATTACGTGGCATCTCCGGAGTATTTTGCGCGGGTTTTTCACTCCGGCTATCCGGAGCTTTCGTGTGGTACCTGCGGAGTAATTTACGAATGTACTTACTTTGTTCGGGCAGAATTGTAGTGAGGTGAGTCAGTAATTTTTCGAAGTGTTTGCTCCACTGTTTATTTACTGTATGCTGATCGTTTCACGCATTTGTTAGATGGTGGAAGTCCCAATTCTCATGCAAGTCCTGCAGAATTACTGTGTATTCTTTTCCACAGAACTCTAGCAGTTGAAAATCAAGAAAACACTCGATTTCTTATTCTTTGATTTATTCAAAATAAGCTGTCATTTCTCAGAGATCACCTAGCATTTTAATAAAGAAGACAAGAACAAACATGCAAAAAACCACCAAAAACGAAACGCAATAAGAACGATCCCACGAAATCAACAGCACTCAACTTTGAACCACAGCGCTTCAAAATGAAGTCCATAATGCTGCAAAACGATGCAAGACAAACGAATAAATCACGGCCACCGAGAACAACTCTTCATCATCCCCGAAGGACCAATCATCAGATTCATTGACGACGGCAGGGTTGAGCTGATATATTGCTGCATAATTTAGCAAGAAAAGTATTTATGCTTGAGAACTGCAAATCATGCGAGAGGCACGGAAACTGAACACTGGAGCCACAGACAATCAATAATTCCTATACAGTTTGTGAGTCTATGAGAAAAAAACATCTTTCAGAACACACACACACGCACACGCACACACACACACACACGCGCGCACACACACACACACACACACACACACACACACAGATGATGAGCGCTCAATATCAAGAAGCACATCCGATGTAATCCAGTGTGAGACAGCCGCAACTTGATAAACACACACCTCCTGACGCAAAGTTCGAAACAGGTTAATGTTTTTTTAAATATTTCTGAATTGATAGCTCTATCTTTGTTGAAACATGCAAAAGAGTTTTTCGACTAAAATAAATTTATTTAAGCACTCTTTTAGACAGCATCAGCAATGCCCCTCTCAATAACTTCCTAATTTTATCAAATAATAAGTCTGAATATTCCAGTCGCATAATATTGCGTGTTCATCGTCATACTTCTAGCAAAGTGGACCCTTACACTTTGCATGGTTTCGGCCTGTCATTAAGAAAGCCTAGCGTCATCTACTTTGGAAAATAATTTGCGAGTCAAGTTGGCAGTGTTATATACATTTTTTTTTAATTTGCACTGCCCGCTCTGCTTGGACATTCGTCGTTGTGAACATTTTCAAAGTAGTTATTGTATGAGCATGTATTCAATATTACGACCAGCTTGAAGCACAAATCAAGGAAAAGTTCACAACATTCTAACAAAATAAATAAGCAATAAAAAGCACAAACATAACGCCACCTAAGCCAACTGCATTTTCAGAGAAATAAGGGAAGGGTGACCAGTTTACTTATCTTAAATGTCCGTGGAAGCATCACTGAGTGCCATTATCTAATCCTCGAAAACGTTTTTCTCCTCTTCTGTTCACAGGCCAGCGTCGTTGCAATGCCCACGTCATAACTGCGTCTCGGCACTGTTCACTTTCCCGTCTTCCGCCCCCGCTCGCCCCCCACCCCCCAAAAAAAGCTGCAGCCACAGCAACGGGAGGATGATTTAAAATATAAAAAAGCCGCAGAAAGGGCAGTCATCATCTCTACCACCATCAACACAGAAAATATGGCTAAATTTTCAAACGGATTCCTTCTCTCTTCTCTCTTTCTTTTACTACAATGTCCTCTCCGTCAGAGAATGTTGAGCCGGGCTGGCATATAGGTTAATTTTACTACCTCCGCCCCACCCCCCTTCAGAGAAACATCGAGCGCCGCACGACTCGTTCTGCCAAGCAACTCCTCTTGCTTTTTTTGTTTTTTTTGCATTCCCCATCTTTAGTATTGTCAGCTTTTATCAACCCTCTATTTCTTTTCCTGATACACCACGTCCCGCGAAGAGCCTAGTATACTTGTGGATCAATATCTCGGATACCATTTGTCAAACCAAAATACCTTTTTGAAAAGTATGAGCGCGTTTATGCGTTTTTAAAGGCTGTACCATTTACATTGCCCTACCTCAATTCACTACATTTAGAAAGAATTATAACTGATTTTAGTTATTCAAGTTTTGAAGAAGAACGGCTATTTGGGCTAGTTGGTTGGAATTCATGGTAATAAGGGCTGCAGCGCGAGCACGAAGGTGCTAGAAGAAAAGTGAAGCAAAAGGCAAGGCAAGGAAAGCAAAGAGGCAGAGCGATGGCATTGGCGAGTCACGCGATGTCGTTTACTACGTCACAGCGCTCGTGTTGTCTTCTGTTAATTTGAAGACGAGCGCCCGCAAGACAAGTCAGGACCTCGTCCAAGCGTTGCAGATGCTGAGGAAACGTCGATGAAAAGACAACAATGTCATCGAGGTAACATAGGCAAGTCTTCCATTTCAGGCCACGCAGCACGGTGTCAATCATGCGCTCAAAAGTTGCAGGCGCATTGCATAGACCGAACGGCATAACATTGAATTCGTATAGGCCGTCCGGGGTTGCAAACGCAGTTTTTTCTTTATCATTTTCGTGCATGGGAATTTGCCAATAGCCGGAACGCAAGTCTAGGCTCGAAAAGTATTCAGCACCCTGTAAGGAATCTAGGGCGTCGTCGATGCGTGGCATGGGGTATACGTCCTTCCTAGTGATCTTATTGAGTGTTCGGTAATCGACACAAAATCGTACGGAACCGTCTTTTTTACATACCAGAACGATGGGTGAGGACCAAGGACTGGTTGAGGGTCGGATTATCTCCCGTTAGAGCATATCGTCTACGTTTTCTTCAATGATTTTTCGTTCGGCTAGGGAGACGCGGTACAGACGGCGGTGCACAATGGATGTTCCGTCGGTCTGAAGACGATGTGCTGTAGCAGTTGTCTGGCCCAGGGTGGATGAATGAACGTCAAAGGAGTTTGCATGCTTCTCCAACAAATCAAGCAGCTGCTGCTTCTGTGAATCATTCAAGTCTTTGTTGATGGCTGCTGTAAAGGCCGAGGAAGCAGCATGATCTGCAGGATGGCCTTTAGAGGAGACAGCGGTAAGAGTCACAACGCACGCAGGCTGCAGATCGGCAATGCAGGCGACAGTAGTGCCCCGTGGCAGTGAAATTTTATCTTGTGTGGTGTTGGTAGCAGCGAGGACAGTTGATTCATTGTTGTAGCGAGCCACACCTGATGCCAGACCTATGCCTTTATTAAGGCAACACAGTGATGGAGTGACCAAAATGTCACCAGAGTCGACGTCGTTGCACAAAACTGTATTTAATTGATGTTCGTTTGGTGGTAACTCGATGTCTACTGCAGCGATGAGTCGAAGTGGCCTGTAGGTTTCGTCGTTGAGCAAGTGGTTCATGTCAATAAGATGGACGACACGTTGTGCACAGCAAATAGCCGCAGAAGCAGAGGAAAGAAAGTCCCAGCCTAAAATGAGTTCATGGGAGCACGGGGATAGCACTGCAAATTCTATATGATGAAGAATTTCATCAATTAGTACACGGGCAGTACAGAGAGCGGAAGGGCGAATTATTCTTCCCTGGGTGGTAACCAGTGTCGGTCCATCATAAGGCGTCGTGACTTTTCGAAGACGGGCACACAAATCAGCACGAATAACAGAAAACGCAGCCCCAGTGTCCACCAAAGCATCAACGTCCACTCCCTCAACTGTGACCGCAATCATATTGTAGGGGCGCGCTGGAGGAATTGAAGTCCTGTGTTGGAATGCAGTTTGTCTTCCAAAAACTGCATCGCTTAGTTTTACGGACGCCGATCAGAAGTAAGGGAAGCAGGCTGAAGAGGAGAAGAAGAGCGCCGGTAAGGCGACGGTGAACGGCGTCGGGTTGATCGGTGACTACAGCGCAGTTCACCCGATGCTGGCGGAGATGGAGACCGACGCGGCGGTGACGAATAACGGCGGCCCTGGTACAAGGCTCCTGCGGTATAGTCCCGTTCGCGTATGTCATACCGTCGGCGCTCGTCTTGCTGTCGCTTGCGGCAAAAGCGTGCAATGTGACCACGATCGCCGCAATAATAGCACGTAGGCCGAGTCGATCGATGAGGAGGGTAGTAGCTTGCGCTAACTGCACCAGGAGAGAGAGAAGTCACAGGGACAGGTGACGGCTCACGCGGTGGTGATGAAAAGCTCGTGGGAAAGCTTGTGGGAGGTGCGGCAGCAACCGACGCGTACGTTCGTGGCGGGGACGTTGAGCTGACGGTGCCTGGTGGTGCGGCGGCAGTGTGCGGGAACGATGGTAGAGTACGAGAGACAATGGGCTGCAGGTTGGCCATGTGGGTCATGGACGTGAACTCTTCCCTGATGACATCCGGCAATGACGTTGAAGAAGACTGAATGGGACACACTGAAGATAGTGTGAATCCCATTGATTCTAATTCTTCACGTATAATCGCCCTTATGTGTCTCGCAGGTGTGAATCAGTCGTAATACGGGCCGCG